>NC_088107.1:18045431-18351160 GCF_036370855.1 Dromaius novaehollandiae | reverse complement strand
TTCTGCTGAGACCAGATCAGGGAACACCTCCGCCACTAGGTCCTTGACAGCCTGGATGCCACAGAACGGAAACCCTGGTACAACAGCCAGCAAGAACTGTATCACATTTTAACCAAGTCCCTCTTCAGGACGCTCAGGGGCCAGAACCGCAGGCCGCACTGCAGCATCTCCTGACACTTACACAGAGCCTGTCAGTAGCAAACTGTACAAATGAAGTCATGCTGATAGTCAAACAGACCTGAACGAAGACTATAACGCATTTAGAATTATTTAGAGCACCTAGTTCTATTATTAATTATAATAACTAATTATTAATGAAGACTTAAAATACACTATTTTAGTCATACTGGATAGAAGGTATAAATTGCCTTTTGCTTGACAGCCTTGTGACTGACTTTCATAAAAATCTTTTTCTAATTGTCTTGGAAGGAAAGAACAAAGGACGTGGGAAAGGAGAAAACAGCGTAATTCCAGCAACACAGTCAAACCATTCATGAAGGTCTAAATGTTACCACAAGAAAACGAGTTTTCAGTGGCACTCTATCTTTGCGATGAATGCCACCAAAAGAAAATGTGCTTTATTGGAACAACCTGGCTTACAAAGAAGAGTTGTTTTTGCACCTAGTTCTTTGGCGGCATGCTTGCATGGACTTACAGCTTAGACTTCAGAACTACACTGTAAATGTATAGTTCTTTTCTTGTGAAATTTGACATGACTTGAGATGATCCCTTCTCTTCTCCCCCACCCAAGCAAGCCAAATGCTAAGCAAGAATTAAAAAAAAATTAACCTCTAACTGAAGTCCAATATTATATATAGGCTTCTTAGCTGTTGGTGGATAATAAATTTTGGGAACATGCAATACACTGTTTCAATTATTTTAATGGAGTGGATTATCTGGGAAACGTTAACCCAAGCACTGAACAAAATGTAACTTTATTTCCGAAATCAAAAGCCAGAGCCATTTTAGATCCAAGAGTGGGTGAAAAATAGAGGGAATCCTAGAAACATAAGAGTACAACCAGAATGATGTCTATTTTCATTCCATAACAGATTCAACGTGATAACTGATGCATAACACTAAACCTATTTAAACAGCAATCTCTGTGCTTTATCACAGACAAGGTCAATATACATGACTCTGAAACAGTAGAGACAAAGATTCACCTTGCATAAAAATGGTTATGAAGCCAAGTCCAAATCTTCAAATTCAAACCCCTTATATCTTGATTTTGGAAATAAAGAAAGGTTTAAACTCCAATCTTCATACCTGACCTCACCTCACACAGTCCCATTTACCAGATTTTGTGGTCAGTCTTCTAGTATTAGTTGATCTTCCAGAGGTTTATACTACTTTATACTTAACTCTTTCAAAATACGATTGAATAAGAAAGACCTCATGTGTGCACCTGGTTTAACCAAAAAAACTGAGTCTAAATTAAACCTAGACACAAATGCTGAGCCTGCTCAGTCTTTCAAAACCCTTTCACAACTCTGCACTGCTATCTGCCTGTTAACACTCTCTCCAAAGCAAGTCGACACCCAGGCATACTCACGACTATTCAGATTAATGCTGGGAATGGCCATTCAGCCACAACTCCATCTCACTCTGCAGAAACTCCTTCTCCACTGGAAAATTAAGTCCCTGGAGTCTAAAGGCTTATTCAACCCTGGCTCTAAGGGCAAGACTTCTATTAAATATAATGGGCACTTTGTTCCAAGATTAAGAGAAAAAATGTATCTTAAACTATAAAAAGTTACATATTTTAAGTTACCTCTAGATTCAAAATACTTATTCTGAAAATGTGTTCCCAGGGCTACACAGAATCATTCTATATCAGAAAAAACTCAGACCTGCAGAAACTGCAGTTACTTACTGCATCATTAACAGGCTATACCTATATTACACAAGCTATACCTGTATTGTCACAGACGGAGGAAGCAAAAACCCAGACGAAGTGATTCATACGACAACGTTAAGCATGTTTGCTTAACAAGGATTACGGATGAACTAGCATTATGTATGACCTTTAGCGATGGTTCTACCGCCGTGACCAAAAATTGTAGTTTAAATGAATTTCACACAGTCATTCACATATTATGGGCATTATGCTGAGCAGGATTACATTCTCACTGTAACAAAACCCACTAACCCAGCTTACTTAAACCGTGCATATAAATTCTTTTGCATCTTATTTATGACTTCAAGTGCAATCAATTCTTCTGAAGTAAGAAAATATTTATTGTGTACATGACACACAATGAAATCAAAAGAGCCCCAACAATTCTGTCGCCTTGCATATACAAACTTCTCTCTTTCTATTTTAACGAAGCCGTATCTATATGACCATACTACTACAAACCACCTCTAGAGAAACTAGGAACAGAACTGATTTAGGCTAGAGCTAGATAAAGATGCTTCCACTTATATTTTCATATTTTATATATATTATATACTACTATATTTATATACATTCTTATATATTTTTCACTTTTTTAAAAATCTTTTTTTATATGCATGCTCAGTTCCCTGTTCCAGAAATAGGAGTTATTTAACTGTCTTGAGAACTGAACAGCAGTTCAAATATCTATCTCCTGAGAGAGTACAGTAACTTTATATAATACCAAATGGATTAAGCTCAAATGTGACCATCTTCCAACTTCATTGAACACTGTTATAATGCCCTCATTTTAACAAATTTGGCGGGGTTAGTGTTAAAGAAAACAAATGGAGTACACAGTACATCAAACTTGCATTACACTATAGGGACTGCCAGAGCCTCTTTGGCCTGTCCTACTTGCCTCTGACTGCCTGCAAAAAATGCACAATGAAGCTTTGAAGTTACCATCCCAGTAAGATTCCCACACTCTTTATGTTTATATTACTGCAGCCTGGCTGACCACAGATGCAACAAAGTGCAATACACTGATTTTCATAAAAGAAGTTAGGTCCCTACTTCAATTGTCTGGAAATATTTTATTCTTACGATACAGTACACTCAAAACAAGAGAGGCAGACTAATGCTTAACTGCAAATGATTTAGGAGTATCACATTTTACACACACACACACAATTAAAAAAAAAAGTCATCCAACTTATTTATGAACATAAGCTTACTGGATTTTCAACAAGACTTGAAGAATCTCTATTCGTGCAATTTCGGCACTTCTCAACCAGATGTTTTTGAAAAACAACTCTCAAAACCCAAACAAGAATGGGATGGGAGTCTGGTATTTGAGGAAACAAGGTGTCATCTATCTTTTCAAAACACATGCTTTGTTTTAGTAGGGTTAAGTTACAACAGAATAGCTGGTAACTTACACCTAACATCAGTTTCTAAGTGAGTATCTTCCCTCTACTGAAGATTAATTATCCAGAGTCACCATCTGAGAAGTGCAAGTTTTATTTTAGTGGCAGAATGCTGAGAAAGAGAGAGAGACACCTCTTTAAAAGCCAGTGTTTCTGCCATGGCCACCTGCTTTCCTTTGTCCACAGTGAACAAGTTGATAGGAAAGACATTGACAATGACTGTCTTGTCATAGTCTTCAGGTATCAAATGAATACAGAAGACTGACTTTTCCAGCAATATCACACAGCAAAAGAATCATTCTGAGGCTTGCTGTTTAACTGATAAATGAAATTTGTGTGTTGAGCTAATCTCAAACACCTGGCTGGCAGCTAAAGGGAAGAAAATCACCCTTAGCACCCCAGTTATTGCTATTGATTTGGAGGATCATGACCTGTGTGTGGCATTTCAAGGAGTCTTATGTCAGAGGGTATATCAGATACTCATACCTTAATTAGGAAAAGATTCTCTACAGAATAATTTGTAATACAAACTATACCTATCTTGTATTACAGAAAACAGAACAAGCCAAAGAGCAAAGGGAATGCAGAACTATGGCAATATCCATTTCCTTTTTTTTTTTTTTTTTTTTTTTTTACTAGGAATTTCTTTATATACACACAAAACCAACCAGAACACTACTGAATTTCTAGAAGGAGGTATTCACAAATTTGGTAACAATTCCTGTGATATGATCTAGTCTTTATTTACAAAATTGTATGTACTACTTTTTTTTCACAGGGTACTTGCCTTGCACAATAGACATGCTCTGAAAATGAGACAGATCTGTGCTGCAAAGACTTTTCTATGATATGTCTGCCTTGTTCATTACAGAGACTGGAATGTTATGAACACAGGAGAAAAAGCAAGCAAGTAAGCCTCAACTTTGCTATGTAACTGACCTAATTTAAAATTTAAAACAGCTGGTCATCACTGTGTCCCTCAGTCACGGAATATACAGAAAATTTTAGTTTTAAGTTGCCTTTTCTTTTTTAGGAATATTGCTCCTACATGCCATGACAGAACAGAGGCTCTGAAAAGTAAGTGTGAAAACAACACATATGACCACATATGAAATAACCCAACAGGAACTGGATGGGACAATAACAAGCACAGAGCTGTTGAAATACCAGACTGGAAAGTAATTTTAACAGCCTTCCAAGTAGTACTGAAAAACCTTTAGGCTTTTGTTACTGAAAGGGAAGCTTAAAAGAAGCTGGTCATTATGGCTACTGAGTCGCCATCAGTTCTCCAAAACCCCTAAAAAAAGCTTGGTGGGTTTTGTTGAGACTTCATCAAAAACGAAAGCCATTTGGAAGTGTTTCCATTTCTGTGGTGAATTCTTGACGCCCTCTAATCATAATGAACAAAAATTGGGATAAATTAGCATTACAGGGAAATCTGAATTCCGATGTCTCCCAAGCTTTGAGCAGTTGACTCTGCAACCTGCATAACATATCCTTCAATATTTTTATTTGTATGTAATATATGCTCTACATACGTAAAAATGCAAGAGAGTCAGCAAATTTTGTAGTGATTTTCTTCACTTTATTATTTGCTTCTTAACTTTGTTTTAACTCAGTTACTGAAGAAATGCTGCATCTAAATGTTCAGATCCTAATCTTCTCTATTCACAGAAGGTTTGTGACAGGATTTGGCACTAGACTGGACAATGTTAGTTCATCTCATTTCATTACTCCTTTATAACAGGGTACCTTTTATAAACCATAAACCTTAGGTTCTGATTTGAAAACAGGCAAAGCACTGTCTCCTCTAACTTTGGTTTATTAGAAAGGAAAGAAAGCCAAACACCTAAGAAAAATATAAGCCTTTTCTGCAGTATATACAAAGTATATAACCAATTCAAGCTTCCCAGTATTTCATTAAGGTGTAACAAGGGAAAAGCACAGAGCTCTAACCAAACGTCTCCGCATTTTAAATTTTAAAAATGATTTACAGGTACTATTCTTTATGGCTTATTGTAAAATCATAGTTCTTCAGACTGAAGAACTGACTTTACAGCAATCCTTTAATCAGTTTTTTAAAACCAAACAAGCAGTGCTAATATTATTTCCACATGGCTATACGTGAGCAAAAACCAACTTCAGAGAGGTGATACAAGCATGGATTTTCCTGGGATTTACCATTTTTCTTTGTACTACCTGAAGTGGTATTCACTTTGCTGTCATTTCACATGGTTGCAAACACAAAGCTGCATAATCCTGCCACAGAATAGGGCTTCAGCTGCCATTGAACGCAAAAGAACAGGAAAAGATAATGCAGGAGGTGTTACTCTCCGTAAATAACTGAATATCTTCATCTCCCATATTGTCAAAAGTGAGCAATAGGTTCCTCCAAAGGAACAGCTGCATTAGGCCCCTATTCAGAACTGATCCCTGGAGGCATCTACTGCTATCCACTGACCGTATAGGAAGCCTAAAGAAATCAGCCACTTAAGCTAGGCAGTGTTAAACACCTTCTCTCCATCTCCTATTGCCACAGTACGGAAATGACATGTGCCATAGGTATTGTTATTCCACGAGCCAGCAGAAAATGCTCGTTTTACTGTGACATGTACACAACATTTCTGGAGAAAATTACACTGAGGTCCTTCTTTGTGTACTAGACCGAAGAGATGTTCTACAGCAGGTGCTGTAGCAGGGAAACAAAGAAATGACTGAGCAGAGAGAGATTCACATTTGGATTCTCTGTAAGGGTCTCCAAGGGAAATCTAAATGTCTAAAAAGATCAAACAAATAGTATGTTTTGTCAAGCTTTTCATTAAACTATAAGAATTAGCTACAGGTATACTAAGATTCTAGGAAAAGCAACAGATAAGAAATTTATCAAAACATTTAGGAGTTTTTGAATTATTGATCTGATCAACTATACTTGAACTGTTTTTTATAACAAATTGATGTACTGAGTGTTTTTCTTTTTTTATTTAAAAACTGCAAAATCTAAAAGTGAAGATGATTATTAAACTTGGAAGTCCAGCTGACAGCAACGGCCACACTGTATTCTCATGTGACTTCTGTGGGAGCTGTGGCAGCTGGAATATACCATATACTTAAATTCTCCATTTTTCAATCAGATTAATTAGTGTAGACAATAAATGGATTTCACCAGAATATTCCCACTTTTCAAGAGCACTGATGACATAAGAAATCAGCTTCCAACAAGATAAAAAAGTCTCTTTTTACTAAACAGCATTACCGGATTCGGCATCTATAAAACCAAAGTACTTTTAAGAAATCTGTTAAGATTACACAGATTGTTGCTCTCAGTACTTTACCTAGTTGCTAGCAATTAATCGGTATCTTTCTAAAATAGATAATTCTTCAAGTCTACAGAACAACTGAAATTTGTAAATGTCTGTAATAGACTTACTAAACTACTTAATCCAATCAGTACACCTGAATAGTATCCTGCTGTTGTGAAACAGCATCACAGAACAGCAGAAAGATAGCTACCAATCCTTAGTTTTATGTTTTTGTTACTTCACAGTCCTATGCACTACTACAAAATAAACATGGTAAATTCATAATTAGGAGAAGAGCTGAAAATTAACATGTTTCATATCACTATCCTTTTAAAAACAGGTGGAAAACATTATCAACAGCAATGTAACCTTTCCTTCTACCAAATAATACATTTTGCAATTTGATGTACCTGCCTTAATATGAAAATGCATTAAATATGTAAAATATTAATAATTCACACGCAATAGTTGTCAAGTATTTTTCCTAAATTTTCTTAGACTCTTTTTATGACAAAGTACATTTGAATACTTGCTATTTATATTTTGTCAGGTATGGCTATAGCATGGTACTTGGTACTTTTTTATTTATTGATTATTTACTTTGGTAATATTTACTTGGGTAATATTTACTTGGGTAATAGATAACCACAAAAATTCACTTAGGTTAAAATTTCATTTCACTTCATAATTCAATTAATTTTTTAAAATTAATTAATTAGAGAATAACAGATCCTCAAAGGCGCTTGCTATAAGTCTGAAATGGATGAACCCCTTTGGTTTTTCTGTATCCATTTTCCTGCCTATGAGTCATATAACCTACAGCTGCTAAAAAAGAATGTCTCCTTGACCTGGAAAGTCTTTGCACACTGCTGATACTTTTGAATTTACAGCATCTTTCCAAAGCATCACAAAAACAGTTAGACTTTAAAGTACTAACCTGAATACAAAAGAACTTCAACAAGACTTAAGAAGATTAAACCTTTATAATATTTTTCTGCTATTCTCAAGAAAATGAGCTTATCTGTTTTCCATTTGAAAATAGATGCCTGAAAGACAACCTGCTTTAGATTGTCTAATAGATAGCTTTGGCTATAAAAGGGAGGCTTAAAGATAAAATTGCAGCTGAAGTGTTATCATCTTTATGCAGAGATGGCAAAATAAGGGACAACACTATTATGAATATTTATTATTCAGTTATTTTGTGGCATGAAAAACAGTTGTTAAAATGCTTTTACAGTAATTTCTCAATACATTCAAATTCACTGAAAATTATGTCCATATGATAGTTTGCCAGCACAAGACTATAGTTCAAAAGGGATAGTTTTTCAGGCTTTACTAGGAGACATCAACATTTCTTAGCTTTAGTAGCATTTCTGTAACAAGAGCCTTTCTCTTGCTCCTTGATATGACATAAATGGAAATGTTTCTTTTCTGAGCATTCCACAAATAACTGCACAAGTATTGTTTTTTCGCTATTACACTCCATGCTGGGTATAAGTCACTTTTAACTCAAGTAGTAATGTGGTTACGTTACGGCAGGATTTAGAATGTCCGTTTAAAGTATCTGTCCTGCCATGGTCTCCCTGCTTCTCTTGGTCAAGTCAGCCTCTCTACGCTTCAGTTCCTCACTTCTAAAGTGGGCACAATAGTTCCCAATCTGGCAGTTATATTTAAAATATGCAAACAGACAGACCAAAAAGGCACCTGAGAAATAATCACAGGCAGAACAGTTTATCTACTATTATTATATAAAAAAACCCTAGCTAGCAGAGCAGTAATATCAAAAGCTTTCTACAGGACAGAAAACAGTTGGAGCAAGTTTAGCTATTTAAATCAATTCAACTTCAAAGTGTCAGATTAAGCACTCAAATTTTGCAGTCAGACCAGTAAAGCAGTAGTGCTAGCTGTGACAAACCTTTATTCACAGCTCATAAACCCATTAATAGAAAGGACTAGTGAGAACCTAGAGACTGTGGAAAGAGGAATACAGGACAACCAGAATTGAAGCATCGACTGCAACAGCACGGGGGGGATCAGATTTGCATGGCACACAGATTTAGCCTTTCTGCTTACAAAAAGAAGTCAGTCTTCCTTTCAGAGAGTAGTCACCTGCAAAATTATCAACAGTTGGGAATTTCTCTAATGACATAACTTCTTCTTCTTTCTACAGAGGGAAAGAAATTACTTTAAGAGTAAGAACTGCTTTTATCCTCTTGAGAAACTTCTGTCCACTTTTCCAAAGACCAAAATCAAGAAGTGTATTGTGCTTATCTGATATATTTTAGGGATAGTTCCTAGTGTAAATTACTTACTTGCTATTTCACCCTACACAGCTAATTCTGTTGTCATGACAGCAGTCATCTTCCTCTTTCCCACTATGCAATATATAAGCTGGATATTAAAATCTAAAAAGCAGAACAGTATTTCAGATTTGAGACTATACTGTCCCACCTATACACAAAAATGATTATTTTGGAAGTCAGGATAAATATGCTTGTGTAAGGGAAAAGAAAGACTAAAAAGCAAGAGTAAAAGCAAAGGGAAATTAATGTACGAAAAAGCCCTCCTCTGTGGAATGCCACCATTTTTATTTGTATCCCAGTTGCATTAACATAATACCCAAGATATTTTGAAGAAGTTGCACAGTATCAGCAATTGTCATTAGCTCACAGGCCATAAAAATTGAAACCTTTCCCCTCTACCATTTTTGAAAAAGAAGAGCGAGTCTTTCAGTCCAGCTTTCAGCTCAGCAGATCTGTTCTTTATGAGATCACATATCAGACAAAAAACAGAAATAAAGCAAACGCAACCATAAAAAAGCCCTGCCTACACCAGAAAGCTTCTCAGCATGCACACATTCCACCCTTCTGTCAATGGTAAACACCTCTAGGACCTGTAAGACAACAGAAACTATACTATGGCTTCAACAAAAACAAACAAACAAAAGGCTCGAAACTAATACAAAATATATATAACAAGCACAACACATTCCATGGATGGATTCTTATCCATTTATCAGTGTTTTTTACATAACTTGAAATTGATATTGTCTTTAAAGAGTCTCAAATAGAATATGCTGATATAAACTAACAGGAAAATGACAGTGATGTAAGTGTCAGTGTGGTCAATGGTCAGGAAAAAAAACACAAGAAGTAAAAAATTCAGACAGCTTTTTTTTTTTTTTTTTTTTTTAACAAACTACATTTTAAAATGCAAAATTTTGCTGAAAGTAATAAGGAAAAGTTCAGCAATACCCAGCCATAATTCCCATCATCAATAGGCAGACTTACACTTTCAAATTCCGAACGCTGACTCTAGTCTATTCCTTCCCCCACCAACTTTTAGAAGCTAAAAGCATTAGCTTTTCCAAGAAAAACAAAGCATTTCCACTAAAACAGAACACTTACCTCCTCATGAAAATTTCCATTTAGTCAAAGCTTTTTCTATAAAAATTAGTTCCAACCTGCAAATTACTACATCTGAATATAAATGACAGCAGTAACTATTGATTTATGAGTGAAAAATATGAACTTATTTTAAAAGAAAAACAGAAATGAACAGAAATAAACAGAAAAATAAACAAAAACTTTTCCATCAACAGAAACAGTTCTTTAAAAAAAATTGTAAAAATGCAAACTTCAGATATATTTTCATAGAACCATGAAATGATTGCAAAGCAACTGGCAAATCTGAAGAGACTTGTTGCAGTGCCACCAAGGACACAGTAAAACAAGAATCCACAGGATGTACAGAACAGCACTCATCTCTTCCTTTGTTTGCCTTTCTAATCATAAGATCCTGATATGAAACAAAAACCTAAGTACTTCCCCATCAAATTTAGCATAATTTGATTTGCAGTTGCAAAAAACTACACACACATACAAAAAAGTTAGACTTCTCTGTTTTGTCAATGCCTTTATCTCTTCAAGCACATACAGAAGAATGAAAATTTTAGTGATTTCTTCAATATGAATATAACAGCATCATAAATATTTATCCCACAAAGGGAATAACAATTCCTTAACCTAAAGGATAATTGCTGTCCATTTCATAGAAAACAAGTGAAAATTTCCAACTTTCACTTAAATTTAGCTATGTAATTTTCTGTTTGGAGTTTGATTTTAAAGCGAAATCTAGTATATGTGCAAACATAAAAGTATCAACATTGAATCAGCACACAAGTAGACAGAAAATGCTATACTTCGCATACACAGCAATGAAATCAAGTCCCTCCATCCTGACTAGGACTATTTTCCTTTCAGTTATGTCATCCTTTCAGATTCCAAAAGAAAAAATTGAATCAACCTAGACATGTAAGAAGGAGAGGACAGATCCTAACTGTAACTGGATCTTGGTAACATCTGAGAGCCAGAAAACAAGTAACTTCTCCAATATATCAGTCTGAAAAATTTTTCTTCTAACTTCTCTTCATTTATACAGCATAGTGTATAGGTCACAAGCAAAAACTCTCAGTGCACACGGAATGAAAAGTAACAACTGTCAAACAATCTATGCATCAATTTTTTAAAATTGCAGTTATATTCAGAAGAATCTAAAAGTGAAAGTACAAGCAATTCAAATAAATAATCATCAGTACAGTACATAGATACACATACATACTTTGGCCACTGTATTTAATTTTTGCTAAATGTATTTTGCAGAACTGACAAATACCCCTGCCTGAATATAAGACACTTGAATATCAAGTGACTCACTTTACAAGAACAAATAACCAAAACATGAGTGGGACTGTGCCAAAGCACTAGACCTGGAATATGTCAGTCTTGATGAAGAGCCCTGACAGAGCGCGGACGGAGCATTAGGAAAGTTAAAATGCCTCAACAACACACAGTCACACTAAAAGCCCCAGCACGTTCCCCAAACCAGTTGCAGCCACTTGAGTCCCCACTGAGAAGCTAAATCAGGAAACATAGACAGTATGTACATGAGTTTATAGACTTGTTGTCCTGAGCCCATCTAGCAACCTCGGCACTGCTCAGTTGCAGGACTTGCTGCAAGATAAGCCCAGATGACGAGATCAGGATATCAACAGAGACCTAACGGAATATACTTTTGCCAAAAATGATTCTGGAGTCAAAGAGATCTTTAGAAGAGCTATGATACACAGAAACAAGAACTTAAAATGGAAATTCAAGTTGGTCTCTAAGATGGCATGGACATTTTGTAAGAACAAAAGAAAATGATAACTCAGTATTCAGCCAGTATTAACATAGATCAGGAAAAAAAACCTCGTGGGAATCTTTTCAGTTTTAGCAAATCTCTCAATAGGTAATTCAATTCAAAAAAAAAGAAAAAGGGGGGGTGGTCAGGACAGAAGAAAGAAAAGTAGCAGTTACTCTTTTTAAATGATGTTATTTTGTTTCCTGAAGTAATATAATATAGCCATTTTTTCCATTTCAGCATATAGATAAAGGAACTTTCATCTATATCTTCTCATCCCACTTTCATCAGAATTTCTTTTCTACTCACTATGAAAGTTTTCCCAAACAGTACAGATTCTCTGTAACAATACACAGCATGAAACCTTGTTGTGACCTTGCATTTACATAAACAATGTCACATATTATAACACCATATGCTTTTCTTAATAGGTTTAAGAATAGTGAGCTGATTAATGGCAAAAAAACCCAACAAAAAACGACAAAAAAACCATCACTCAAACTGTTGAATCAGCAGCTGAGACAAAGAAAAGACAAGATAATATTGAAAGAGAGAAAATACAAAGGAAAAAGCAAGGAAGTATGTTTTTGGGAAAAAAAGGTAAACAAGTAGGATTCCTAATTCTGAAAAGTACAAATCTTTGTCAGTTAAGTAGGTCATCTCACATCCCCATGCCTCAGGTTCTCTGTGAATTAAGATAGCACTTTGCTAATTCACTGTAATGCTGCAAAATTTAATAAACTAAAGTACTTTGAGCACTTTAAACCATGTATCAGATTCTGCTTCATTATACAATATACCATTCAATAAACAGGTTTTACAGTATTTTTTCAAATCTATTTCAGAAAAAAAGACACTCTAACAGATTAATACTTCATATCAACAGTAGCTTTCTAAAACTACTCCTAACCTATCTCCTATTCTCCCTCCTACGGTGACTACCACAAAAATTTGGTGGCAATAGACAGACCCTCACCCCTGCTGTAAGGAGTTTTCAGTACATTCTAACAATCCTATGATTGCTTAGAAGTACAGACACCTTCTTTAGCCATACACTGCGAAACGCAGACACTCATTACTTTCCAGAATATCAAAAAATGCAGTACTTATTTCAGAGGCTCTAGCCATACAAGTGTTATTCACACATACAAGTGTTACTCCAGAGACAACAGGTTTGCCCTGTAACTAGCCCTACCCAGTCTAATTTAAACCCAGATGTTTAGACACAGGTCCCAGTTATTGGAGTAAAATCTTAGATGAAGACATTCTCTAAGAAGCACCCATTAAAAAAAAAAAAAAGGACTACAGTCATCTAAGAACATAATTTAAAAATATAAGAGTTGCTGTACTTTATTACTCTGGTATTTTGTGTTTGAAAGTCACAACTTACAGATGCTTACAAAAAAGAATCATAGTATTCATACTTTCCTCAAAACATTTTCCCAGTTTCTGGTAATCTGCAGCATAAAGTTATATTTGTATTTTATTAATAACTCTCTTTCAGCCTAAGCTATAACTATGAAAAACTGTTACTTACTTTGACTAGTAATACTTTATATAAACAAATAGCACAACTTGTGCATGATTGTCAATGTCTCAAATGTATTTGCATTCATGTGTATCTCAGAAACACTGTACCTGGAATAATTCAACCAATGACATCATCGAGTCAGGAGTAAAAGAAATTGTATTGTTGCTGGACGTGAAATTGTCCAGCAAATTGTTCAGAATTGTTTTACTGAACTTTGACACAGTCCTCTCATATGAAACCAAACGAGTTCACATTCCAGAGCTCCTCTATGCTTTACCTCGTACAGCTCAGTGGGACAGACGCAGATTACACCAACACTTACTTTCAGTTCTGCAAGCAGGGTCAAAATAGCTCCCTGCTTAGGCAATGTTACCCTGTCTGGTGAAGACATGCCAGTATTGCTATTCCTCAAAGATGCCATACATGACAATGTTTGGCAAGAACACTCATGTAAAGGGTGAAAACAAGTAATCTCTCCATCTGCATTACCTTTCCCCATCTCAGCTCTTAAAGCTGTAGATCACGACTAAGCATAACAAGTTCAACAGCACTAAAATCAATGAAATAAAACCTATTAGTACGATGCAAAACAACATTCTTCATGGAACTGGAGCTGAAAAGGCCAGTGTCACTTCACACTGTTCCAGTTGTTCCACCTTCATGGAAATTACTAATCACTTGTCACAAAGTATAACTATTATTAGTTTCTAGGTAGTTTGCTTAACAAAGACAACAGTGTACCTGCATTAGTTGCAGAAATACACATCTTCACTGTATTACTGTTCTGTTAAAATGTATGCATTTCAAGTATTCATTAATTAAAGTATAATTTTAATTGAAACAATTTCCTTTCATTAAAATTCACTTTATAAAATTCAATACTAGAATAAATTTTAAAATATGAGAAACAACAGGGTAAGAAAAGAAAGTGTTCTCATCCTGGGAGCCATTTTAATGAAGCTGAGAGTAGACACTGCCCTTATCTTCTGCTCTCCATCACTGACATGGAAGAGCTACTGGCTCTCTTAACTCACCGGTAGTCAGCTTGGGTCTGGCTTTGTATGTCTGCTTGTTTTGGGGAGAGAAGGTGGAAGTGGATTAGGGCTACTTTAGACCTGCTGTTTGGTGAAAAGTTCTCTGACACTATCAGCAAACCAGACCCAATATCTTCTCTATAAAATTGCTATATAAAGATTGCCTTTATCTACATTCTTTCTGCATTTGTTTCCCTCTGATTCACACTTTCATTTTCAAACATCACATACTGAGCAAAACCTTTTTAGATCTCAGAAGTGTTGCTCCCTAGTTGACTAGAAGGTTTCATCTTGAGTTAAAAGTTTCTCTCCATCCTGGCAATGTCCAGCTTTCTTGCAGGCAAGAATGAATGTGGACAACAACTGGAGGTTTCTAAGACTTCTTAAACTATATTCAAGACACACAGCAGCTAATTTCAACTGCACTCAGCATTCTGCAGCAAATACATGCCTATTTTTACCATTATTAGTATAATTTTTTCTTTAGGTACATCCTAGAACATGTATTATCTACATTTTTGCTTCATTACACATAATTATGAAATATTTTCTGAATTTAATTCAATCCATAAATGGACTGAAGAACAGTTAATCCAAAAACAGTCATGAGCGAGAATGACACAAGCAACCATCCTCACTGCATTTCACTGATGAGCTCTGTACCAAGCTAGAATACTTAGCATAACTCGAAGCAAGCAGAATTCTGCTATTTCAGTTCTGAAATCTGTATTGATACAATCAAGAGAGACCTGTAGCATGTATAAAAATGAAAAGAAAAAGCAAACATCCAATTCTTACTCACTGAATAAATATAGTGCAGTTATACTGCAGAGCTCTGGCACTGAGACCATAGAAAGAGTTATGATATTTTTCCATTATGAAATCATTTTTTACTCTCTACTTTCCAATTCTTTTCAAAAAAAAATTTGCATGTCTTTATTCTAGAAGGTATTTTATTTTTTGCAAAGTCTGAGTTTAACTCAACAATGCATGTGGGAAATGCAGAAAAACGTACTTCAATTTTTCAACACTTTTATACCAAGACCTCAAAAACAACTTGTTCTAGAAATAAAGGCAGCTTTATGAGAAACAGTACTGCTGAATACTTTTGACCAGCTTCCAGATTACTTACATCCTAAGCATAATAAAACTGCAAGAGAACAAGCAAAAATCCTCCTTCTGTCCCTAACAAGAAGAACAAGAGACTCTGTCTGTTTTTCTTGCTTTTTTTCTGTCTCTTGGTCATCAAGACAGAAAACATACATGTTGTCAATATAACACTTGAATGTATATATCAATAAACAATAAAACTGAAATATTTTCATAATTTTTTCCACAAAAGAGTCAAAGTAGATAACTCTAAAAGAAATTAGTATGTAATTTTCTGGAATGTCAGTGGACAGATTTCATAAGCAGAACTGCTTATACCAAACCAGAACAACAGGATGATCCAAAGTAGTCGGAGATTGGGAAGGGATATGAAAAATGAAGGGGCCAGAGGAGTCACTTCAGAAACTGATGTGTCTGGTATTTACACTTGTCTTAAATATGAAATTCTTCAGTTCAATATGACTGACTCATTAATGTAGACTCACAAAATTGCAGACTTTAAAAGAAATGTCATTAAATACTGAGATCCAATTTAAAAACTTAATTAAAACTACAAGTAATGTTGCAACTATTAATACAAGTGCAGTCAAATATGGCAAATTTTTCTAGCAGCAACAACATCATTAACAAAATAATAAGGTACTTGATGAGATAGAAAAGTAACTACAACAAAATGTAAAATATTCTGTTGAGCAGCTGAAAATTTATTTGATTTAAAACTGGAAATCTGACATGTAAGCTAAGTTATATCTTATGCAGACATACTCTGGAAACTTCAGAAAACTTGTCTGAATGAGCAGTGAACCAAGGGAGAAGCAGCAGAGATTTCATGACAGAATGCACAATCTATAGAAGAATAATTTGTTTATGTCAAACAAGCCATATAAACTACAAAACTTTCTCATTACCATTCCGCCACTTATGCAGACCAGGCTTACTGAAACCTAGCACTGACATCTATCCAATTAACATCTTCCTCCACTGTCTCAGCAAAGATTTCTTCTTTAGTATAACCAAGAAAAAAACACTACATTGCTGCTCCTAAAACAAAATCCCTTGCTACATCTCAAGATACGATAAAACATCACAACAGTTTGTTACCCAGGTTATTGTCAAAGATTTTCTTACAAATAAGAAAGGACATTCCCAACTTTTAATTTACGTGTCTAAATGTGGAAGCACTGCATATTCAAAGATAAGGAGAGAGTTTTTACTTTAGGATGCTTTTGGATGTTCCACTGATCTACAGAGACCACAGGTTTCTAAACTGGGTATCTAAGGCAAATCTCTGAAGTTAAACACAGCAAACATTAGCATTGTGTTGCGTTTGAACTTGTGAAGATACAGTGCCAAACTGGAACACTGACAATGGCTAAGAATGAAAGATATCTTACTTTACCTTATCTTATACCCTACCTGTTTATCAGATAACTATTTTGAGACCTGTCATCACTACAGGAGAATTCCTGACACCATTCATGAAACAGTAAAGGATATTTTCCATTGATACACACTGCACTGCAATTGTTTGTGCCCAAAAGACTTTTTTTGCAAAATTGTTAATTTGGAGAACACGAGTGATGCATTTACCTTTAAAATAAATACCACAATTTATGCAACCCAGAAAAAGGGATTTGTCAGAATCATGATAGATCGTGTATGTTGACAGGGCCAAATGCCAAATGTCCGTCTGAGCATGTTTACATAAGAGACGGCTCCAAAAGAAGGGCAACAGAAATAAACACGACTTGAATATTAAAAAACAGATTTTGATTATCTTGTGCTGCTGCATGACATGAGAAGGGAGGCTTGGAAATGCAGAGTGAAAAGCAAGAAGTTTATATGTGCATTATGATTCTCTAGAGAACTCTGGCGCACACTAGCTTTTTTTTTTTTTTTTTACCTCAGCAGCTTCTATAGTCTTAAAATTATGCATTTCTGAGACTTGAATACAGCTCCAAACTATATCAATGAAATGTTACATATAAACACAAAATAATTTACCTAAAATGTCGACATACTCAATAAGAAGAAACAATTATTTGAAAACACAAATGATTCTATAAATGGTATTTTCCTGTCCTCATGAAAACCAAACAAAACTAGATGTGCTATACCAGCTAATGTCAGATTAATGGCAAAGCAACTTCCTTCTTCAGCATAGATATGAAAACCTTAATCAAGTATCTCATCTCTGCTCTGCTGGACTGCAACTGCAGAACCTCTTAGGAGTGTTCAGTGCTACAGACAGTTAAATCTACAGGAAAACTCCCAAGAGACTAAAACTCATTATTAGGAATGTAAAACCTCTGTGCGTTCTAGCACTATCCCTGGAGAGAGGCTGTGAAACACCACCTGAAATAAATCAATAATATGTATTTTAACACTGTTAGCTGTATTTCTTGACATACTTTTTATCAGAAAAAGGCATTATGCCTATAAGACGGACATAGCACATATAAACTCACACATATAAATAATTTTCTCTTATGTCATTGCCCTAAAAATCTTAGCTAATTTTTCCTGGCATTTCTCATTGTTGCACTTAACCTTAAACTGAAAATAGGCCTTTGTCAAGGTTGCCTAGTTTCACATTATCTTTTATATCCTCAGGTGGAATAATGTTTACAAGTTCCTATCGTATCACAAACAATTAAAATAAGTATTAAGTAACAATACTCTAGGGAAACTATTTTTAAGTGTTTAGTCATGGTGAACACTCCCAGGTGACAAAAGGGTTTAAGTTGCACCGTACTGAAGTTCTATTTCCTGATGCCAACAGATTCTGTACCTAAAACATACAAGGTATTAAACTGCAGCATAAGACTGCACACCTGCAAAAATCAAATGCCATCTTAATCACTGCAGCTAGGCCTGCTCTGTCCAAACCCAAAAAACATATGGACTAAGAAGCTACTGTTTCACGTAAGAAAACTTTCACAGTTAAAGATTGGTACCACTCGGCAGAACATTGAATTTGCTGAAGTTAATGGTAACTTAACTACAGCAGAGACCAAGTTCAGCAATTAGGTAAAAAGATTGTCAAAGATCAAAATAATCATAAAATACATGGTGGATGACCTGCTTCCCCCTTCTTTCCACAGCTCTCTGTTGCCTGGCTTCCAGGATTTGAGGAAAGCAAGGACAATCTGCCCATTCAGTTTCAAAACCTATGAAGCACCATTTTTAAGACTACTCTGACCTAAATTCACAGAATAGTTGGGATTGGAAGGAACCCCTGGTGATCACTGGGTCCAACCCTTCCTGCTCAAGGCGAGCCACCTAGAGCAGGCTGCCCAGGCTAGTCCAGTCAGGTTCTGAATATCTGCAAGAATGGAGACTCCACAACTTCTCTGGGCAACCTGTTCCAGTGCTCTGTTATCCCCACAGCGAAGAAGTGTTTTCTTATGTTCAGATGGAATTTCCTGCATTTCAGTTTGTGCCCATTGCCTCTCATCCTGTCACTGGGCACCACTGAAAAGAGTTTGGCCCCATCCCTCTTTACATCCTCCCATCAGATACTTATACGCATTGATAAGATCCCCCTGAGCTTTCTCTTCTCCAGGCTAAACAGTCCCAGCTCTCTCAGCCTCTCCTCATACGAGAAACACTCTAGTTCCTTCATCACCTTCGTGGCCCTCCACTGCACTCACTCCAGTAAATACATGTCTTTCTTATATTGGGAAGTCCAGGTCTGGACACAGCACTTCAGATGTGACCTCATCAGTTCTGAGTAGAGGGGAAGGATCACCTCCCTTGTAATGCTGGCAACGTTCTTGCTAATGCAGCGCAGGGTACCATTGGCCTTCTTTGCCATGAGAGTGCATTGCTGGCTCGTGTTCAACTTGTCGTCCACCAGAATCCCCAGGTCTGCAAAACTGCTTTCCAGCTGGTCAGCTCCCAGCCTGTACTGGTGCATAGGATTGTTCCTTCCCAGGTGCAGGACTCTGCACTTCTTTTCATTGAACTTCATGAGGTTCTTCCCTGCCCATTTCTCCAGCCTGTCAAGGACCTCTGAATGGTCTAAATGGCAGCGCAGCTGTCTGGTTTATCAGCCACTCCCCCCACTTTTTATATCACCTGAAAACTCGCTGAGGGTGCATTCAGTCCCATCTTCCCGGTCATTAATGAAGATGTTAAACAGCACTGGCCCGCCCCAGTATCAACCCCTCTGGCATACCACTAGTGACTGGCCTCCAGCTGGGCTTTGTTCAGCTCATCATAACCCTCTGAGCCCAGCAGTTCGGCCAGTTTTCAGTCCACATCACTGTCCACTAATCTGGACCATACTTCATCAGCTTGTCTATGAGGAGATTATGGAAGACAGCGTCAAAAGCTTTAGTAAAGTCAAGATAAAAAACATCCACTGTTCTCCCCACAACCACCAAGCCAGTCATCACAGAAGGTTGGTTAGGCACAACTTCCCCTTTATAAATCCATGCTGACTACTCCTGATCACCTTCCTGTCCTTCAAGTGTCTAGAAATGGTATTCAGGATTTGTTGCTTCATCACTTTCCTAGGGATGGAGGTGAAGCCCAGTAGCCTGTAGTTTTCCAGATCCTTCCCAGTTCCTCCTTATTTCCCTACTTAAAGATAGGGGTGACATTTGCTTTCTTCCAGCCCTCAGGAACCTCTCCCAATTGCCATGACCCTTCAGTGATGATCAAGAGTGGCCTTGCAATGACAGCAGCCAGCTATTCATGGGAGCATCCCATCAAGTCCCATGGTCTTGTGTATGTCCACTTTAAGTGTTCCCTAACCTGATCCTCCTCCACCAAGGATAAGTCTTCATTGTTCCAGATTTCCCCTCTGGTCTCTGGGGTCTGGGATTCCTTAAGGCTGGTCTTACCAATAAAGACTGAGGCAAGGAAGGCATTCGCTGCCTCTGCCTTTTCTGTATCCTTTGTCACCAGGGCCCCTGATCAAATTAGCAACAGGCCCACATTTTCCCTAGCCTTCCTTTTGCTGTTTATGTACCTGTAGAAGAAATTAATTATAACGGCTAAACTTGTTATAACCCTTCTGCAAACACAATTTTACAACTGAACTAGAACACAGCAAGTGAGCAATCTCACACATACAGGAAAAAAGTGTTTGTTACCAGTTATCCCATGGAATAAGCAGAGACTAGGAAGATTAAGATAAAGTAGAAGTATGAGGGCAAGGAAAGGACAGGAACTTTTTAATTCACAAAAAAGGTTTGCTCTCAATTCCTCCTAGACAAATAAGTACATTACGAATATCACTTAAATCTCGAGTGACCTGCCTTCCTAGTCATCATCACTGATTTTTCACCAATTGCTGAATCTTCCAATATAGGGGACTTTCTAGCACTGAGTTCTGTTTAAGTAACAAGACTGAATTCAGCAGAAAAGGCCTTTTCTGGACATACATTTCTGTACTATTAGCACACTCGGTTTTCTATCAAAGCAGAGCATCCTGCAAATACATATTTTAGGCGTACACATATAAAATCAAAGTTAAGTACCGTGCTACCATTAATTTCCAGGAAAGGAATAGCAACCAGCAGCAAATTTGGTTTTCACTCACAGGTAAGAGGAAGGAACAAAAATACATTTTACTCTTTTACCCCTTAATCATGTAATAACTTCAAAAATAATTACAAAGAAATATAATCTAAGAAAATGAAACATACCTATGACATTCTTAAATGTTTAGCTCCAATGTGTTAAAAATGTTCTGAATATAATATGATCTGCAGTCCCGCTCTTTCCTCATTTAAGTAATAGGCCATAAGGAACAAATGAACATTATCAGCAAGGAAAATTTTATATGTAGAGAATGGGACTCCCAAGATTTTTGACTACTTAAAAAAGGCTTCTGGAGACCCTACTACTTACAAGCATTTGCACAGAGTCATCACTGTGTTTCATTGTTTCTGACACAATTATTTCAGAAAAACTGTTTTAGATAGAAAAATACTTACACATAATCCCCATGTATATTTCATATCTAATGGGTAATAGAAGTTCATTAAATACCATTAACGAATGAGAATGATGCAAATAACTGAAGAATATTGCCAACTTCTGAGAACCAGTAAACATGCCTATTAGGGAGGTGAATTCCAGTCACAGTATATGGGACAATACTATCTTCTGCAATTAAATGGCTCCAGACATTACTTAAATCAGTATTCTGAAGTACCATACAAAGACACACAAGTTGTGCATCTGAGAGCAGCAGAACCACGTTGCTTATCCATCCTACTCTCCAACAGGATGAAAAAGCGTCAGATTAGTAGATGCCAAATAATAAAGTTTGGGGAACATTTCTCTTGGATGATATTGTGGAATTGCTGAGACTGTTACTATGACTAGTTCAGGTACTAAATCATCAGTCCATATCTATCTCTGCAAAGCCACTGTGCATATTTCCAATCATCCACAGAGGTTCCTTCAACTACTATTAAATTAGTCATCCTTATCAAAGAGTTTTGACACTCACAAAAAATTACATTTGGATAAAAGGCACTATAAGTAACCTCTCACTGCCTTTTCAGAAAAGAAAAAATAGTGTCCCACTTCTGTAGAGTGCATTTTGTAGCATACTTCATAATATACTGAGAAATACGAAAATTGTTTCAGACAATATCTAGCACAAAAATAGGAAAACTAACAGTAATGCTCATCTCGAGGTTAGGATTAATGGCATTGTACAATAGTGATATAGTGATAGCAGAGAATGGAATAACCAAGCTTTTCGTTCCAGTACTTCTCAGGAATAATTATTTTCTCTGAGGATTTGAAAGTCAGCACTCCATTTTCCCTGGAGTTTTAAAAATATATTGTATCTATTGCAATTTAATATTTTCAGGCTTATAAGAGATTAAGAGTTCATTGAGGTGTTTTCTTAGAAAGATTTAACTATGTGAATAGTCAGAAAATATTAACTTGCTATTATTCTGGTGCAGGTGTAGAGTAGGGCTAATTTGTTGCTGTTGATGTTAGAAGAAGGTATTCTTACTGAAGAGACCTAGAAGTCAGGTACTGCAGTAAATCAGTAAAGCTTAAAACAATTTGGAAATGTACTATCATAGCATTACATGTTTTTAATCATGCTCCGCAGCTGTAGCTGAAAACTGCACAAATGTTTCTTAAAGTTATTCTAAAAGGACAGGTGGCCTTCCAACGCTCTCGGAAGAAGCAGTGTCATAAGAGCTCCTACTAATCATGATCATTAAAACAGTATCACAAATAAGTTCAATATATATCAATATGATCCATGAAGTACAAAACAGCCAACTACAAAGCACTCAGGAAAGGCTGTCCTTTTTCAAGATATCATTAACACCCATGCAAGTAAAACGAGATGTTATGATGACAGGGAAAATAACATGCTTAGTCTTGCAAACCATTAAAAATGTGTGCTATGCAAAGGAAGAACAAAGTATGAGATTCAACACTGAGGCAGCATTAAGAATGCATACAGCACAATCTCTAAACCATTTGATTACAATCTAGAGTTTTTAGTTGCATTGAGACTTTCAAATTCTGATTTCTAGATACCTGGGTACCTAGCACTAATGAAAATGAAGATTTTTGTCAAAAGATTAATACAGAAGACAAAGATTTTGGAGGAAGTGCCTTTAAGAAGATATTTAAACAGTGCCTAAGATGAATCCACGCTGCTGTGCTGCTACAAAAGCACTCCTGGAAAAGAAATTTATTTGTTTTCCTTGCTTCCTGCTGCATCTCTCCAACTCTATTCCCACTTGTAGAGATGAACCTGACTGCCTCAGCCCTATGCACTCCCACCCCATTGATATATTCACCAGGAAAAAGCAGTAGCTATGCAAACCTTTATCATCCTCTACATCTGGACGTGTACATTCCTCCATTTTTTAGCTGTTCCTCTAGTATCTGGTCTAGCTAGAACTAACCTTCACCATCTTCTCTCTGAGCTATGCAGCACAGAACAGCATCTTCCAAGTTCTCCTCCACTACGTTCAATGCAATTTCATAGCTTTTTAACTTATATTCTGATTTTTTTTCCAAGAGTAAAGGCTGTCAGTGACTCACTTCTCCACATCAAGTTTGGCTTGCTTTAGCCTGACGCAATTACCTTTACTACACATTTTTTTCCTTAAAATACTGACTTCCTCCATGTCATCTCACTTCTCAGGAAAAGTTTATTTTGTTGCAGCCTTAATCAGGTCCTCCTACTCTTCAAACAGCATGAAACATTCTAAGACCTTCTTGGTTTTGCAATATTCTTCAAATCAAATGAGACACAAACCATGCAACAATTCCACCGACTTCCCAGCTATCAATAACTAATTCTTCACTTTTCATAGAGTCTTTGTCCAAACCACCTCTCACCAGTTCTGAGAGTTACCCTGAGCTACAATGTTCTGCTTGCTAAAAACTCATACACAGCCATATGGGAGATGAAGAAAAGCTCCAGGAAAAAAACAAGGGCAAGATCTCTCTGCAACTTATTTGCCATATAAATTGTCAACTTCTGTAAGACTTAGAGGCCAAAGAACTACCCCCTAACAAGGGGGTTCACACAATCTTCAAAGAAGTTCTGAAGAGAAATAATGCAGCTTGGGACTCCATAGCTTCCAGAGTAAGGGTGTGAATTACCTTCTAGTTCTGGGAATGTGATGGGAGATGGACATCCTTTTGCTTTCAAAGAATTCTGTAATCTAATAAACCCTGATCTAAAGTGAAGGCATATTTTGAATTACTACTATAAACATTTTCATAGTGGAAATGATGGAACACTTGCAGTAATGTTACTGCTATACCCTTTACACTGCACAGTTCGTTTTAATGTAATAAAACATAAAATAATAATTTAAAAATACAAATATACAATAAAATAAAACAGTTCATTTCAATATAATTCATTTTACTTGTCATTCATAAAATCTCCCCCTTCTAAAAATGAATGCCAGAGAAACCAAAGCATATTAACACACAGTTTCTGCACTGCCTGTAACAGCAATCTTCAGAACAGCCTCAACCAGGACAGCTAGAGTGCAAAGCATCCCTGCAGAATCCTTCAGGCAGCCTGTCACAAAAATGCTGTCTTCGCACTTCCCATTAAGAGCCTTTTGGCTCTGTTACATTTTAACTCGAATATTTCTCGCACACAGCAAGCCCTAGCGATGTGCTCAAAGGCCTCAAAGCTATTGCTTTTTCTAAAATGCCTATATCACAGCTGGGCACGAGCCTTCCCTTGGCATGCTCTGCAACAAGCATTATATGATAACATAAAGTAAATATCACTTAATAAAGGCTTTTCTTTCCTCACATCACAGCAGACATCACTGACACCGTTCAAAGAACGGCAGCAACACAGATAGAACTATTTATTCCTCAACTAATCAACAGTATTTCTTAAAGTGATCTGAATTTACTCCATTCTTAACATCAATATTTGATCAGTCTCTCCCAAGACAGGATTTTTCTCCACTGTATATTTGTTAATAGTTTTTATTCCTTCTAAGTTCTGGACTTAGACCCGTACTGCTTCTCTAGCTTGCCCAGAGGAGTTATTTCACCCCTAAATAAACTCCAGAGATGGGATTTCTTTTTTTTTTAACTTTCATATTAGTAATTCTTTGCAGTGTTTGAAACCATCAAATATTTGTTGATTTGTTTCATTTTTCAACCAACTACACAAACTCCTGAAACCTTCTTTAAAACTTGTCTAGGAAACAAGCACCCCTTTTATCATCTTTTAATCCCTCTCTGATCTGATTTAAAGCTATTTCTAATATCTAACTGTTCCAAACCCAATCAAATATCTCAAGTACACTTGAAGTACAGATGTTCAAAGAGACTCCTACTTCCTATGGTACATTGTATCACTACATATAACAAAATCATAGAAATATTTTCCATATTAATATTTTCACTGCAATGATTACAATTTTATTCAATAGCTCAGTATCTTGAAACGTTACCACGTTCAAACATTCTAGACTAAACAAATTGGAAAAGGGGTTCCAACCTTGAGCTTGAATCCCAGCATGACCTCTGCTCTCCCACTGTTAATTATAAACTGAAGAAACTGTTTCATAAAGAATCAGCCTCCAACCTCAATCTCACCTTGTTTTCTTTGATGACACTGTGATTTTAATGTATCAGTTAGTGCCAGAAGCCATAACAGCTTCATGACACGACACTAGCAACTGAACACTGACATACGGCACCTTTATTAAAGAACAGCCAAAAAGACCTCAAATGACAGCGGCCATTGGTCACTGTTAATCTAAAATAAACTCAGTAAAGATGATCTTGAGATGGAAAGCACAGTACACAGTTACTAAGCCCTGTTACTAGTTACTAAACTAGTTTTAAAGAAATTATCTATATTCGGGCAAAATCCAAATTCCATCATTTTATACTATGAAAATTCAGAACCAGAAAAAATAGGAAAAATAACACTCCGATACTATCACATGGTGTAAAGCTAATCTGTATATCTATTATTTCCTAACTAAAATTATATTTTTAAAAAATAAACAGGAAATTCTAAAGCTTTTTTTATTCTTCCCACGTTTCAACGTCACCTCATGTGTCTGTTATTTTAAAATGCTTTTATAACACATTTTAAAATTCCAAGAGTACTAATTCCCTCTCCAAAAATACCTAATCTACATTTTACAAAAAGGTCTAAGCATTGCAGAGGCTCAGCACACTGGACTATCCACCAGTACGGAACATGCCTTGTTAGCAGTAGAACAAAGAAAAATTGAGGAATAGAGATCCCTACCACATTCTCTCAGAAAACTGTGCAGTATTAAAACTGTCAAAGGAAAACATTCTGCATAAGTAATAATCACTCATCCCTTTGAAAACAGTGACATACTGGCATTACAGTCTATGAATGCATGCATGCCTGTAGCTTTTTATTTTGTCAACCCCACACTGTAAAACACATCTTAAGAAAAACCCACCACAAACCTCTTTCTATGAATGCTAAACTGCTACCGACTTTTGCTCCAAAATGAACTTTCAATAGTATCTATTTATAAACAGAAAAAATGCTAGGTTTTAAACAAAACAGGTACTGTTTATGCAGCTGCAGTATGAAAAATATCAACTAGCAATGTTATATCAATAGACAAAATTTTAAAAAGCAGCAAGTTCTTCTTATAAAAGCTGTGTTCATCTTCAAGATTTGTAACATGAAAAAATTTCAGTTTTACAAAAAAACAAAAAACCGAAACAGAAACAAACAAATAATAGCATAGGCAAATACAGAAAGGTTGAAACTTCTCAAATTGTTTGCCAAGTCTTATTCGGGTCTGGCTACACCATTATTCATCATTAAAACAGGCCTTTTTAATGACACTTCTGAGGCGTTCTACATAGCCTGACTAGAATTAACAGAATCGCGGCGCCTTTTCAGAGTCTCAGGATGACCTGTCTTGCACACATAAATAGGCAGTGGAAACATATTTAACATCCAATGATCTTTCCTCTGAAAACAGAAAATATTGTTCCACAACATCCCCAAAAAAACAGCAGGAAAGAAATCCATCCTAATTTTAACACCAACCACAGCTGCAACCACACTCAGAACGCAAGTTTTAAGTTTTGTTCAACAGTTAAGAGCACCATTTCAACAACTTAGGTCATTAAATTAAAAACAACAACAACAAAAAAAAAACGTTATTGCCACTTGAAGTTTCACAGGCACATTTTAGTGCTGGGAATATAACAAACTACTTTTCATTTAACCAGAAAAATTAACTTTTATACCATTATGTCTTAACAGTAACATGAAAGACTTCATTCTCCAGGTCTCTACAGTATCTTAACAGGGCCACAATAGTGCACTAGTGCTTAACAGACAACTCATCAGAAAGGAAGACTACCCGCAATAAGCAAGGTGTCATAGTGACCAAAATTCCTGCTCTACCCACAATAGCTAAGACTAAAATCACCAACAGAATTTTAGTTGTGAAAACATAAACATTTATCACATCTCTGTCCTAAGGCACATAAACCTCTAAGAGGTCTCAATACTGATAAACAATCCTAGCACATGCGCAGTAGCTCACATTTAGGTAGGCAATACTTCAGTGTTCAACAGATTAGATGTGTGAGTGAGTCTATTGTTCTCTTTAACAGAGAAAATATGATTTGAATGGATATTTGAGAGTAACCAGAACAGTTTAAATCAATCCTATAAAAATACAAATGTGTGCATTTTAAAGAAATCATATGTAGATGTTACTTATAAGTGGGACTATGAGTTCATTGAAATTCAGCTCCATCTTGCCTGAAAAAGTTGACAAAAAATATAATCACCATCTTAGATAAAAATGTAAATATGTATTTACATCTCACTCAATACCAAAAAAGCTACATAACACATCATCATACACATCATAATCAAAATCATACACATGAACATCAAAAACATCATAAGCACAAAGGCTCACTGATTAGAAACAGAAGGGAGAGGGAAAGCATATTTCTTTGCATTCTGTTTTATACTTTTTAAGATGCTTCAAGAGCAGGAAGGATGGCAAGCTGTTAGTTCTTAGATATCAGGAATACCAAAAGAAAACGTGCACATTGGTAGCATCATTTTCAATCTATATGAAATGAAAACAAAATTCATGTCAAATTCTGTAGAATCTTAAATGAAAGGAGAAGCTGTTTTTAGTACAGACAGGTCATTCCAGTGTCAGATTTATGTTAAAATTCAGAAAAATCAGGTGTCTAGATTTTTGCAAGGATACTCACATTTTTTTTTCTGAAGTTCAACAGCACTAGATTTTTATTTCCATTTCTCCAGAAATATATCCTTTATTTTGCAAGATTTTACCATGGTGATTACAGAGTAAACGTAATATCGTATTTGAAATAATGGATACGTAGTTCAGTATTTAAGCTCATATTCTGTAATACTGCCGTTTGAAGAACAAACATTAGCTTTTTTTTCCTTTTAAACAGTTTTTAATTCTGAAGTTGGATTTAGCTTTACAATACTCAATTTGCCGCATGTGTTCCTGCCTATCTTAAATACAAGTATACAACACTTTCATGCGCTTCATCAATTCACTGAGATATTACCCTAATAACTTACCCAGTTTACCAGTGTATTTTCTGCATAATTCTGGCATAAAAAATTAAGAAACATTTGAACACATACAGTCTGAACCTGCACCAGTGAATATGAATTAATTTCAGTCAAAAGAACGTCACTAAGAATGTCAACCAGGTAAGTATGGAAGTCTGCATGAAGATTTACCTCAGTCAACTCCCATACAACTAACCAGGCTTCTGCAACTGGGCTATAAAAGAAGAAAGGCAATAATTAGGTTTTGCTTTTTGTTATTTCAGTATATTCTATTTCAGGTTCCAAATCCTACATAAGTATCAACAAAGCTGTATTAAATCAATATTGAAATACACTATGACATACAGTAGTCAACAACATAATGTTTACAGTTAGAAAAGTTATAGATTTTGAAAAAAGGAATTAGCTGCATGTAATTCACAGTAAGTGTGAGAAAAAGAATGTGGTTAAAATGAGAAAAAAATTAACTTCTCTAAGAAGCACTGTGGCAGAGGCAAAAATTTTTTCCATCCTGCATGTGTCACACAGTGGCAAAAGTAATACTCTACTCAAATGTTTACACACAACTGCTCAAGATACAGGTTTCAAACTTTTGAAGCTTGCTTTTTCTTTCTTTTTCTTTTTCTTTTTCTTTTTTTTTTTTTTTAACATTTTTGTACTTGCATGGTAACACCGTAGCTTTATTTGGGTATTAGCATAGTTTTTCATGTCATCACATGAAATCTTTATCTTACCGCTACTTTAAATGATCCTTGTAACTCTATGATCTCAGACAACTGCCATGAACAGTTGGTTATAGGAGACAGTTTCTAAGCTTCTCTATCAAAAGAACAGTCCCACCGAGTTTTATTAGTAGGAATACTGTAAAATTGACTTCTTTCTCTGCCTTCAGTGTTAAGTAACTTACAAATTTGACTGCTATGCTTTTCCAGAAGAGTTGAATTCATTATTTTCAGTGAATCAATTAAAAGCTTTACTAAACAAATCTGTATCATATAGCGGTCAAATTGTAAAAGATTACCTGATTGACCTAAGACTTTGGAGAGGTAAAAGCTGGTATAGAATTTGCTGCTTAGGCGTCAAGGTTGGAACAAACGGAACCTTAATCACTCTAAAACATATATATTAAATACAAAATTAGTATCTTACTAACCAAAACATAAATAAAAAAGCAAACAATGATCAAACCATGGTTTTGGCTTGCCCCAGGCTAAATCTAAACTGGCAACTTGACTTGTATGAATCATTCAAGCTTTACAGTACCATAATTCTAAGCCAAATAATTCAAAACAATTTGTGTTAAAAAATACAAATTAATTAGTAAATGTTCAAGGCTGTATGCAATCTCATTATCAGATTATGAAGTGAAAGCATAAAACCATAGCTCTTTTGGAGTTCTCCTGGATGAATGTTCATATTGACAAGACTATCTGGAAAGCCAATTAAAACTAAAACAGTGCATGCGTTGTTGATCATTTATGTGCTGCATACACTGAATTTCGGTGATCTTCACGCTAATCTAGACCTTTACATGGCAGAGCCGACTTTTTATGATTGCTGAGCTTAGGCCACAGAGATTCCTCCAGTCAAGGCTTCCTCTGTGGAAGCAGCCAGAGACTGAGAACTTTAAATGCATATATAAACTCAAACTGGTGCACAAAGATGTGACCCTGATAACCTATAATGGTATGTTGAATGATGCTGAAGTCCAACTTATAAAGTTTATTAGTATGATTTGTGTAAAGGCTGCATAAAGCTCAATTTCCTTCATTTGAAAGCTTTATGGAAATGTTTTATCCTTTTAAACTTAATATAGTTTAAGAAGGGGGCATCATCAGTAATCTGAATTGCTCTAAACATGAGAGAACGTAGAATCAGAGATGTCAAATGAATGACATCTATTTTCAGTATGATAGATAAGAATGAAGAGACTTCTTAGCTTTCCCATTAAATCATTTACAACTACAAAACCAACAGTACTAGTAGACAGCTACTGGGTTTAATATTTTAAAATATCTTTGCTTAAATCTCTTATTTACTAGAATTAGTTTCCAGAACGCTGGGTGATATATTTACATCATTTCTGCTAGACATTTTGCTTTACCAATTTCATTATTCCCTCAGATTTTGATAGTATCTGTAACATTTTAAATTTAAAAAGAAAATCAGCATTTTTATAAGGGCCAACATTCCCAGAAATTCTGTTTCCTAAAAATAGTCTCAGACTTGTAACAGCGGGGAAGGGGGGGGGGGGGGGTGGAGAGAGAACACTCCTGACAGGCAAATAAGAACTATTGCCAACTCATATTATTTTCTCATAAAATCTAGACAGCTGTGAATACATACTTTTCAGGGTCACAACTGAAATATGCTCTTATTTCAATACATAGGAGGTTTAGGGAAAATGAGCTGCAACAGATTTGGAAGCTGACACAAAAATTAACAGTTTGCACTAACTATTGGCGGCTTTGGAAACAAACTAATTTTTGTGCGTACATATAGAGTTTCTGCAAGATCACAAATTTGCATGTGTTATTTAGGATTAAATGACTTTTGAAGTAACAGAAATAAACATCATCAAATACTTGTCAGTGAACCCTAAGGATATTTGCTTCTGCCATTAAAAGTTTTGCCTCATTTCTGAGATAAACAGCTAACAGATTATGAAGCACATCTTAATTTTCCTGAAATTTCTTAAGTAATGAAACTTGAAAGAAGACAGAGTTGGTGACTACATCACTGAAACTGAGCCTCTCAGAGGAAGGCTGGTTACCTTTGATTGTGCTTTAGTCAGCATGAGATATCTGCAAGAGGCAGAAGAAGGTGAAGATGCTTAGTGTCATAACAAAAATGCACTACTAAAGATCAAAATGCAGTTATTATTCAGACATGGCTAAAAAAAATTCTACACATCCACCTCTGAAAATAGTATTACCTATGTATTATGCAATGGCTCCATTACGTTTCCATTATATTCTATGTTACTTCACACAGAAGAAATTCACTTCAAAATATTTCTGTGCAATAACCAATTCCAAGACAATTTCTCTACAATCTTCCAAAGAACTTTAATAAGGTTACCTCATCTTAAAACTCAAATTTTAGAACACTATCATCACTGAGTAATTTGAGATGGACAAAATCTCAGCTCAAAAAACAGATTTTTTTTTTTAATTTTCTGATTCATTCATTACTAATACATTAGTAATGCAGTAGAATAGCTCCTTCTGTTCACAGACATATGCCACAGCACACTCTTCTCACCACAGGTACCAGTCAGCCAGAAAAATTAACATACTGTTTCATAGTAAGCACTCTAATTTCCTATTTTGATTTTATTTGAAGTACAAAAAGCAAATGTCAAAAAATTATCAGCGGCCCCAGTAGTTATGACTTTTCCAGAATTACTAATTTTCTTTCTTTCCCCAGGTATGTCCTACTTTATGGCAAAGTTCCATCAGGCAGATTTTCGCTAAATGCAATGTGCATCTTGGATTGGTTTGTTTTACTCCTACCTGAGGAAGAATCAGGACCTTTGTTTCAGAAGAAAGAGCCAGGCAGGAGGGTCAAGCTGGCCGGCTGCTGTGACCAACAAGACATGGTAAAAGATAAAGTACAGAGCAAGGCTTCATCCAAACAGACTGGCAGCAGGCCAGAGAAAGCAAAAGAAAAAAGTAGGGAAGAGAGCTGCAGAGCAATTAAGTAGTCTCAAGGAGAAAGTTTCCTTTGCATGGAAATGACACAAAGACATTGTATGGAGCATGACACTCCTGGATAAAAGAGTTTGGGCAAAGAGAAAGGAGGAACGAGAAATTTAAGTGAAATGGGGAGAGAGAGAAGCTGGAGTAAGTAGAGCTATAGGTAACTGGGAATAGAAGACTCTACTAGGCAAAGAATTCTGTGACAGCTGGAAAACTGGCAAGCTGCCAGTTTGGGAGCAGAAAATCCTGGTGCTCTCAGCAGGCTCTAGGCAGCAGGGACCCAGGGGCAGGTACACTGAGTCAGGAGGAGCTAGAAATCATCACTGTTTGTTCCCCCCCTAAGCAAGATCCTAAAAGACTAACTTTACTTTGCCTCTTCTTCTCTGCCACCTACAGCTGCCTTCAAAGATACTTCTGGGCCTTTCCACGTTTTTGCCTCAGCTTTTGGCAATACAGTAGACTTGGCTTACTAGATCAGTAACTGGTGAATAAACACTGATACTTCAACACATCTACAAAACATTGTACAAAAAAAATTACTAGAAAATTTCAAAAATGTATTTAGGAGTCTTAAAATTATATGTTCCTGTTACGTATGTAACTTCCTTATTTGGCTGAGGTAAGGGAATTATTAAGCAGTTTTATCTTCCAAGGCTTTTTAGGGCTGTTTGTTAAAAAATTTATCATTCAAATATGTCACATGCTAAAGTACACCTTTCACTCTCCAATTTGAACAAAACTATTTAAAAACACTAAAATTACAAATAAGCAACTACATAATTTTTATGACTCCTTCTGCAAGGCACATACTTTTGTGTTGGAAAAGACTCTGAACAGAAAGTGAACATCTCAAACATTAAGTCAGAAAGTGAACGTTAATGTTCCCTCATTAGCTACCTGAACCATGACATCCTCAACAGCTGCCTCAATATACAATATAATACAAGCTACCCCTACATGTATACAAGCACAAATGTGGTCATTATTTGTACAATGCACATACAGGTGTACAACGATTTCCTCCAAAATTAACAGCCTCTCAGGCTATTCTTACAACATCCCAACATTGATTGGAAAATAAACAATTTCCTGTTTAGATATGACCAAAAATCAGTTCACAAAAATAAAACAAAGTAAATGCATTAAAAGTTCAGAACTGGGACAACACAGAAACTGTAGCCTCTAATTTTAGCAATGGAAAAATCAGCTACACCTGCCTTGGCGACCTCAAATATTTTCACTCAGGCTTACAACTTCCTTGAAAAGTACAGGCAAAAAAAAATTAAATAAATCCTTATATAACTATCAGACAGCATGCATATTTTTAATCACAAATCTATTGCTCCAGCAGTTCAAAAACACTGTGCCACTCCTCTTAATTCTGACCTTTTGCCATAGCTCTTCATTTCAAATTCACCTAGCTTGACCTTTGTTTTATACAATCTCACTTTCTACAAATAAAACCAGACATTTTAGAAGTACTAGAATATAAAGGCGCAGACTGGTTATACAGAATGTCTCTCCAATCAAATGATAAATTATAATTACAATCACAGGATATTTAAATATCACCTAAGATAGCAATCAGAGATGCTACAGTTATTTTCTGGTGTTGATGTCTCTCTATCATTCAGGACAATTCACAGTGACCATGTAAAGCCAGAGACTGCTTCCAGAAATCTTGCTGAGTACCTCAGAGATTAGCTCACCTGCATTTTTTCAGTTATTCAGAATATGCATGTAAAAGTATTTTTCTTTCAAAAAAGAGAGACTGAGAGAAATGAAGGTAACTAATCCAGTTGTTGATTTAAAACAAATTCTTCAGGGAACATACGCTGCTAAATTACGTTACATTTTTGTAATTCTGCTAGGACGCAGATTATATACTAGAATACTCAGAATATTTGCTCTGTTTGGAACAAATTCTGTACAAATTCTAGGTGCAGAAGATATTTTTTTAAAGTGTATTGGGTTTACATTACTTGGGAACAGTAAACAAAGATGTAAAAAAAGTGACCGGGTAACTACAGGCCTCTGTCTGACTATGCAAGCATCACGCAGGATGCTACATGGCAGGGGAAACAGTTCTGACTTCCACATCTAGCTGAACCACACAGAAGAAGAGCTGATATGGGATACGATTTTTGCTGAAATTGACTCATAAAGCAGAGACATTCTCACATCATTACTTCCTCAGGAAATTAAAATCATGCCCCACTATGTCATAAATAGGTTGCATTAATTTGTTTATAAGTATTTTATACATGATATTTTGAAGCAACACGAATCTTATCAATGCATGTACATATAACAAACATTCCTAAACTATTTTTATTTTTAAGATTGTTCACGAGATGAAAGATTTATTTTTATCTTGTTTTTATAAACCAATTCTTGATCAGAAACAAAACAAAAAGTTATTTCTTCTCCAAAAATTACCTTAAAAGTGCCAAATATTAACTGCCCTACAGCAAACAAGCTGCTTCTATGTAATCATATATCCTCTGCTTCTTACCTTGAACTAAGACATTACCAGTCTTCGCAAGATAAACAGGTTGCACTGGGAAATCTTACATAAAATAAAATAAAATAAAAAATAAAATAAAAATAAAATAAAACAAAACAAAACAAAACAAAACAAAACAAAACAAAACAAAACAGTATGTTCTATAAAGCAAATTGTATTTTTGGTAGATGGTGTCTCCCACAGAATCAATACTCAAGCTCAACGGAAATAGGGAAAATACGCTCTTCAGAGCGTTGGCTTCAATTTAACCATAAATTCAAAAGTAGAATGACATACAACTATAAAAACTCCAGAGCATATTTTGAAATAAGCTTGGGTGATAACTCTGACACACTCCTGTAGGGGAAGAGACCTACAATTTCACCTGAATTTTTTTAAACAAACTTTTTTTTTAAAAAACCTCCTGACCTCAATTACTTGATGTAATATTCCAAGGATTTGATAAATAGATGCTAATTCTTTCCAAAAGTCATGACACTGGCACAAGATGAAAAATAAATATGGAGTTCATAAAGCATTTCAGAAAACTCAAAATACAACGTTAACAATGATAACGCTAAGATCCCAGTTCAGAGTGAGGGTAACAAAATATTACTCTGCTGAAAGCAACAGAAACTGGAGCTTTTCATTTCCATGATCTGCTACCCCCAGGCTGGATTTACAAGCTCTTCACTGGCATCACAATATCCAACTCCATCTGTCAAAACAGCACTGAGCCCACTCACAAGGTGCTGTATCAGTTTCAACAGGGCACAGGCAAATAGAGATGTGTTTGAAAAAGATAATGACATCTTCTGGGGGGAAAAAAAGAAACACCCTTCTGATGGCACACAGTACCAAATCAGGTCCACATGTTTCATTATGTGATACACACTGTATTCTAGAACTCATGATTTGTTGTTATCCCATTGATCACAAACTCATATAAAAACTTATTAACTCCTTGAAAATATCTTGCTGAAATATAAGACAGTTGAAAGCCAGTATCTGGTACTGCCTGATCTGAAGCCTTGGGCAAAAGAAATCCATCTTCACTTAATCTCATGTTCCCACAGAACAATTGCTCTCATCTTTACTTAAGTTATTGTCTCCCTTCCTGAAAGAAAAGTTATGAGTGTTCAAAGGTCACTCTCTATGATAAAGAGCTCTGACAATGCAACTATCACATCCATTTCGCAGCTTCTAAACCCTACAACCCACTGCACTGCTGTTTTGACATACACAGGACTGAAATTGCTAGAAAAATTGCTATCTAGCAATTATTAGCCAGGAAGGCAAGACACACAAGCCTGGTTGACAAATATTCTTAACAGAAAGCACCTTGCAACATCCTTGAGTGCACTCTCATCTATCAACCCATTCCATTAAGTATTAATAAAAAAAATAACTTGAACCTGGTCTGAAAAGCTCACCTAAACTGATTCAGAACATGGGTAGGCCAAAAGAACCCAGTTCCACAGTATTCGATGTCTCCAAAAGGGCTGGTAGGCAAGAAAAGCTTTGTTTTAGATGCTTACAAAACATATATTCTAAAAAAACAGCACCAATGCACCACTTCAACTCTAAAGCAAGAATTCTCTTTCTGTTACACAAACCTATGTTCTCTTATAGATGGGTTACAAACATACAGCATTGCTCTACATTGTTTTTCCTTAAGCAGCAAAATCAGCTTTCCTGCAGAATCCTTGAGACCTAAGCAAACCTTTAAAAAGTCCAAATAATCGTGAAAAATATTTCTGGCCATAAGCTCTGGGATTTGGTCCTTCTATGTCACTCCTTTTTGGTACTTCCAGCTTTCCCCAACATAGCAAAAAAGTCACTTGCCTGATTTGATTTTCCCAGACTATACAACCTATCAGTACCTATTTTTTTCTAATTAATCACTCTTCCCTACTTCTCTGAAGTCTTTAGGAAGTACTTTTAACAGTAAGGAAAGCCTGAGGTCTAACTAAGCCTTCATAATGAACATTTCAATGAGTCAGTCTGTACAGGACATACATTCAGTGGTTCCCTAGAACTCAGCATCAGTATTTGGAATCTAAAAACGTTTTTTCCATGCATTTAGTCACCTTTCAAGTAGGTGAGTCTTTCTGAATGCTGTTATGGCTTGTCATTTTTTAAGCGATCAAATCATAAGTTTCATCTTTTAAAAGGAAAATTACTAACTTTTCAAAGCTTGCTTTTAGTTAGGATATATTCTTAGCCTGGGATTTTCAAAGCGGATAATAAGAAAATAAGTTTTAATATTAAAAAGAAATCAGATAATTTTCCTTAACTATTTTGAAAAATCCCAACCTTTATTTTTCCATACCAGAACATTACAAACCATGAATGTGTGTGTAGACACACACACACTTGGAATACTTCTCGCCTATCAGAAAAAGGATGTAATTTATTCTCTTATGAACACCAAACACCTTCAACATCAAAATAGAAGACTTTTGACTGGAAAACTATTCAAAGTTTGGATGTATTTTCAGCTGTAGGTTGAGTCAAACATGACCCAAGTTGCACAGTGCCAGCTTCCAATTTATAAAGGTACCTAGAAGTGTTCTACAGACACAAAAGAGTACTTTTCTCTAAATATTTCTGTAACAATTCCACAAAGGAACAATAAGAGTACAAATATAACCAGAAAACATGTGCGAGTATTCTTAACTGGCAGATCAACAAACATGAAACATCCCACACACTATTAAAAAGTCATTTTAATGACAGCTGTTATACCTACTACTGAAGGCAGCTCTAATGAACTGCAGACAGTAGAATTACTAGAGGGCAGTGAGGGAATCATGTAGGGACTAAACTAGAAAGATAAAATTGGCTAAAACTAAAAAGGGACATGAAAGGCTTGTTCTAGCAACACAAAAAGGAAAATATCAGTCCATTAGCTAATAGGGAAGCTTATTTCATGAAAAGCTTTGTAGCCTTCTCTATAAATACCTTTCTGGCTTTTTCAAAAAAGGATCGTTATGACCAGATATTTAATACTATTAACAACCCACAGTAGGAATGCAGGATCAGAATACAGAAAGACTATTGATATAAATTAGAGTCATTCAAGTAAGCAGGGCCTGCTGAAATGCACAAAACACTATGAAGCAGCACAAACAACTTCTGAATTATTATCTACCACCTAAGAGTTTATACCACTCAGAAAATCATTACATGAGATTACTGTATGGACAATGTACAGCTTACTAGAACACCACATTCATAAGAATAGTTATCAATTATCTAAATTCATTCCAGCAGGAAATGTCCTGTGGGATACTGCAGGGAGTTATCCCGATTCCTCTACTAATCAGTATTTTAGGCAATGTCTCCACTGACAGCGTGGGCCAAGAGGAGGAGATCTGTAGAGTGAACTGGCACTGCTGAGAAACTGACTTCCACACTACTCACAATGCAGAGGAATGTTGTCTGTCAGGGAGTTTTTTGTTTGTTTGTTTAAACTTTGAGCTAGCTTCAGTCTGGTCCCATGGACTGAATGCCTATTTGCTGCTAGAGCACATTAGATACTCTGCAAGAGCCTACCTTCCAGTTTAGTATCATCCGCTCAGAGCGCTCCACAAGGTGAACCAAAACACATTACAAAGAGACAATTGGATAATTAATTTCAAAAGCGCACATTTGAAGTAAAGCAATACTGTACAGGTACCCTGAGACAAACATTCAGGCATTACAGAAAGTTGGGAGACATGCTGGGAGAATGGCCTAAGAATCTTGATAAATTAAGAAAGAATTTCAGAACAAGAAATTAAAAAGATGCTTGCAAATTGAGGCCATTGCAAAGTAACATACACAAGAAAAAAAGATGAAACTATGTAAGAGGCAGTAAGTGGCAGAATAATGGGAAAACTGCAGAAGAGGCTTGAAGGTTAGTGCAACCAGAAACCAAAATATAAATAAAAAAATGACAGAGGAACATTAAAGACAGGTAACATTCTGTGACAAATTAGCAGCAATTTTATGCATACGAAGAGAACGGTATATATGCTCTTGCAACAGGCACAACAGTGGAGTGTTGCAATAGACAATAGCGAAGGAAGCCTCAGCAGGAACACTCTGCCAAGCATGGGCACCATATTTCATCAACCATGCACATCTACCGCATAGAATCCAGAGGCCAGAAATACAGTTGGCAAGAGATTTAGAAAACATGATCTATATGGAAAGTCAGAAAGACCTGGTTTTGTTTACACTAGTTTAAAGAATAGTGAAAGTTTTCTTATAAGTAAATAAATAAATAAATCAGCATTTGTCTTTGTGCCCACCAAGGATGAATCAAAACATCACAGGCTTAACTTCCAGCAAAAACTTGCACTACAAATTAGGATATATACAGTTAACGTACAAGATGCATACGAGCATAAAAACAGCAAGGCACTGAAAGAGGTAACCTAGACAGTTTACAAAGTTTCCTTCATTACACAAATTTAGGAGTATTTAAACAAACTCTCACTAGGGATGCTGTAGGTATAAGCTGGATCTCACAGCAGAAGACAGACTAGAAGAGCTGTTGGGATGCATTCCAGGTCTACATTTTATAATTTTAGACTTCCTGCCACAAAAAAACACTCCTGATTTTATTTCAGTAAACACATACATATTTCTCTATATTTGTACTATTAGTTTCCTTTCAAAATGATGTATTTCAAAATGTGGATGTATTTATTAGACATTATTATTTATTAAGGAGAGATTACACTTGGGAAACATCATAATTCTCAGAGAAGGCAGTTTATCACTCCTTTAGCACATTTAAGCAGCCCTGCTTTTTTGTGCCTTTGTAGTGAATGGCGAGCAAGGAAGGGGCAAGGTTCCTGTGCACTCTCCACCTCCAACTATCACCAGCATTCACTCAGAGATTTAGTTATTAACATGCCATTCCTAAATCTTACCTCAGTATCTACAGCTCAAGACCTCTCAAATTCCAAATTCTTTATCAACCAATTTAACGTTGAAACCCAAATCTATGTCTAGAAGTTAAAAACACAATTATCAATGAATCTCTAAATATAGAAAGACTATCAAAGGACCAGTTGGCATTTAAAAATTATGAAAGTCAACATGCTTCTTTGGCATCAGCACTCACTAGCTGGTGTTGCTAAGCTACTGCTAATGTCCAGGCAGTGAATCACCATCAGATTAATTCATGCAGGCCAGACAAAAGAAAAAAAAACCCACCAAACACACTTCATTTTTTTTTAACTCAGTAAAACTCAAATCTCATCATCTGAGACTATAAAGTATATTACAATGTGTGTCCATGATTAAATGATATACAAATAGAAAAAAAACTACTGTTTTTTGGTGCTGTTTAGAGACCATGCAACTTTTACTTGCTCTGTTAATTTACACTGGATTGTTTTTACTATAATGTAACTATAACGTAGATAAGGTGTTTAATGCTACGTACCTCCCCTTTTTTCCCCACTTTTGATGTGTGAATTCATTTAAATTTTTTTCGAATAAATGCCTTAACAAAAATCAGAAGCACATTCTGATTCTGTGTGTCGACCGAGGCTAGAAACTGAGAAAAAAAGCTATCAGCAAATTTATAAAATGATAATTTTCTGGGCATTTAAGATTAGGTCCTATGAAAATAATTTACTTAGTACTCTACCACTGCTTAAAAATTTTCTTTTGGATTTTTGGCAGTTTCTATGAGATTAAATTACCAGGCTTTTCTCACATCTTTCATCACTAAGCACACTATGATTTGTGGCTGCAACATCTAAGTCTGCATAGATTCCTTGCAACCTAAATCAGATAGCCCAGGTAACACTGTTGCACTATTTAATGAAAGATGTGCATTTAAAATTTGGAGAAGAGACTGCCAAACGTCTCGGTAATTACAAACATTTTCTCTATAGTGTTTTTTCTCTCTGAATTTAACTTAATTTTTTATCAAAACTCAGCTTTTTTATCTCTGCTTGTTGATGTAAAAGGAGACAATTTTACAGGTAGAAAACAATTTTGACCTCTAAAGAATCATATCCTTCTTGTCATGACACACTGTAAGCACACATTTTAGGACTGTGATGTTTCTTGCCTTCTCTTTATCACCACATTAGGATCATCATTAAGATAAGTCATAAATTTAATGGATTTTTTTTAACGGTGATGGCACAACTGGCTGGAAAACAATACACGAAAAATATTCAACCATTACTTGCTATTAAATAGTCGAGAATTTATAACGTAGGATTCTGCAGGGACTTTTCTTTGGTCAATATCTTCAATAAAGGCACTGAACGATGAAAAAAATGAAAGGAATGGAAAGGATCAGAGGTCTAAAAAACATGATGAAATGGTTGCAAGCATTTAATTTCCTGAGAGAGGGGACACTGAGCAGCTGCCTTCAAACATACAGAAGGTTGCTGTGAGGTAATAAACTGGGAAAAGAAGAAAAAATGGGCTTTAATGGTACAAAGGGATGCTTCAAGTAAGAAAAGAAGTAAGAAATAATTTTCAAGACAGGCATCATTAACAGATTATCGACAGAAAACAGACAAGTGTATGTCAATACATACATACATCAGAGCATACTAATCCTAATTTGCTTCCAATATGAGGAATGGGCTACAGCCCATTACCACATTTCACTAGAGCATTCAACTTAGCATGATCTGATCTGAATTTTATTCCTGATCAAGTCAGATACAGTAGGTGCAAAGAAATAAACTATTTGGGGACTCTCATACAGTTCCTAAATATTATACCCAAAGTCATCAACCACAGTCAAGATGTCAGATGCCAAAGATGATTCTGAATGGCACATGCACAGGACGAGAGCTGGGAGCCCTAGCAACCTGAGAAAAGCAGAAAAGCACAGCTCCCGCCTTCACAACTCAGCAGGATTTGGGGACCATTACCTTCATATACAAGAAAGTTACTGCCAAAAATGTGATACACTTAACCTCCTTGAGAGTAAGCATTTCTCAGCTCCCACTAAGTTTTTTCCTGCACACACAACCTCCAATTTGAGCAAGAAAAAAATACCATGAGCAGTCTACTCTTGAAAGATCAGCTGTCACTAGCCTGCAGTTTCTTCTAGTCTGTTCCAACATAATTTTCTAGAAATCTCCACAGGAAAAAAAAAAAGTTAAGGACCACACAGAACATGTTTATTTTAAAATTTAAGAGGGTTACTTCTATATATTTATAATCCCACATGATTATACATTGGGAAGCTATACATCTACTAATGCTAGTATTATAATTTTAGGATTTAATAATAATCTTCAATGCATTATCTGTTAATACATTCCCTAAAGCCTTCCTACAGGTCACTGAAACAATTAAACTCACTGTCACTATAACACATTATGGTTATTTTTAAAAGATACAGATGGGTTTGGCTAGAAAAAGTTCTCAAATTGCAGACAGAGGAGAGCAAGAACTCATCACCATTATGCTTATTACGGTTCTCTCAGCACATTTGTACAACCTTGTTATCCAGTGGTATGGCATATTTATAGCTTACCAAGATAACAGATCATCACTTGTCAGATGTTGAAATACAGAAGGAACAGATCGCACATTTTTTAAGAAAGTACTTTTGGGATTGAGGAGGTGTGAATCCTGTCTGAGAACACACTATTTGCTTATCCTTATCTTCCCACTCCTGAGGTATTTCAAATTGCCGTTAGGGGAGCCAACGTTTCTCTCAGTTAAGCAATATATGCAACAGACAAAAATACACTGATTTTTTATGCTAAAAATACATTGTATTGCCCTTCACTGAAATTATCAGAAAGTTAATGTCTACTTCTGAGAAATCCAGTAAACCAAAAGATTTCACCCAATTATAACTTTATTTTCTGAAATAGCTACATGGGGTATCTTTTTTTCCATGCCAGAGACCCCATCTTTTCAAATATATAAGCCTTTATCCCTTCAGCCTATCCTTTTCCAATTTAACTGGAGCAGAATGCAATACTTTTTTGCAAGTATGTTTGTAAAATTAGAAATGCACTTTCCATCATCTTCAAACTGATCTCCTTGAAAAATTATTCTTCTTTCACTCAAAGCATCATTATATATATTTTTATCATCAAACCTCTCATTTCCACAAGAGTCTACTGATTAATGTAATCATTGTGCATTATTGTTATTCTGCAGGCTTCTTTGTGGGCATCTAAAATATAATTACAGTGACTTTTGAATTTTCTACTTTCAGAAAATGGAACACTTCACAAAGTAGGATATTATTTTAAATACAAGCTTTTTAGATGCTCTTTACCTTCAGTATTTTTATGGGGTATGCTGTTAGCCAAAACATCACATTCATCTGCTTTGTTTTATCCTATAAGACCATCTATAAAGTAGGAGTCAATATAATGCAAACACAGAAACAATCTCTGGCTATTCTTAAGTTTTATGAGGGAAACAGATACAGACTTGCTAACAGGGTCCAAAAGACCCATTTTGTGAGATGTTGCTTATATTCCAGACCTCCTTGCAGCAGGGTTTTCGCCTGCTTTTATCAGCTGACAGTTTGCTTTAAGACTGAACCTACTGGCTAACTGATTGAAACAGATCACAGTTTCAGTGTTGTATTCTACACTGTTTTACCCAAAATCCACTTTAGCAAAAGCATACTAACATTGTTCCTAACTATCTTCTTAAACTCTGGAGAATGATTTTATCAGTAACTGTTGAAATTACCTTCATCTGAAATGTCTGATCTCTAAAACACATACAAGGAAGGCAAAGGAGGTATAACATTTCCTTCTTTACCCTAACTTCCTTGAAGTTGCATGGTTAATACACTGAAGCAGGATAACAGAAATATTTCTGCACCTTGCAAAATTAGGGAAATTTAACTCAAAATTCTGACTCAAATTCCTAAACAAAGCAGTCTTTATAAATTCAGGCTACAGCCCATTATGGCATTTCACTACAGCATTCAGCTTGGCATGATCCAATCTGAATTTTACTCCTGATCAAGTCAGATACAGTAGGTGCAAAGAAATGAACTATTTGGGGACTCTCATACAGTTCCTAAATATATCTAACGATAAACAAAATGTTAAATTCATGCTCATTTTCCAGAAGTGCTAGATTTAATCAGATGTAAATTTATTTTGAGATGGAAAAAAAATCATTCTTCAGATATATCCTGTTTTATTGATGTTAGATAAATCAGAACAGACATAGATGAGCGGAAGAAATTCTCAGAATACCAAACCCTCCCCCCCCCCAAAAAAAAACAGAAATATGTTCATCCCAGAAACATTAAAGATTTAAAAGCAACTGTGACTCTCAAATTGACTCCTCTTTTGCCCATTATTGCTTGTCTTACCTAGTTCTTAAATTAGGTTAATTAACCAGATGATGTGACATAATTACTTGTGTAGTTTTGGAATCAAAATAGTTAATCCAGAGAGAACCTCAAGTTAACCCCAAAACAACTCATGATGTAGGCAAGCTTTTAAACTGTCATGAGACAGAGGGAACTGTCAAGGGGAAGGATATCTGCAGTTTGTCAGAGCTGAATTCTAGTTCCACAAGCAAAAATATACTGCTTCTGAGGCAGATGCAACATCAGAAATAGAAAAAGGGGTTGCCTCCTTTTATCTTCCTTCCAATTACTTTGGATTCACAAGCCAATGAAGGATATGATTGAACACTCTAGACAAGACTAATCTAGAACTGACAGGTATTGTCTTTGGGGACCTTTTTTCCTAATAACTGGTTAGATATTTATGCTTTCAGATATTTTATTTACAGTAAGCTAGGTTAAGGAAGATAAGAACAAGGTCTTTGGTGGACAACAAAATGCCATTTTGATGTTCATTTTAGTAATTACCTGTATACCCCTTTATCGTTTGTACTGTCATTACTGCTTTTACAATAAAGGTTCCTCCTTTCCACTCAAAGGGCAAATATTACGTACCAACAGAAATTACAGTCTGTCAAACCAGTGTGAATTTTTTTTAAAAGCTCAAAGGAAAAAATGCATTGACTATTTTTACTACCTTAGGTAGCTAAGAAAATATTTACTGAATAAACATCAGTTTCAAAAACAGATGATAATACTTTAATATTGTTGCCAGTTACAGCATATCGTAGTGATATTTCATGGGAACTCCAAATGCCATCTAATGGGTGAAGGTTTATTTCAAATCTATGACTCACCTGATTTCACAAGGAAAGAAGGGGAATTTTTAAGGAAAGAAAATAAATTAATTCTTTAATGACTTTCTAAATTCTACAGGTCCAGATTAACCCCTCTTATAGAAAATCTCAGTAGGAGAAGAATATCTTTCAAGAACTCTTTAAAAAGGTTGGTTTCCTCTTCCACCAGAACAAATGTGAAGGACTGGGGTATGTGAAGGACTTAGGCCTATACATTAAACCTGACTCCTATCTACCATAGCCATTTCTGGTACGAATCCTACCTTCACCCATAAAAGGCAATATGGAAAAGGTAATACAGTTCACAGCTGTTGACATTTGCGTAATTTGTGCCATGCTAGCAGACAGAGAAAACACACCAGCCATCACATCTGTCCTCTCTTCCTATCTTCACTATTCTCTTTCTGTGCCAGGCAGAGGGCTCTGTGATAAAAGTGCCACAGGTGAGTAAGAGACATCATCCGATGCAGCCATAAGAGAATATACCGAGGCCATGCTAAAGTGGATTCAAGGGCACCAGCTTGTTATTTTACATATACTTTTTTCATTTTTATTGTGATTTGGGGCTTATTTTGTTCTGTTTTTTAAATGTTAATTTAAACACCAGTCAGATGTATTTATGTAATACCCCATTCCCTAAACTTACTTTCTTAAAGTACCCTTTATCACCGAACATTTGTGACTAAAACCCTTTGAGAAATACCCTTTCTTGACTCCCCTTTTGCTCTTTACATGCAATGGAAATATATTTCGCATGACTACTTCTGTCAGAAACTACTGTAAAACTGAACATTCAGATCTAACACATCTTGAACTAATGTGGCTCTTTTTCTGAAAGTAAAGGGGGAAAGAAATGCAAAGCAGCAAAAAGGCATCCATTCAGTTTGAGACAAAAGCTGATCAATATACTTTCCTGATTATTATCATCTGCAATAGATACAATGGCCTTTCAGAAACAGCAACACATAATCCTCTGCTGCCAGCATTTCTGTATAAGCAAGCAAGAAGAACCTCTACTACTCCTTTTCTGGAGATCCCATCCATACTTTAGTCAGGAGTTTTCTAAATACATTTTTGACTTTATGATAATGATTCATCAAAAATGAAACTTTCCACAAGGATACATACATAATTTTTTTCCCCCAGGAAAGAATTTCTATTTAAGGGGAAAAATACAAAGGGTCAGACTGTAGCCTGGCACTCCAAATCACCTGGGACATGTGAAACCAAGATTCAGTTCCTGAACTTTCACACAAACACAGGACTTGAGCCTTTGTCAAGTTGAGTCATGCTCTTCTCTGCTACACAAACAGTAGCAACAGCAATCTCCTAAGTAAATTATATCCCACATCAATATAATTTTGCTGAGATGGACTATTTATTCAGATGACAGGATAACCAGAACTGTATAGTTATCAATGAGGATATAACTTTCTTATTCTGCAGGACATTAGTTACTGATGCTGATGACATCTATAAAGGGAACAAGTTCATTTTCAAGACCTAAGGCAAGCTTGTGAAGTTGGCAAATTTTTATTTTATAAATTAGACAAATTGGAAATGAAAAAATAAACCTGTAATGCCGTTTCAACCATCAGTGTTTAAATTAAGCTGCTGTAAAAATCAGAAATTCCCAAAGTTACTGTTGATGTTGCCTCCTTCAAGGTTTTTTAAAAAAATAGTATGTATTCTTCAAAGCACTTATATCTAAGAAGTTTTTCTTTTTTTCTCTGGATACAATAATAAGCAAGCCCATATTTGTTAGAATACTGTAAAATTACTCAATTTCTTAAACTGCAGTCTATCCAAAAGCAATGTCTCATCATAACGGTAAAGCAGCAGTAATTCAGAGTAGTATATTTCTAATTAACTGCAACTTAGCTCTGCAGTATATTGCATTTTTTAAACTCAAAACCCTCATGCAAACTTAACAGGCACAATCTACCCTATTTCTATATGCAAATACCATTAACATCCTCCAAAAAATTTCACCCTTTGATGCACTGTAGAGCAAACCTATCAATGTCAGGGAATCTGTTGATTAAAAGACAAGTATATCATGTTGATATGGATTAAAAAACAAAAGCGAGAAAGTTTTGGAGAGGAGGGGCAAAAAAAAAAAAAAATCACACCCTGATGTAGGGGCAGACAGCGAGGGATTGGACAAGATAGAGTTAAGGAGCCGAAAGCCTTGGGAGGAATAAATAGCAGCATGTAGGTAAGGTAGTAGCCGCACGGGATGAGGAGGAGTGATGATGGGAACTTGACCTTCAGGAAAGTACCGAACCGAGCGAGAGATTATATAAAGGGCTTGCTTGCTTGAATAAAGATGATTCTGATCCAGCACATTGGAGTCCGTGAATCAGACCGCCACAAATGGCGTCCGAACAGGGACCGAAGACTGACTTCGTCCAGGGCTGTAGAGGCAGCGGTTAGCTGAACCGGTGGCGGAGCCCGGCCGAACAAAGAGCTGCTGAAAGGAAGCAGAAGGGGAGCCGCTGAAAGGAAGCGGCATTGCGTGCAACAGGTTATCTACTGCTGGACGGAGGTAAGTGGCCGGCAACACGTGGGAGTCGTGGGAAACGGAATCTCCCTGCAAGATAGGTCCGTGCTAAACGTAATGCAAAAGACTTTGAAACAGCACGGTAGACATATACCCGCCCAAGATCTCCAAATGTTATTGATGTGGGCACGCTTGAACTGTCCCGAGGTGAATTCTAGCACGATTCATAGCCTCAGTACGTGGGACTCTATCAGAGTTAAGCTCTGGGACGCGGCAACAAGAAACAGTAAGACAGCGGCAGGACTTTTAGCCCCGTGGCGTACCATGCTTGAGACCCTGAAAGAGCATAGCAAGAAGAAAACACAGGGACCGGAGGCACCCGCAGCCCCCACAGCACCTCTGTTAAGCGACATGGTGGTGGGGGCAGTGGGTGGACGGGACTCCCCAGGAAACGACCCAGACAATCCGTTTGACCCAGGGCCGATCGATCCAGAACAGGAGCCAGACCTCTATCCACCTCTTAAGGCACCTTGCTGTGTCCATCTTACCGCCCCTTTGGAACCACCGCCCCCTCAAGAGACGGGGCCGCCCGCGAGTGCGGACTGCCCGCAACCCCCCCACTGACCCAGCCTTCTGGGAAGGATCCATCACCCCAGGGCCGCTCAGTGGGGCGTGACTATACCGTCCGGGGACGCCCCCCGCCTGCCTTCTTCCCTCCCTCCTTTCCTCCCTGCCTTCCTTCCCCCGCCCCCGGCTGGAGGAACACGGTGAAAGCGGAGCAGGCCTCAGCCTGGAACCACAGCACGAGCTCAAATTCAAAAGAGCCTTTCACAGATGTTGTCACCATAAACCTGAAGCTCGGCAATCCTACAGATAGAAATGTGTGCTTCAAAGTTAAGACCATGGCACCACGGAGATACTGTGCAAGACCTAACAGTGCAATTATCGATGCAGGAACATCAATTAATGTTTCTGTGATGCTACAGCCTTTTGACTATGATCCTAATGAGTAAAGTAAACACAAGTTTATGGCAAAAAAAAAAAAAAAAAAGAGAGAGAGAGAGAGAGAGAGAAACAGTCTATGCTTGCTCCAGCTGATACTTCAGATATGGAAGCAGTATGGAAAGAGGCAAAACCAGAAGAACTCATGCATTTGAAACTTAGGCACGTGTTTGAGCTACCAACGGAAAATGATACGCTTTATGACATAGAAATGAGATTGTATCTACAATTGCAACAAAGACAGATTCTTCTGTAATGTCTAAATCAATAAGTCCCTCTTCGGAGGCACCCAGCTCGAGCTGTAATTACTGCACGCGTGTCATTAAAATTTAATTATTTAATTTGCTTTGATTTGGCTCTGAACTTTTCTGCAGGAACCTAGGGTCAGGCCCTGTTATGGTGGCTGACAAGCCTAATTTCCATAACAGTTTGGCGACCCAGATGGGACCCTAGGCGACCACTGTCAGGGCCTCTCGTCTCCAAACGATCATCTGGTGCCATTGGGTGAATTCACATGGGATTTTTGGCAACAAGAGGCACCGAAAAGGTGAGCCTTAAATTCCCACCTAAATTCTAAATTCTGGTCTGGTAGCAGTGCACTGTAAGGGGTACGCGGGCTGGCCACTGTAAGGCATACCAGGGGATGGGTGTGAGTCCCATCCCCAGGGTTTGGGTGGGTTTTAAGTTCCAGCTCGGTCTGGCCGGAAAGGGGAGTGCGCAGCCTGACCAGCATAAGGCGCACTGCAAGACTGTAAGACAGAAGTCTAGAGTCACTGTGACTGGTGTGAGTGTGAACAGTACTGTGTGTGCAAGTGTGTATAGCCTGGGAACAGGCCAGGGCGCCCGTCAGCTGATGAAGCCGCCTGCTGCGAAGCGACAGCAGTCCTAGCAGTTAAAGACTCGGGTGGTGTGAGTACGGTTCCCAGAGAGTGAGAAAAAGACAGTGTGTGATGATTTAAAAAAAAAAAAAAAAAAAAAAAAAAAAGTTGGTCCAACTATGTCAGGAGGATTGCCCATTCCTGACAAAGGAGGAAAACCCAGCGGAACCCAGCAAGGGACTTTTGATCAGCAGGCTAAATTGTCCCATGATTTCTTTTTTTTTTCACCAAAATGCAAAAGCGCTACAAAAAACTTATCACAAGAGACCAGGCCCAAGACATTATTCAAAGTTACCCCCACTGCCAAAATGTATCCCCATTATCACCGTACTTAGGGACCAACCCTCGAGGCCTGCAACCCTGCAGTGTCTGGCAGACAGATGTTACCCATTATCCCTTACTTCGAAAATTGAAATATGTTTATGTTTCTGTAGATACCTTTTCCCATTACGTTGTCGCTATTGCCCATGTTGGAAAAAAAGCCATGATGCATGTAGTCACTGGCTTGCCTGTTTCGCCACAATGGGGGTTCCCACTCTAATTAAAACTGACAATGGTCCCGCATACACTGCACAACGAACATGGGCATTTCTTCAAACCTGGGGGTGGTCACTCATGTGACCGGAATTCCCTATTCCCCAACTGGCCAGGCAGTAGTGAAATGTACCCACTGTACTCTAAAAAACATGCTTGAAAAACAAAAAAGGGGGAATAGCCCCAGTGCCTCCCCAGAAGAGCAGCTGTGGAAAGCCTTATATGCTCTCAACCTCTTAAACTGTTATACGGACCGAAGTGCAGTTAATAAGCATTTTTCATGCCCTATGTGGTGAGAACAGCATTGGGTTCACTACAAGAACCTGGAAACGGGTCAATGGAGTGAACCAGTAGACTTAATAATGTGGGAGAAAGGTTACGCTTGTCTCTCCACAGGTAACGGGCCTCGTTGGATGCCTGCACGACTGATTCGACCTGTTGACGCATTCCTCGAAACACCAAACGAGGACTGAGAGCCAGTTAAGATGAGCCCATTTCGGGACATTTTCTGGCAATCTGACTGCCTTGTGCAGGGTCAATATCTATTCATAAAAGCTTACAGCGACTACGTGACCTTACTAATAAGTTGTAGATAGAATCAGAGTGGAACCCTTTTGAGGGATAGGACTGGATGTTAGGTTTGGGGTCATGGGTTAAGAAGGTACTGGCGTATGGATTGGCAATCTTGCTAAGATTTCTAGCCCTTGCTATCTATCTCCCCTGCTTAATAAGCCTTATGCAGAGAATGACTCGAAGGGCTTTGCATCAAGTACTTGTTGTACAAATACACACTGCACTGGCAATATTTAGTTTGGAAAATAAAAAAGGGGGAGATGCAGGGGCAGACAGCGAGGGATTGGACAAGACAGAGTTAAGGAGCTGAAAGCCTTGGGAGGAATAAATAGCAGTATGTAGATAAGGTAGTAGCCGCACGGGATGAGAAGGAATGATGATGGGAACTTGACCTTCAGGAAAGTACCGATCCGGGCGAGAGCTTATATAAAGGGCTTGCTTGTTTGAATAAAGTTGATTCTGATCCAGCACACTGGAGTCCGTGAATCAGACCGCCACACCCTACAATACTAAGATGTAAAGTTGGGAGAATAACTTAAAAGTCCTTTAAAAATACAAGCCACTGAATTCAACCAAATGGCATAGTATCACACTACTAACCTGAAGCAAGAACATGCATTCTATTGGCAATAAAGGTATTAAGGTTGTATTAATACTGTGTAAGCACTTTGCCCCATTAACGTTCAAACACACTGAAACCAAGTAACAATGGTTGTGAAAATGGCTACAATACAGCTTTTAAAGTAGAACACCTCAGAATACAAAATTTATACCAACATATAACATATATAAATTGCCAGTGACAGCCAATCAAAAGATCTTAAGCGAATGTAATATTCATGCCACATTTAAGGAATTATTCTGGATTCACATGACTACTTTAAAATAGAAAAACAAAAGAAATGTATAGTAATTCTACATCTTAGAGAAAAAAATAGATTTCCTATACCACATACTATGTTTTATCTATGATAATAAATGAAACATATATTCCTATTATATGAACATATACACCCACTAAAGGAGCTTTAATGCAGAGCAATTTGCCAGTATAAGATGTCCTAAAAGACACTAGCAAGTTTGTAGAAACCTGCTGCACCTTCTGTGCAATCATCATACACCTGATAAAAATTTCTACTGACCAAAAACTTCCACATACGTAAAATCATTGTTTTAGTGAAGATCATCTTACAATTTACACCAAAAGAATTAGATTATAAACACAAAAATAACAGCAGATGAACCTACAGTAATTGAATCAGGACAGCACTTTTGAAGAGAAACTCCTCATTGCTCTCATGTATCAGGCTTTGGTTTGTACTACACAAAGGTCTTAGAACATGCAACTGCATTCTTTCTGAATGAAACTAAACTGAAAGGTGGGCTACAAATGCTAATGGACATTCAGTCAACAGTACCAGCTTTGAATACTAAAAATACCACCCCCTCGCCCCCACATTTTGGGCAGCTGGTCCTCAAGAACTGGGTATGTCACTCTGCAGACCTGCACTACAATACTAAACCAGTATGCAGTAAAATTCTGTCTGGTAGAAAGGACTCCCATTAATTTAGAGGGAATTCACATCCTCTGAACAGTATAGGTGTTTTCACATTGGCCTTGCAGGTTATGTCTGAACTAAGAATAAGTTAAACAGAACAGGGGCCAACCTGTTTGCAAAAGAGTTTATGCTAAGCTGACAGTATCCACGCTATACACCTTTCAGATGGGTGACTACTTCAGAGGAGCTCTAGTCTGGGCCCACGTCTGAATACATGTCAGCAGTCAGAGTGCATTTTCTGCACTCTAAGAGTGCATCTTTTGGTTTCATTTCATCCACAATGAACCAAGTTGCTGCAGTCTGAGAATGCTCCACAATGTCAGCCAAAGCACAGTAAGCGGGAATGATCAGGAGATTCCCTGAGAGCTTGTACATGATCAGAACTAGAACACTGATGTAGATGCATCCACTGTAACAAACAACAGTGATAAATTAGACTGGGGAAAGGACTGAAGCTTCAAACTGCATGAGCAAGTACTTTTAAATGGACTCTGAACACACCCTTGTTACCCACGCAGATTGTAGCCTCTGGTTACAGGGTAGACACTTTTGCCAAGGACAGAATGCTTAGCTTTGGCGGGGTTTAACCTTAAGATATTGCCTGCACACAAGTTATGATGCTCTAAATGTATAAATAATATTCAATTATAAATCCCCTAGCTTGGTCAAATTTACATGAAACTCCTTTAAAGCACTGTGGTTATTGCTGTAGAGAAGGGGAAATGAATGCACCGTATTCAGCAGTTTGGAAATGTATTTTTATTTAAATATGCTACTGAAATAGTTATACTCCAGTACGTTAGAGATTTTCAGGTAGTTTATATCTTATGGAGTTCTATTGTCTGTTTTGGGCTTTATTACAAAAGGCACAGGAGAGAGTAGAAAAATGAATTGTGAAAGAATAGCCAATTAAGCATGGTAATTCACAACTCATTCATCAATAAGTTGCAATATACCACTAAAACGGAGGTGTACTATGTTCAACAACTGCTAATGACTGGATAATTGACCTTGGAAATTCCTACTTGAACTAAACTACTCATCTATGCCCAAGTTTTTCAGTATACTATAACTGTTCCACACAGCTAGTTATTATGGTAAGTTCCAGGGTAATATTTACTGCAGTTAGAGGAACTGTTCATATATTTCCAGGATAAAATAATGTCTGGAAAGGACAACGAGCATTCAGGCAAAATATTTAATTCCTAGAAAAACTGAGACACACACCCATCTTTCTATTAGGCATTAAAAAATAAAACCATATATTATACTGCTAATAGTAAGAGACTCACTATAGATGTGATATTGTTATTCTAAAGTCTAGCCGCCTACAAAAAAATAGACTTCAGAATACAGGTAATTTATAATAATATAGTATAAACAATTTTCATGCTATTTCTTTTTTTTACAGATGGAACCCCTCAGAAGCGTCACAATATGGCAACTTTTCTCTCCCCTTAAACTATTCCTTGCTGTAACACAGCAAGTTTTTAAAATCAACCTGCATGATCAAGTGTTTCTCAGTTCCAGAAGGCTTAACCAATAGGACATAAGCAGAAGCAATAAAACCTGTTTTGCCTCCTGAAATAAATCATGCGGGCTTCCATGAATCCATTATTTTTCAGCACACTGAAGACAGGAAATTCTCAAGGTTACTCTTGGCCCAAGATTCACCATGAAGTTATGAACAGCCATTTTATTGTTTATAGTTCACAGAATAGAAAAGGAATACTATCTTACTAATTTACCTCATTTTCAAGTGTCAAATTTGCTATTACTTCCATCAGGATATGAAAACAAAATTCTCATCCATGAATCCACTATTCCAAAGCTCTGCTTCACCATGAACTCCAGAAAATATGACAATGTATGCCAGATTTCTTATTCCTTGTGATTATAAGATGCATATGATCTCTTTTTGGACACCACCACCACAGGTTTTAACTGTCACCCAGTAACAGGTTTTAACCCAGGCTTGTTTTGTCTATTTCTTTGTAAGTCTGTAGGATAATATTGTCATGGTGTACACATCAAGAAATGCTAAGTCATTAATAACGAACACTTACCTATACAAAACATGTTGTGAGCTTTGTGACCTTTATGAAGGTGTGTGGCTACCCCATGTAGGTGATATTTTAATAAACTTTTATTAATAATGTGCACCAGGAATACACATATGCCAAGCCTCCATCCTGCTTCACTAAGATACAAAGTTCCAGATAGCTGACATCCTTCCTCAGCTTGCTCACATTTCAAAGCCCTGATGAACCAGCAAAGGGGGAAAAAAGCTTGCATAAGGTGTTAGTGAGTTAGTGCAACCCATGTAGTAAAGAGTCAGAAAACCAGAGATGGTGGGCTAGCTAGGGGACACAGATTTAATAAAGTCTCAAAGAACCAGAGTTAGCACGAGTTTCTTGTACAAGTATATACAACTGGAGATCCCACTGCACGTAACAAGAATGCAATATCCTCCCTGAATGGTTTTAAAGTGAGGGGTTAACAGCGATGAGTCAAACAATACCAGTATTGCTTTCTCAAATTCAGCATCCGGTCTGGCTGCTCTGTCAAGCTGTTCTCCAATATTTACCTTACTAGCTTCAGATACTGGCATATTCCTAAAGCACATAAACTGTGCTGCTTTGTAAGATAGAGCATTTGGCTCATAAGCCAAATGACAGAGTGTGAAAAATGCAGAGATGTGCTTGCACCAAGCATTGTTCAAAAATAGGCTGGAAAGAAGCTGAAAGGGCCTTGGATCAAATCAAATATTACAGTAACTCACTAGAGAAAGCAAAGCATAAAGTTTCTTCATACTTTATGACAAGTAAGGAGGAATTCATACCAGGACAAAAACAAAAATATCCTAATCCTGAAAGAATACCTCTCATTTTGTGACTACCCTATTGGCTAAAGCCTTCCATAAATTGTTAGCCAGGTCCAGTAGTCACTCATTTATTGGAAAGACAAAAGACAGCATATCAAATTGCTTGTAGGATTTCTGAGGTGATCCATGTCCTGGTCTTCTAAATTTCATCATTCCAAAGCAAGGAAAATTTAAAAATAACTGTTCTAATGCTTGGGATGCATCCTCTCTCAGGAACGACATAAGATTTCCAGTGACCAGATAGGGAAGTCAGTCCTGTTTGCTGCCTTGATGCAACTCCATTTGATATTCTGCATCAGAGGTCTGATAAGACTCCTGAAGAGAGAGACTTATTCAGTGCAGAAATTAAGCTAGTCCTAAAATAGCAATACCAACTACCTCCAAAAGAAACCTGGAAGAATTTGAATACTTACGGATATAGAACATTGCCTGAATCAGTATCAGACTTTACCGGATAATGAATCTTTCATAGAATTTGTTCATGATAAACTAATCATCATGGGCATGGAGTGCAGATTTAAAACGCACCATTAGAAAAAGCATTTACAGAGAGGTGTCTGGCCAGATAAATCTTAACTGAACAGCTACTCACCTCTTCTCTGCAGTTAAAACAGATGCCTAGGAGTGTTTCTGATGATTTCCAAAATTCTAGAAAAAACTCAGTTGGAGCTAAGAAGGTTAAAGTAGGTTAAACATTCACCAGGTTCTGTATGATTACCACGGATATTAAACGCGAGCACCCCATACCCTTTATCATCACACAGAAGCACAGAGCACATGTAGCATCCTAATGGACATCCTAATATCAAAACTACTGGACATCTGTGCTCATCTGCTATAGGTATGGATGAAATATGGACACCAATGCTACCACTTAAGTCCTAGATACGAGACAACCAGGTCCAAGACAAATAAATTTGATATATGTTGACAGATTTGACAAATACAGCATAAAAAGAAAAATACAAACATCATTTCAGTAATAGCAATAAGTTTACTTTTTCACCAAACAGTTGAGCTCTATTTTCACAGTAACAGACACGCTGCCAGAATCAGGCTTTTCATGTAAACTGAAGCTCATTCCTCCAAGCTACAAATAGCATCACTCCAGTAACTCCTTTATTTCACCTGACTATCCCCAAGCAGTAATGGAAAAAAAAGGAGGGGAGGGTGGAGAGAAAAAGGGGAATGGAGGAAAGAAAAATTCTGCTCCCAGAATGGAGAAATTATCACTCACAATTATTAAATCCTCTTTATTTCTTGTAGTCTCCCCTTCACTCCTACAATGATTCTGCATGAGAACACGCTAAAACAATGTACTGCATGTGAAGAACAGCCAAGGCCACAGACTATTAGAAGCTTTTGAAAATCAACTCTTCTCTAATAATGGATCGTCTGAGGAATTTAAACCCATTTTATAAAATATCACTGAAGAATACAGAAAAGGCTATACACTAAGATTTCTCACTTAATAATGAACTAAATAATGTATTTTGTTCCATATTTTTCATGAGAAAGGAGTTGGTCTGAATTCACCCTAACAATTTCCTTATATATCTATTTACCTTTCTAAAGAACACAAAAAAACCTCTGCGTCAAGAACCTCGAAGACATAATATATCAAATCTATGTTTAAACCAACACACCTTATCTGTTTTGAACATAGGATATGGATGAAAAGAGGCAGAATTAAGAAGAAACATATTAAAAAGGAGAGGTAACATTTTAGGAAGTCTTCCAGCCAAACACTGGTATACGAAAAAAAAAAGGCATTTTCAAAAAAAATATATATACACACACACACACACACACATATATATATATATAAAAGATAGCTTGTAATTTACCATGTTTTTCTAAGACTTGTAGTGCTACAGTATGATTTGAAAAACCTTGGCAAGAGAAAAGTGATTTTATGAGTTAACATGAAATTTCATTAATGCTTTCCTATACTACAGATAACTCTAGTCTCTGAGGCTGACGATATTCTCTGAATGCTGGGATCAAGGAAATAAATAAATGTCTAATTGCCCACTTTAATAATTTCAAGAAATGACTGATGAAAGCAAGATTTGCTTCTGTAGTCACTCGAGCATGGCTCTATCAGGCCTGTGGTTCACTAGCACCACAACACTGATATAGTCGCCATAAACTTTAAAGCACACTTAGCTGGAGCTTTACAGACAATCTGGTCTTGTATAAAGCCTGCAAATTACAAAGCAATCAATGTTTTGGATTCTAAAGGGCAAAGAGTGAAGAACAAATATTTTCTCATATGCCAGTAACTATGGACTTCTGGAGAGTCTTCAAGAACCTTGTCACTGCTTATGCTTTTGGGAAAAGTTTCAGTGGCCTGCCAGAATAGCCTGATTTTGAGGCTCATTATTCCACAATCAAAATGAGGCTAAGGATAAGTTCTTCATGTTTTTAAAAGGGTAAGACACTTAAGTTTATACACTTTACATAAAAAGTGTTCACTTTCACCCTGCTGAGAGAATTAACGAGGCTCAGTGTTACTTTACCTTCCAAAGACAAGAAATAAGTACGGAAACCATCATTTCTGATATCTTGACTTCCTCCTGCACTGGGAACTAATCGCCTAACATTTCACCACACTGTTTGCAAAATCTTACCGATAACTCTTTCCTGTGCAGAGGATCAATAGTGCCTGCCCATCTAACCCCAAAATTCCTTTGTGCTCTGCGCAAAGTTGACTCTCATTAATTTTTTTGAAACATCTTCATACAAAATATATTAAAGTAAATATATTTTTCTTTCTCTGATACGATTTTATGAAAGATGAGATGAAGCAAATAGTTTAATTTATAGATGATGTTGAAATGAGCTCTGAATTCTTCAAAGCTTTATGGAAAATATGGTACCTTGTTCTTTAGATAAGCTCTAGCACAGACACTTGATTTGATTCCAAACCAAAAGTGAGAAACCAGAACCTTTCTTTTCATTGGACCAGAAAATTTTCTGAGGATTGTATTTTGTAGTCCTTTGCTTTCTGTTATCAATTGGAATTTTACAAATACTGGGAAATTATTTTCAAAAGCATTTAAAAGATGCTAGGCAATTTTTGCAGCCTTCATTTACATTGACAGGGGAGTTGGGGGGGTCAAAGAAAAAAAAGCAGTGCTCAAAGGCACTAATGCCTCAATACCCAGAAGACTCAATTTTAGGAAAAACTAGAATGTATCACTCCAGAAAAGATTCAGACTTGGTACCCGACCGTCAAGCAACTCAATAATTTACTTCAGTTCCAATAGCAAAAAAAAGTAATTTGAAAGGAGTAAATATTTATGTCTGATTTCAGCACCAATAAAGAGTGAAAGGATAGTTAGGGTTTTTTTCTCTCTCTCTCTTTTTTTCCCTCATTTTCACTTATCTCTAATAGTGTTTTCCAGAGGCAAGCTAAAAAATGTTCACTCTCACACAAAAAGATTTCCAGTTCTGATGATACACCCAGTTTTTGTTGAAATTATTTCAAATAGTTCTGAATGCTTTTACACAAGACTGCATAAATGACTAATCTAACCTCAGAAAGTTCTTCAGAGTTCACAATACTATAAAGCTGCTCTATCATTACCTTGTTTCTTAACTGAGAGATAAGGTGGTTATAGGAGGAGAGTCTGGTTATTCTCATTCCTTGCTAGATATTTTATTCTATGAAATGGAATTATTTAATAAAAAGGTAACATTAATTTAGGAAAGCAAGTATACCTACCTCACTCTGATAATATAAGATGATCAGGCTTTCTAGTTAACAGTCTTACAATACTTTCCCTTACATTTTGTGTCTTCTACTAATTCATTCAATACACATGAATCAAGGCCCAATTTTTTTTATGCTGAGCAAGTAACAAATCATGAAATCAAACTGGAAAACATACTATTCCATGGGTTATATGGCAGATGAAAAAGAGTAGAAGGCAACCTAAATCAGAAAAAGAAAAATGGAAAAAATGGTCTTAAAACATATTGACAATCCTAAAAGTCTCTTTTTACAAAAACTACAGGAGTAGGGAAAAACAGTATTATTGGAAGAGCTGCACTTCCTTGAACACACAATCAATTGTGTGCATCCCTCCTTGGTCTGTCAGGATAAGAAACCATATCTGCCTCAGCTGTCTTAATAGCACATCAATATGTAAGCAGTTAGATACTTAATTTAAAATTTACACCTTGTCATAAGAATACTTGCATTTTAGCTTGCAGAGGCTCAAACTCAGTAAAATGTGATATCGAAATATCAAGGCTACTAGTGTAAAGTGGTATTTCTTCTCAAGATTACAGATAATCCTGAAGAAATCAAAAAAAAGTATTTAAACAGTTAATCCAAACTACTTTGCTGTACTGAAAGACTCAACAAAATTATTGTGTGTTGCACATAAGTGTATTAAATAGTTATTTTTGAAATTCTGCCATTTCTGCCACTTGTTTGGAATGGAATAACACAAGTCATTTATCTAACAGTTTTGGCTTTTAACAAGCACTTTTAAAGCTGAAAACTCTCTGGTCCATTAAAAAGGGCTGAAAATACATCCTTGAAACCAATAACCTATTACATTAAATGGAGCAGATCTTCACCAATAGTTCCCGCAGTCTTAATGCCCTCATATATGTCTGCTTCTCTGTGACTGACTAGTCAGTCTGATTTTGCTGCTTATAATAGAAACTTTCATAGACCAGTATTACATTAATATAACCATGTACACATTTTATTGATACACACACACAAACACAGACAATCAGCACGGATTGAGGCTACTTTTGTAAGAAAAAGAGCATCAACTTTAGCTTGATACTTATGCTAACAGAACACGATATAGTCAAAGTGACAAGAATACACCACGGTCAGTAGAAGCCCAGTTTGGACACCTCACATGCAATATCCTCACCCCTAAGTTCAGAATGAACGAATTTTCTCCCCTGTGGGACCAACAGCCTCTCCCCATGCCAAGAGGCTCATCCCGGCGGTCTCCTGTGACAGGACCTCCCCTTGAGAAGCCACAGGCCTTTCCGGCCTGGCGCGCTCACACCGACTGAGGACTTGTGCACAGTGCACATATGTTAAGTTCTGTTCCTGCTATACTCATCTCATTTTATTACCTTCAACACAACGTAACTAGTGGTTGCATTTGCATCCTGTGCCAAGACCTTGAGAAATGTCTCTGCCTCAAGGTGAACTCTCAAAGACAGTGCAGCAGCCAGAGCTGATGCAAAAGGAAAGACCCCAGGACAATCTGGAATACTTACAAAATGCTTTAAACAGTTCATAGGTATTTCATACATCAGGTGCATCTACAAATGCCTAAAATTAATCCATAATTCCAACTTTCCACCAGCACCATTGATGAAAAGCCAGACCCTCCTGGCTGCCCCTTTCAGAAGAGGCAGTGCTGTCCGGGGTAAGATCCCGAAGCCCCACCACATCGCTTCTGGGCAGCCAAGGCGGCAGCAGTAGAACCGCTGCCAACAAAATCAAAACGCAAATTTCTCACCTGACCGCGCTGGTGCCAGGTAGCTCTAAGCCGAGAGTCACGCGTCCCCCACGTTAACGACAGCGCAGCCCCACACGCGGAGGCCGCCAGGGCTCCCAAGTCCTCACCCCACCCCACGCTCCTAACGGTCCGCGGCGCGCGCCCCGCGCCGGCCGTTGGCCCGGCTAACGGTCGCCCCGCGCGCTGCTGAGGCGGCCCGGCTAACGGTCGCCACGCACCCCGCTGAGGCGGCCCGGCTAACGGTCGCCCCGTGCGCTGCTGACGCGGCCCGGCTAACGGTCGCCACGCGCCGGCCACTGGCCCGGCTAACGGTCGCCACGCGCCACGCGCGCGGCTGAGGCGGCCCAGCCGCGACTCCCCGCGCCCGCGGACTTACCGAGAAGCCGGCCCAGAAGGGGCAGGAGTGGCGGACGCGGGCCGAGGTGGTGAGCGCCAGGGCGGCGAAGCTGACGGCCACGATGAGGCAGCCGAGCACCATCTGGGTGACCCCCAGGGCCAGCATGGCCCGCGAGCGGGCGCGGTGCTCGCGCAGGCGGGACAGGCTGCGGGACAGCGCGGCGGGGCTGAGGGAGCGCGCCCCGCCGGGGGGCCGCGCCGCGCCGCCGCCCAGCGGCATCCTCCGCCGGGCCCCTCACGGCGCGGCCCGGCCCAGCGGCGCCGCCGCCTCCGGCTGCCCCCCGCGCCCGGCGGGGAGGGTGCGCTCGGCGGGCGGTGCGCGGCGGAGGGCAGCCGCGGCTCATGGGGGAGGAGCTGCCCCGGCCGCCGGGGCGACCCGCGAGCCCCGGGCGGAAGGCTGCCGCCCGTAGCCCGCGGGCAGGGCAGGGCAGGGCGGGAGCGGGGCAGCCTCCACCGCGCCTCCCCGCCGCAGGCTGGGGAGAGCCGGCGCGGCTGGGGTGGGGGGCCGCGGGGCGAGGGCGCGCAGCGCACGAGGGCGGCTTGTCCGCAGCCGCCGGCTCGCTGCGGGGGCAGCCCCGGCCCAGCTGGCGAGCGGGGCTGCCGCAGGCAGGGAGCCGGAGCCCTGCTCTCCCCGAGCCGCCGCCGCGGCTCCCGTCTCTCCCGGGGAGGGAGGGAGGGAGGAGAGGCAGCAAAGGGAAGGGGGGAGGGTTGTTTACGGCCAATGGCGGGTGGAGGCAGCGCAGGAGGATCCGCGGCCGCCGGCCCCGCGGGGAGAGCGGCTCGGGCAAGGCGAGCCGGGAGGCGGCGGCGGCGCGGCGCAGCCGCTGCCAGGGCGCGCCCCAGCACCAGGACAGCGCCGAGCCGCCTCGCTGCGTGCGGAGACACGGCGAGCCTCGTCTCCATTTGTCTGTCTGTCGCCCGGCCCTGAGGCCACGCTTGCTGTAGCGCGAAGCAACTGTAGGGAAAAACACCTCATTCGTCCACCTCGCTTTGTATAACCGGGGCGCTTGTATCCGGTGCTCCCCTTTCTCCCCCGGTGCACTTTATACCTGCCTACAGCGGTGGAGAAAGGGAACAGACTTAGTGCTGTGCAGAGACATACTAGTCCTCAGGTGATGACCTGAGAGTCATTTTAACCTTTGTTGTTGTTATTGGAGAATTACGACTGAGCTTCAGATTGCAGCATCTTTGATACCAGAAACATAAAAGCTACCAGAACTAGCCCCTGTGAAAACTTCCCCACCCTGCTGCTCATAGCAACAATGGCCAGTATGGTATGGTTACCCACTGCACCTGGAACACATTTAAAAGCCTGTTTCTAATAGGCATATAGCAGGAAATTACAGCATATTAGTATGATATTAACCAGTTGTCTGCAAAAACCTAGACCTACCTCTGGAAAATGAAGATCATCATCTCACTATATACCAGCATAGAGTAGAGCAGAGTGGGGGCAGTTACAGCAGCATAATTGGCTTATAGTAGTATAAGTTATTTTTGTACAGAAAGAAGTATAAGCATGTACAGTGTACCTACCTATAATATTGTTACATTCATAGAAAAAATCCTGAACACACAAACCAGGCTTAAATTTTTGTTCCTTAGGTCCTCTCTCATTTTTCAACTCTTCTTTGTGTAATACAGTTGTTTAGAGAGGAAATGGAGGAGTGTGCCTTGACAGAAAAGTTTCAAAAGATTACATCCCCTCATTTTTCATAATTAAAACATTCAGTTCTTTCACTGTAACCAAAAAAAAACCTTTTAAGTTTAAAAAAAAAAAAAAACACACTCCACCTGTACCACATAACAGGTCAGGAAAGCAGATGATAGTGCTGTTACCCAGCATGGCTAAAATACTCCTCTAGCACACATGCAGTAATGTTTTATTCAAGTCCACAAAACATCTGACTAAACTCCACACACTGAACAGACAGCTGTTTTCCTGCAAGTTATTCTAAGTGATCAAAAGAAGAGTTAGTTCACAGTATCTTAGTTTCCTAGACCAGAAAACAGAGTATGAACTGGTTAGAAACAAAACACTTGCACATACCCCTTGGTCCAATTTTCAGCGTCAACTGACATTCCTAAATTGTGATTGCTGGCTTATTCAGACTAAGTCATTCTGTCAGTGCTACATCCCACCTGAAAACCCAGGTGGAAGGGCTAAAAGACAACAGAAAGAGCAGAGGATGAACATTAACAGATCACACTGAATTTTGGTTCTACCTAATTCATATTGAAAACTACCTTTCACTTGTTTAATCAAGTACAGCTGTTTGCTACCCAAAATTGGAGACATTGCTTCAAAATTTACCTTTCAAAGTAAAGGAAGAGTTTGTATTATAATATTTTGCCAAACGTCAGCATGAAAGGGCTAGAAAAAGGAAACAAAAAAAATCCCAAAACCAAACAAAACTTGTGCACTCTACATGATTGAGCCACTTATTCCCCAGACCATCCAGAAATGCTTAAAGCTATTCAACAGCAGGACAATTAGAAACCTGATAAATAAATGCATTTAAACCTCTGTGTGGGTGCTCTCATTCAGGAGTAAAATGGCCTTAGGGCTTGGGAAAATTAGGACACATTACACTGGGATGTGAATTTACATTTCAGTAGCTCCCTGTGCTGATACAACTGTATGCAATAAGTACAAAGCAATTTGCTTTTATTTCCAAGGACTTTCAGACTGGCACATATAAAAATCCGCATCTGTGCACACTCCAGAGGACCTGGTATTGCAAGTCCGCATGCTCCTCTGCTGTTCATAAACTTCACATGTGGATAAGCTCTGTGTTTTGCTTCCAATATGGCAAACTAAGGCTAACAGAAAACTGCAACTATTTTGTCTTCTGGTAAGAATACACTGGAGTTTAAAGTACGTTAACTTATTTATGCTGATGTCTCATCATGTTCACTTTAATTTTCTTGAGCATTCAAGTGCAGATACTGCTTAAGATCTGAATTAGCTCTGGATACATTTCTTTGATTTCTCTGAAGGCTCTTAATTGCTGGATTACTTTGTTGGAATTCCCTTTTAATTCATAATGATTTGAAAGCAATTTGGGGAGTGTCATTTGCCTTATCTTTTAATTAAGCTACTTTGTTCAAGAGATTTTTGTTTTAATACTTTCATTGATATTTTTAATGCCCTATCATTGATTATAAGTAAAAGCAGGATGCAATACTGAAATTTCTTCCACAACTATAGTAACAAAAGCTTTGCGGTAGCCATGTTTACATTTAAACATAATAATATACTAACACTTAAATTAACAAAAAAGTGATCATTTTCTGAAGGCAGCCAGAAGGGCACTATCTATCAGACCTTATAATTAGCCTGTTAAAAAACATCAAAACTCAGGAGACAGCATGATAATGATCCCACTTCTATGGTAATTGTCTCATTACTGTCAGTCTGGCACTGGTTCCCAACCAGATCAGAAAGCAACTTTATGCTTTATAGTAATAGTTGTATTGGTGGTTTGAAGTTTTGTATTTATTCTACACCACTTTCAACTTTAGTGAATTTCATGCATCTTTATCTCCCCAATCACGTTATTTGAAATCCATTAAGTAAATGGCATTTTCAAGAGTGACAGAAATGGAAAAACAATTAAATTCATAGTTGTAATTAGCCTCGCTTACCAATTAACATAGATAATAAGGAAACTGTTAAAAGGTGCCCTATAGGGTTTAAATATTGACAAGCTGCCTAAGGGTCCTGCTACTGTCACTTATACATAGCATGTCTCAAAAATTTGCATACTTCACATGATTTAATTAAGTAGCTCTTTGTAGAGCTTTAAGGACCTAAAAAGCACTAGGGATTTGAGTTGAACCACATAGCATACATCTTAAAGATGCAGTGGAAATTGGTCAAATGACATGTATCATTGCTGATAAGTTTTATATATATGTTTTTAAATACATATACACACACAACCTTCATCATGGCTCTTAAAAATAAGAGCCAGATTTGATTATTCTAATACTTAGCAAGTAATTTCTCAACTATTCAGAAGTTGGGTTCTTAGAATGCCAGGAGTAGTAATTCTACTTCTTGTGTCTACCCTGCTCATCCTTCAGAGGGAATTCAGTATCAAGTCATCAACAGCTGGGGTAAATTCAAATCACATATACCATTATTTCTTCAGAAGTATCTTAAAAATCAGTTATTTTTTCTATACCTACACTTTGACCTCTTTAGAAAATAACTTGTAATGCACTCCAACTTACTTTATCTCACATTACCAGGTACCACATTATAAGATCATATCAAATTGTTACACAAGTAATGAAATCAGCTTTATAGACACATTTCTAACTAAAAAGTTTGTATCATTGGTAAAACAGAAGAGCAACATATTCCCATAAGCAAACTTTTAAGCACATAACAACATTCAATTTCAAATGCAACAGAAGCTGCTATTCCAGCAAACTGAAAACAAAGATTGCATTTCCACACACAAGGCAATCAAACTTCATTTAGTTTATATTCCAAAAAGTTGTCCTGGGCAGGGAGAGAAAGTAGGGCAAGACAGCTAATAATAAAGACTGCTTTATCTATATACAATGTTTAACTATCATCAGAATTTTACAGAAAATATCCTGCTTTCTTACCAACTTTGTCATTTGCAGTTCAGAAAAAAAAATTCTGCTTTATCTAGTGTCCTTTAGCTAAAATATGTTGAAGACAATGGGTAACACATGCAAGTGCCCACCAATATAAGAAAGGATCACAATGTTAGGCCTGTAGACTATATAACCCTTAAGGTAGCATGCATATCTCTGCTGTTATTTTGCTTCCTGATGACTCAATAACAGTTCTTAAAATACGACACCTGACTGTCTCTGATAGACCAGCAGCTAAGAAATGAACTACTAAAAATCCTTTTCCCTCTACTATTATTCTAACAAAACTTTTTTTGTTGTTTTTATACACAAGAAATGCTTTTTCTTTTTACTTTGCAAATCAGTAATGTAAAAGGTCACTTCCAGTCCCATCTTTTGCCCCCCCTCCTTTTTTCAAATGGAAGTAGATCGCCATGGAGAGTTCATAAAGCATTCCGATTCTGTGTACAGAAACGTGTTATCAATAAAAACATGTGAAGAATACCATGAAGATCAGTAAGCTTTGATCAAAAATCTGACCAAATCCTAATTTTATGCTTGAAACCCTATATAAGTGCACATTTATAAATGCCTTTTAAAAGGATATATTAAAATCAACAGCACCTACCTAGCATTCAAGAGCCCTGATAATAAACCAACACCTAGACAATGTCTTCTCTCAAAAGTAACACAAAGTTGACAGTCACTTCTCCACTCACAGGTTGCAGAATGCTACCCTTGTTGGTGGGACAATTGTGCACAGAGGAAAGATTCTCTTACTTGGCTATTTAAGGACTTAGAGTTATACACTGATTCCTGAACTTTTCAGCTGTTTTCTGCACCACCTTGTACCTACATATTAGTCTGCTTCCCTGATCAAACAGCAGATGTGAAGGAGGAAGAATAAAGTTAAGTAACTGCAGTTACTTCACACCCATTGTTGTTTTTCTGCTTTCTCATGTTTTTACACAGAAGATAATTGCAGGTTACTTGGTTTTACAAAAACTTCGTCCTTTAACGATATCATTGAAACGTATATAAAAGCATAGGATTTACTTCCATATATAAGCCAAAGGGTTTTTAAACAGGAAAGCTTTTCAGGTACAGATGAAAGAAGCCTTGATTTCCATGCTTTAATCTGAAAATAGTCTGAGTCGCTTCTTCAGAAATACCTACCTTTGAATTACTTCCTCCATATGATTGGCTGCCCTGATGGATGTCCTGGAGTGCTAAAGACACCACTGAAATCAAGATAATTGCCCTGCATTTTATGACTACTGGAAAGTTGAAATTGGGTATGTGTCTGGGATCTGAAAAACAAGCTGCCCTGTGGTTTTACAGAAGGCAAGCTAGAACTCAGATCTTTTGACCAAGACAAGATTTCTTTTCCAGAACACCACCCTCAACCTGGCAGAAAATGCACTCTCTGCAAAAAAATAAGAAATTACATAAAATGAAGAAATACCTGGTATTTTCTGTTCAAACACATTAATTGGTTGGGATTTCTTTCTGTTGTAAAAATTGAATTTCTACCTGGGTTAGCAAAAGTATTGCTATTGGAGAGACTAGTGTAATAAATGAAATGGAAAAGTAGAATTTTCAATATCATACAAAAAGTTTTGGGCAGACTTTTGTGGTCTGGTGCATTAAAGCATTTCATTTTTCTTCTATACATCTTTAAAATGTGCAACACTTCTGTATATACACAAGTGGCTATAGTAAGCAGATTCCTTACTGATCCCAAGTTACCAAAAACACAAAATGTTGTATTAATGCAGAATTAGCTATTTCCTACTGTCTTTTCTAAAAAGATTGGAATTACAGAGCCAGAGTTTACTAGAGTATTTTTTACTCTAGAACTTGAGCAGCTAAAACTCCCAAATTAAACTTAACATGATCATTTTTAATGGTGCACTATATCAACATTTCCTTTATTGAAAGAAAAGGAAACTAGGCTTCTGATTTAACAGAAGACAAGGACTTTTAGTTTGCTAAGAACATAATTAATGTCTCAAACATTAGAGGAATTCTCTCATCTTCATTCAAGAAATAAAACTTCTAAGAGTCATTTCTCTGATTTACAGGTGAATGATTTGAAGTGTTTAGAGAGAAAAATCAATGGTCCATCTAAAGTATCTTGATGAGAGTGTGGATTTTCTGGTAAAGGACATGGAATCAGAAATGAATCTGCCTGTGGGAATCTACCCATTTTTCTCATTTTGCACATTACTGAAAAGATAAAAGATATATAACAGATTTACAATCCGTATCAATTAATTGTCTTAACTCTCTTAAAATATTAGGAAAAACTTCCCAAGTCTTTTCTTCTTAGATTTTTCCTCTTATGCAGGGTTTTCTGTTGATAGAGTGTCAATTTTGTTGGTTCCATCACAAGTATTTGTTAATGGAACCAGGCCAAAAATAAAGCAGCAATCATTCTGCTGCTTAATTTCCCAACCAACCAATAAGCATGGTTCACAAATGTGAATAGAAGACAAACTGTCTTATTTAATAGGATAGCTATACTTTGTACAATATTAGTTTACAAAAAACAGACCATCTTTCTTCTTCTCATCTGTAGATGAGTAAAGTTTTAATACAGGGCAAAAGGATCTTTCTTGGAGAACCAGGCTGAGACATTCCAGTTTTACTCAGAGGAATGGACAGGTGATCTAGATAGGTTAAGGGCCAGCTGACCTGCTCATACCAATTTAGTTAGAACCCACTCTAGATGAACACAACTTTTTCTAGTTTAAATACTTGAATTAATCAGAAAGACTGCTCAGCATAAGATGTTCTTTACAGCCTGGATACTCACATTAGCTGAAATTAAGGAGTGTTAAAATAACTTTTGTTCTTAAATGAAAGGATAATTCATATAGGATATTTATTTCATATGAAGTTGCTAATAAGATTTATTGAAACAGACTGCAACAGGATATTACCTTTAAAAATTCTTTATGTTGTTAGTGAACTTCCTGAATTTTACTGCACTTAATCATGATTTCCCTTCTGTAATTTTAGTCAATTGTAGTTGACTTCCAAGGAAACAACAGACACAGCAAATTAAGCTTCCAGTGGTGGTCAGCATTTGCAACTGCCACTGTAATTGAGTGCAAATGGCCAGTTTAAAGCTCCTCTGAGAAAGCCTCAGACCTAATTATTAGAGATAGCAACTTAGTAGAAAATCTACATTTAAAGGAGGAAGGGTGCTCTTCTGTAAGTGTATCTAAACACCAACACCCAATACTGAAGACAAGGTTAACTACGCTACAGAAGTTACATTACTACAGAAGTAATGAGAGGCAAGGTGGAAAACTAACAGCATAATTTCCCTAGCTTACTGGTAATTAGTGGCTGGAGAATCTTATTCATGCAATTGTAATATGCTATAGATAAACCCATTGTCCAGCTACTGTAAGCAAATTCAAGATGTAGAAAGTTAATTCCTAGATGCTGTGCCCACTGACCATATGCATCCTGTGAGTAAACTAAAACAAAGTTTTAGGAATCAGAAAAAAACTATATCTAAGTAACTTTACATCCACCTGCCCAGTGTTCTTTTTAAATTGTCCCTCTAGTCTCACTCCTCTCAGTAAATAAATAAATCCACTGTACTCCAAAGCAACAAACAGAAGAGAGTCAACAAGTAAGACCGGAGCAAGAGGTAATTCTTTAAGTCCGCTGAACACCATGCATCAAGATTCAAGTAAGCCTGACACCAACTAACCTAAACTATGTCTAGAGATGTGTGAGCTATGAGAGCAGCAACAACAACAACGTAGGGAATCTGCATTTCTTCATACTTCTATCCTGCTTCAACAGCAAAGAGCAACATTAGGGAGCAAGGAAACCCAGCTAAGCCATGCATCCTCGTATTTGCAGCCATGAAAACAAGGATTCAGAGCACACTTCAAAGTCTCAGTCTTTGATGCTTTTTCAAGGTGAAGACAACATTAGTACATTCCTATTTACGTGCACCAGACTGCAGTTTCTGCTCTGAACATTTTTCAGACCACGTGGTTAAAGTTTGACAAAGCTTTAAGTAACTAAAGACAGGAGGTGCTTTCAAACCTTAATAAATAATTAAGCTGGATAACACCAGCCCCAGCAGTAAATAAAGCATGGATATGTTTAACATACTAATATCTCAAAACATAAAGGAGCACCTGGTTATGATTAATTTCAGAACCATAACTATACAGATTAAAGTGTAACATGTGTGGTTCAACAAGCATAGGCCTAACCAGAACAGCTGCAGATAAATGATCATGTTAAAGAAAGTTTACAGTTTACAAATAATAAAATACCACAGAGCTGAGAGTACTTTTGGGGCCATAGAGACTAAACAGTAAATATTACACTTACTAATATATAGTAATTTCCACAGTAATTAAGTGCAAAAGAAATAACAGACAGCTAAGGAATATAGTAGTTAGCAGAATGTAAAAATGCCAGTCATACCACAGTACCCATAACTACAAGTATGTTTTTTGACAGTTTGATAACACTGAAATCATAGATATATGTTTAGCCTATGGAAAAAGAAAAGGTACAGAGGATAAAGAGAAACAAGAGGTATCAATTTCCTGATTTTAAAGCACTGAGAAAACAGTTTATGAATATACATACCTGATTATTCAAACCTACTCTGCAGTAATCCTAATCATACTTCCATGATGGAAATAAGAGCATTCTCAAAAAAGGGCATCTTAGTTTGCTTATAAAATTCTAGAAAGCTTGTCCATACCTTTCCTTGCACTTAAACATGTTGCATTTTCAAGAACAGATCCTCAGCTGGTTTAAATCATTAAGCCTTTTAAAAGCAGCTGAGGATCTAGCATTAAGCATTTTTGGTAATTGGAAACGCTTGCAATGAAGAAAAACACACACACACACACAAAACCCAAACCTGGTACAAGTATTTCTGCTCACATCTTAGGCCATTTTGTGTTTTTCTGTATGCTCCCAGCTTACAAAAGAAAATACTTTTTACATACATACACACAACTGCCATGATATATTCCTGAAAATCTGTAAAAATACATCTGTTTGATTTACTAGTTAGTTTTGGAACTGTAAATGCAGATAAAAGCTTAATACAGTTAACTCATTTAATAAGAACAGGTTTCATTGGAAAAAAAAATCAACTTTCTAGGTGCAAAGAGAACTGCTATTTAAACAATTTAGACAGGGTTTTGCTTTTTTTAAAAAATAGTGTGATATACATACATATATATATATTTAGGTATCTCCAAGGTTGAGTTTTCCTCACTCGTTTTCTACAAGTTGTTCCAAAAAAAGGTACTTATTGATACTGTAAAATTTAGGGACTTTGGGACCACTTTAGTTCATTTAAGCAAAGGCACTTGAAATGCTATTTTGTTCATTCCATCAGAAGCATGAAGCTAGATCATACAATCTAAACTGAGAAGATATATGGCTTTGGATCATTTTCTCAGGAGTCTTATTTACAAAATACATCTGAAAATCAGAAGGCAGAATTGTCAGTCTCTAAGCATCTTTAACACCTTCAAATGAATTGGAAGCTACAGGTTAGTATTTTATATAGTGACTGACAATACAGGATCAGACAAATGCACTATAGCTCTTTTACCAGATGTGGAAGGGTTAAATTGTACACTAACATACAAAAAAAATTAATTGTACTAAGAAGAAACAATTCAGAGATGAAGTTGCATAGTTTTGTCACATTTGTGGAGAACTTGCATGTATAAGTTAGAACAGCCCTCAGGCAACTTTAACTTCTACAGCTGGCAATTAAACAGCAAATCACTCATTGACCTTCGCAATAGTCTGAGAGTCAGACTATAATACACAGACTTTTAAAAATATCTCAGATTTATTTGGCACAAAAATTCTTCCTTCACAACACAGAGATTCAACTTACATTTCTGAAGAGGCAAACTCGCTTTACAATATTATCTACCTGCCCACACCTAGTACAGCTACCTAGCTACAGTTGTGGAGTGGGTCTGTCTCACATTCATCCCTCTCCTTTGGAAGCCAAACTACCTTCTCACAATATGCAGAAGTCCCTGCCACTTTTCCCCATGCTCCAAACATAGAAACAAGGAGTAGCCTACAAACACAAACCCCCAGATACCAATACCACATTTTTTCTTGCTATTTTAATTTGTACCCTCTCTTCTCCAGTGTAATATTTTCCACCAGCACAGATCCCTTATGTACTTGTCTTCCTTTCCCTTCTAACTTACCTAGTCCCCATGATCCTCCATATTTCTCTAATATTTCTGAATAACTCTAGCCTTCCCTAAATAACACTAAATAAATAAATGTTCTATATTAGGTTTTCAGAGACATAACATGCAGAATGAAAGTGAGGAAAGTTATGATGACATTGTCTAGAAATCTGTAATTGCAGAGCACACTGAAAGTTGGGTGTTGGTTTTTTTTTGGTCATGTCTGTTTTGAAGCAGAAGACTTCTGCTGCCATTTGTTTATATGGTAGCAGGCATTAACAGGGCTCAACCTCCATTTGATCATCATGCACTACTGTAACATGAATTTGTTTAAGCACTGATAGAATACAAGATGTTTTTAGAGCCAAACACAGGAAAAAGTCTCAGTTGTAAAACAGTATTTATTATTCTAAGCTAGCAAACCTTTACAAGCCATGTAAATAGTGCCAGAAGCTCTCTTGCTACAGGAAGTTACATGCTAAAGCTAGTGGTCCAGAAAGTGTAAGACTGACATAAATAGCACATGGTTTCCATTTGCATTTTTTATGAATTTATCTTTGCTCATATCTACCATATTTCAATGCTATATCATATTTCTACTTCTGATCACTTATTACATCAACAGCTCTGCTATAGCAACAAACAAGCTTTTAATATTCATTAAAGTCAGCACCTTTAAGTCTTGATGCAATTGAAGAACAATTACATAAATTGGAAATCATTAGCCTATATTTTTAAAATAAGTATTTTCTGCCCAAAAGACTGCATTAAGATAAAATAACCATTTAATACCAATTTAATTTAATCAGTGCAACTCTCTTATAATTTAAAACTAGGTAAATTTGTTTATCTGAACCTACAAATAAGGGAAAACTTGAAGAAAAACGCTATCTTATCAAGCTTTAACAGGTTCAAATTTTAGCTTCAAACTTCATGTCTCACAGGTGAATTTAAAAAAAAACAAAAAAGCAACCATTAGACTTAAGTCCTAGTACTGCCAAAGACAGGAGGATTATAGCTATCCAGGACATTTCTAGATCCTTTGGGCACTAAGATGCAAAGAGGCCTCGTACTGCAGAGCAAGTGATGTTTTATGCAGATGCCTGATCTGTCATATACACTATGCAGCCTTCTCCTTTTGGATGCATCTGAGTTTTTGTTACATGTACTCTATGCTGGTAGTAGGGCTGTCAGATATTTCAATAAAATTAGGACAGCTAAAAATTAGCTATAGCTTATTTTTCCATTGCGTCTTGTGACCCTGCCCTGGGGAGAAGAAAGGACATGGCTAACAAGAAGTTTAAAGGATGATGCAAAAATATTTCTTATGGAGAGACTGAGATTTCTGGTTCCAAGTGCTTCTTAGGCCAGACTCATATAACTACCTTTAATAAGTTTTTACACTACCCAGGAAACTGCTAAATACATTTAATTTGATGCATCATTTCATTTCTTTAATAACTTTTACCATGGAAGAAACACTCCATTGCACATTCAGGTTACACAAAGACAGATGAGCCAAAAGGGGATCACGCTTAAAAGAACTTTGAGAAAGACTGATCTGCAAGATAACACTGCCTATATAATGAATATGCATGATGCAGAAATACTTAGAGATCAACATAAATGCCATGTAAAAGCACCTGTAAAAGGTCAAATACAGGACAAGGCTTTCAACACCATTGATGTTCAACATAGTGTCTCATTTATTACAAAAAATCTGAAATAAAGCCTCTCATTTTAGATAGCATGAATTTATGATTAGTCTCAATCTCTACATTTTTAGGAGGGATTATGTAAAGAAAATCTGACCAAAATTTTTTTAGAATGCTCAAGAGAGTTAGATTTCCTATTTTGGAAATAAGAAAACACTTTTCTTTAGCTTTCTTTATAGTATTATTTACTCCTCATCTAAGGAGGATGTTCTATAAGAATCTCCCTCCCTGATGACACTCTGAACCAATACTTGCTCCATTTTCAGTCATATAATTCCTATAGAAGGTTAACAGAAGAAAAGTGTTCGTAAAAGGAGAGCTTTAGTAATCTTTCAGGGGAATTTAACACCTGGACGCAAGGGACAAAGGCAGTCCTTCAGCCATTCTTTGTAGAACCCTGGGGTTACAAAAGCTGCAGTTTGATAATTAAAGACTTCTATTTTATCACATTACAGATACAGGTTTTTATATCTCATTAAGGAGATCATTTCTGCCTCTGTTCAGAATATTGCACTGATCTGAAGTGCATCTGAAAAGGTAACAATTGCTTTGGCATAACTATGTCATCCTCTTGAGGCTGTAGTCAATACAGACTTATTCTGGTTTTTCTTTTAAGAGTGAAGCAACTTGCCATCCTATAGCATTACAGCACCAGTAGAGGTAATCCTAGTAAATACTAGATATGTTAGCAGAGATCCACTGAACAGTGCCATGATTTTTTAATGGTCACTTCCTAGTAAAAAGAAAAACACCTTTTCTGTCAACAGAAGACATCTAGTTGATGTATGTGCTGAAAAAGTTTATAAGTATACAGAGGCAAAGCCTAACAGTTTTTTCTGAACTATTTACAGAGGTGACATTCATGAATTTGTTTGCTAAAAACAGTAGACTGTTATATGAGAGACTTTGCTGTTCAGGAGATGCTGCCCCTGCTTCCTTCAATCTAGCTAGTTCTGACACTGAAAACATTTACAGCTCAGAGACAATGGGTCAATACTTAAATCAGATAGCCCTTACTTATTCTTTAGGTTTCAAAATACATACATCTTTCCTAGTTTTCCAATTCTGTTTTCTCTACCTGCAAGAAACTAGGACATTTGACTCTAACATGACAAAGGAACCATATAAGAACAACTCAGGGAATTTACTGTTGCTACTTTTTCTGGATGTGATCTACTGCACTTCACATTCACCACCAAATTAGCCTACAACACATCCAAATTAGATTATTGGTAGAGAACACACTACCCTTGGATCTCACCCCATCCTAATCCTGGAGTCATAGTTTCTTGTATATCCTGATGCATGAAAGATTTGATGTGTTTAACTGTGACTGTACTAATGGATGCAGTCTGGCTTTTTTTTTTTTTTTTTTTTTTTTTTTTAAATGAACCCTGAGGGGACAGAGTGAGTCATTGAGAGGATATATTGTATTCCTGGTGTAGGACTGTATCATTGCTATTTTATAATAGCCACTCTTCAGTTGTATAATGTTTGTTAGAAAAGTCTTAGGAGCCATCACTACATTATCCTCATTGAGAAGAAAGTGGACTGGATGCTAAACCATCACCTCATACCCCTGCTGGTGCAGCAGAAGACTCCAGCATGTCACTACTCCTGCAAGCAGAGCGGCACCCTCTGCCACCTCTCATGTCTGTTGTTCTGAACTCCAGAAACGGGGTTGGGGGAAGAGAAGGGTTACATAAACTATAAGAATGTCTAAGAGCCATACCTCATGGGAAGTTTTTAGTGCCTTAAATTGAAAGCTGTCAAAACCTTCCACTCTGAAGGAAGTCAGCCAAAAACCTAAGGTTTCCCTTTGCAGAATGGTATAGCTGAGCCTCCTGACACGAATGACAAGTGGCCAGATGAGTACAAAGACATGTAAGTATTGAAAGAAATTTAGAGAAGAACCAAATTTCACAGTGATCAGTCGGCTCCATTCAATCCCTTTCAGATTTTGTCAGTTTTCTTTTTCTTTTGCTACTACAGTTTGCTATTTCTTCTCTAATTTTTTTACTTCTGATGAATTTTTACTATTTTTTTCAGTCAAATTTTCATTAATATTTATCTCCATCCAGGCATTGCAGGGAAACTCTGACTTCAACATATTGGCTGGAAAGAAAAGTGTTTTCTCCAAAGTGCAACAGAATCTTGTTTAAAACAAACACGTCTGAACAGAAGTTACTTCTTCTGAAATGCATCAGCCATAGAAAACCATTCTATCTGAATAAACTCCATGTTTCCCCAAGGTATGTGGGATTCTTATACTTTTTTTTTTTTTTTGAAGATAATTTGGCAGAAAATATATAGTATTTACCGCAGAAGCCACTGAATGTCATTATTAAATGAAAAAAGCAAAGAATTACTCATTATTCCGCTGACTATTCTAGAATTGGAATAAGAGGTAACATTTGACCCCAAGCTTGTTTTAGCATTTTCAAATGCTGGTATCAACTATCAGTTGCATATCGCTGTAATAACTAACAGACATGACAGTGAAGACATTAAGATAGACAAAAATAAAATAAAGGGCATGAGGCTGAAGCACTAAGTAGAGCTTTCCTCTCCCTCTCTTACTTACTCAGGGCCGTTATCCTACAATTAGGGATAATTTACAGAGGAATTACTTATACTTTGTTGCTAAGCAATATATTTTGAACAATACAAGCATAGAGTAGTTTGTGGATTTTGAAGTCTATTTGTTTGTGTAAGAAACATCAAAATGCTTGCATTATTTTTTTTCCTGACTCTCACAGAACATAAGTTATACGTGGTGGCTTAAAACAAGACAAAAAACTTTTTATAACTTTTGGATCTAATGAATCAAAAATATGAAATAAGAGTCTCTCTCAGACTCCAGGAAGTCTTAATTTACAGTTTCAGAAAACTAATTTTCAGGGAGAGATTAGAACTTCTGCAGAATCACTGTATATAAAATATACATTCATAATTTATGTACAATATATAAAAGAACCTTCATAAAATTGTTAGCCATATAGACTAAGCATGTTTACTTCTACTGTCATAAATCTGACTGATTTCTTTATGCACAAAACTATACAGTCTCCCATTCAGCACAAAAAGTTGTTAACAGAAGAATAAGTCAAGAAATGATATTTGCATTTGTTCTGTGAGAAGTTCCTCCTCACCTGTCTACTTTTAAAGTGGTATAAAAATCCCATATTTCATTTTCAACAATGGTTTTGATTTTTTTTTTTAAGAGTACAAATTTTCTCTCTTGAAGGTTTTCAAAATGCTTTTAAAACAATACAAAAACCACAGGTTGTTCATTTAATATGCACATTTGGTACTTCTTAAAATAGGCTTTGTATAGTGAGAAAGTAATTGTGCAAATTTTACTAGAATTAATACTCAATAGTGGAAGGTGCAAGAAAAAAAATCAATAGACTCATTAAGATTCAGCAGATCTAGACTTTGGAAGGAAAGAATCACTACCAGTGAATATCAATATTCTTCACTGTGGCCAAGTTAACATGACTTGGATGTGTCCATTCAAGGTGGGAACCATTATCTATGCATTTAGAAGGTCCTCCTCCTGTTCTCACAGACAGTAAATCTTATCAATTCAAATGATTGCACTTAACATTTCTAGAGGATAGTTTCCTAAGAAAATAATCTTTTATGTAACACAGCTTTTCTTCCAGCTGAAAGGCTAGGATCCACAACAGTTGCCTGTTTATGCGCAGTATCATGACAGGTGGGAGGCATTTACTCTTTCTAAAGGAATGCTGAATATATCTTTTGAAAAGCTACTCACTGTTGGCCTGGAAAAAATTAATGGGGAATATCAGTGCATAATTTGCAGTGTACTTGGCCATCTGGGGAACTACCTGGGGAACACTGCTGGCAGCATCCCTGGGCACAGTGGCCCAGGGTATGTAAGGATGGCAGGTGGAATTAAATTTTTTTTTTTTTTAAAGCAGTGCAGAGACATGAATTGCTTAATATGCTCAAAATCTAATCAAATCACTAACCTCTGTTTATTATTTTTTGAGTTCTCTTTAAAGTATCAAAATGGAAAAAATTATGATAATTAAAACAAACAAAAAAAACAACTTGCACATCTTCCTTAAATTGTGGTGGTTGTCAGAGAATAGTACAAGAAAATCTGGCAAGAACTACATAGATAGAACGTAAACCAAGGATAGAAGTGGTTTGGCAGAGAGAAAAATTCCCCACGGGGTTTATAATAAAAACAATAATAAAACATTAAATAGAGAGGTACGTGAAAAAAGCAGTTACTCTAAAAAAAAAGTATTAGTTACTATGACAAGCTTTTAAAAAAGCAGAATTATCCTAAATGCCAAAAATAACTAAATTAAGCAGATTGTCTTCCTGCCCTCCATATGAAGAAGTTTGTGAGAAATTCCATTAAGGCATTATGCTTCCTTCTCCAAGAACTAGCAAAATTAACAAGGTCAGCTTGCATAGAGCTCTGGTTACTCTTCATACAGCATTTTAGTGTAGTTCTTAATACTTTTTTAAAAATCTTTCTCTTGTTAAAGCCTTTCTTCCCAGAGGGCCTTTTTATAGTTTGCTAAATTGTTCAGCGCCCTCTATTTCACCCTGCAGCAATAAGCATTTCTCCTGCTGGCACCAACAGAGATATAAAGAGCCAGATTTACCTCTCGCAGAAGCTGGTACAATGTCACACATCTTTACAGTTATCCTGATTTAACTGAAAGGAAACTGTGGTCTGAGATACCAAGAAGAAGTTGGAGACAGATGTTCTATTACAGAAAAGAGGAGGCTTAGTTGGATTCTTATTTTAACTTTTTCTGAATTTTCCGATTCCTGAGGTAGGAGTATGTGTTGTGGAACTGAATAATTCAGAAGGGAGTCCCTTAGGGAAACAGCTGTGCAGATGAACACCTGAGGAGAAACCAAGTTTAGCAAAGGCCTTTAGATTTCTGTTCACTAAAAGTCAATTTATCATGCTTGGAAAATCTTGTTTAAGATCTTGAATCAGACTTGAATCAGACAATGGATCAGACCACTGACTGAACACAGTTTCTGGTGCAGCAGCTGCTTTTGAGCAGTTCTGGCCAGAGCACCAGGATCCATCCCTGCACACCAGCAGAGACCCTTCATGAGGTCGCTTCACTGCAGGGGTGCACATTAGTGTCTCTCAGTGCTCCTGCAAAACACAGAAAATGATAGGAACTGCAAGTCCTCCTAAAGACCAAGGCTGAAACAAGAGAAAGCCAGAAAGCAGATAGGTAATAAGATAGATAATAACATGGGACAAAAAAAAAAAAAAAAAAAAAAAAAAAAAGGTGAGCACAGGGTGGAACAACATATAGTTTGTCTAAGAGCACACTGCAATGGATCCAATGTAGAGAAATACAGTAGCACAGTAAAGGTAGGTCAGGGCATCCCCTAGTTTGGGATAAGATCATGTGACAGGAAGCCAATAAAGAAGGTGGAGATAGCTTCCTCCTCATATGGCCATAGGTAGCCAGTTCTCCAACCTTACTTACAGAAGCTTGTTTTCCCTTTAATTGCCCTCAGGGACTCCAATGAAATCATTATCTTTTATTTTCCTGAAGAAATGTTGCATCCTATGGCTTCCAGTAAATTTCATGTGCTGAAGAAAGCATGTCCTGTTTCTCATGGCTGCTATTCAGACATGATCTTTAAAGTTTCCTAAAGGATACGGAAAATACACAGTGGTTAAAGAGGTGATGAAAAATGAGGGGGTTGCATTTTGTACTTGTTACTGGCTTACAGGTACAAATATATTTAATTATTCTGAATCAAAGAATCCATATGAAATGCTGAGGAGTCACTTTGTCTTTCAGTTTCTTACATAGAGGAGAAAAATATAGTTGTCCATTGTAAAGCATGCTGTTTCTTGCAAACAATAGAGTGGCATTAGCAAGTATAACATATGTATGATTTTCAATAAAGACAATGATCTTATAGGAATGAAACATAACCAAAAGTATTTTGGATTATCTTATTATATAAGAAGAAAATACTTTTTCTCATCAACTTGGGGGGTTTATTTGCTTTTAAAAACACTGTTAACTATGCTCTTTTCCTGCATATTTCAGTGTTATTTTTCTCATTCCACATATAAATGAACTTATCAGCATCAATTCATCTAAAGCCTGAATAATTCTGTGCATTCCTTTAACTGATGTAGCTGCTTTAAATAGTTGCATATTACACAAATAAAATTTTCTAGGAAATGTATCAATGTAAACCCAAAGTAAAATCTATTAAGTATGCTCATCTCTTTCTCAGAAAGATGTTCTGTTTCATTACTGTTTAACTTTTTAATCAAAAACTATGATGAGCATCAGGCCAATGTGTATTTAAGATCCCAAATAAGATATATGAGAGGGGATGTTGGACAGTATAGTGTTTCATTTCAATTTGAGTTTCAGAATTAAAAAGGAAGGATGTGGCTAAGTCAACTATTCCATATATCTCTATTTTCTAAATTTTCCCTGCTAACCTCTTGTAATCAACTACGTGCTGTCCTGCTTAAGCAGACTAAGGTAAATTGCAACCCATAGTTGCAATGTTACATCATCTCCATAGCAGTCCTTTAGAAAGAGCAAAGTATTGATCATTATGTACAAAAATGATGATAATAATCCAAGTATTTTATATTAAATAGCCAACCAGGAGTCTAGAAATGCCACACTTAGGACAAAAGACTAAACACCCAGGTGCAAGTGTTCTGCAAGACAGCAGGAGAAAAGTCATGAAAGAGCAAAAGAGCTACGCAATACAAGGCTATTTTTCACTGAAATGTCAGTATCTTAGTGTTTGTTCTTTGAATGCAGAAAATTGCACCATGCTTCAGCCTTTTGTGAAGGCCCAATCCTGCTTAGCAGTTATCCATGCAACTCTCAGAACACACCATCCAGTCTTTTACAATGCGTCTTGCAGTGCCTCTAAGGTCACTATTTCAGCTTTGATTTCCTTAAGCAGTCTGAGTGTTAGACCTTTTGACTCTTTTACATAAATTGCATACATGCTTTATATGTTACTCTTTGACAAGACTAGAGGTGCAAAGTATTCTTCTGAGGTTTTGCACACTGCTGCAAACTTGTTAATATTTTAGGCCAACTTCTGTTTTTTTTACAGGTATATTTCTTGCAATGAGAAGACATCTTTTACACTGAGGCAGCAAATATAGCAAAGGCCAGAGAGAAGTCAGAGTGCAGATTTCTGTTCACTGTGCATATAACAGCAAGTAATACAGTGGCTTAAGGAGCTATTCTGAAACAGTGCATTTACTATTTGTGGAAAAGGTACCTTTTAAACAGGTTCTCTTGGATGCTGCAATCTTGCTCAAAGTCAGAATATAATATCAAACAATTTATAGCTACAATAAAAGAAGTAACACAATATCTTACAGTGCTTCTTAAATGATATATAGAATGGACAGAGCTATTGCAGTGTAATCCCTGAAGAACCTGGAATGGAACGACATAGTAAGAGGAGACACATTTGGCAATTGTTGAGTTGTATCAGGGATAAGTTCATCTATGATCAAGGACCAAGTTCTGTCTTGTTTTCACAGATAATATCTATGATAAAACTAGGGCATTACCAGATGTATAAAGGTGTCCTGGAATATCACAAATCATTTTTTGCCCAAAGTACATTTTATTTTGATAGAAAAGGTCAGAAAAATCTTACTGCTCTGCTATATATGTCACTTCTTTATCCTTTTCAGATATAGTTATATGCATTCTCAGAACATGAAATAAAATATGAATATCATTTCCTAGGTGAGAAACACTAAAAAAGAAATCCTTGAATGCATCATTGTATCCTCTCAGCTTATCCTCTCAGTACTGTATTTTTTTTTTATTATTATTATTATTTTTAATGGGAACATATTTGAAATATTTGGAAAAATTTCAGTCAGTCCTTACAGAAATACAGTATTTAATATAATGAAACCTTAAAAACAAACAAAAGAAAAAACCTCAGTGGCTCTGAGATATAGTTGTCATGAAGTCATTATCATTCTAGGAAAGTCACCACTTAAGTAATAATAGTTATCATGGGCCAAAGTACACGTTGTTCACATTGGGCAATGAAACAATTCTTCTAATCCATTTGGGTGCAAATGTGCATTGTTAATGACTAGCTCGTTAGCCTTAACAATGTCACAGTGCTCTGACTATCCAATTCAACTAAATTACTGCCTAAGATAGACACATTAGGCACATATTTCACATAAAAGATTTCTTTAATATGTGATTCATCCTAACAATTACAGCAGCCCTCTCAATTAACATAAGCAGTTCTGGGGTTAATTAAAAATTTTCAACGAAATAGGAAAGGGAGATTTTGGTAATTTACAGAAATTCATCTGTCATGAATGATCATAGCTTTCTTCCTCAAAGCTTGAGGGAGTGTGCATGTTGTGTGTGTGGGGGGGGTGTCTCACAGCCCCAACGGAACTGGTTTTGTTGTTGTTGTTTGGGGTTTTTTTTGTTGTTTTTAGTCTACCCATGTGAACTCCCATGAGCCAAAAAGAGAATGGATATGGGGTAACCAGCATTTAGATGTAATAGTTTTCTTTCAACAAGATCATATTTAAGGAGGTTGTACAGAGTTTTTGCAGCTTATCTGTGAGATGAGACTATAGATACTAGACAAAACATTCTAGGAAATAGTGAATAATCACCAGCTCAGATACAGTTTAAGATTAAGTGAAATGATACCTTCTGTCACTGGTTGCTTGTCTCTCTGAAACCAGATACATGCAGAGAAACAGCATTGAGAGTCCTGCTATAAGCAGTGGCCTACAATCCACTTGCTACAATTTATAGGATGATGAAAAGAAAAAAGAGATGTTTCTCTAAGAAGCTGAGTTCTCAACTAATGCACAGAGCATCAGCACTTACAAATAATGACTGTACAACTGAGTATTATTTCAGCAACAGAAAAGTTTCCCATAACTGGAGTCTGATTTTCCTTTCATTTTGTTTTCAATTACTGTAGTCAAGCCCAGGTCCCAACAGTAACATCCCAGAGATGTGGCACAGGTGCGCTCCACAGCACAAACATGCTTTCACATAACGCACAGCTATGCAACACGCATATGCTAATATCTCCAACGTGTTTAGCAATGCTGCCTTCCTTACTGTCGTGAGAACAAGGCAGAACAGCAGCCATCTAGTAGTAGCATTACCAGCTGTCTCAAATGCAAACAATGGCTTATAAGGACACAAAGAAAAAGTCATACCAACCTCTTTCTATCCTCATAAAGTTCTTTTTACTCTATCATTCAAATTGTAAAAACATGCACATTATTTTAATGCCAAAAATATTTCATGCATAGCTAGTTGATGTTTGGGATCTAGCCAAGATGTATGTTCATGTAGCTTCTCATATCTCACCCAAATAACCATCACATTCCCCAAAGATAGAAAATGATCTTTATCAGCCTGTTTTAGTGAGACTTTTCTCAAAATCACACAAAGAATTACTTTTATTTCTAGTCATCTATTTGATCATAGCAACACACATCTTCCAGGGGATATTTACAACTTTCTCCTCTCTTTTGAAGGACAAAAAAACCATATTTATACGTATAATGTGGGGAACATGTACCCATTGCCCCCATATAAGATGTGAACCTGGTTTTAGTATTCAGAATAGAGAAATGTATGGTGCCCTCATGCTATTTACCCAGCTTAAGAGAGATTCTAGTATGTAATTTTGCAAGAACATTTCCATTGCATATACAATGCCACAAAACATTTACACATGAGAACACTTTTTTCATTTTGCTCCATTTTGGAGTTTAGGACATTCAGAAGACTGTTCCAGCATGATGTGAAGTGGATATATGCAGGAAAAAGCCTGAAGAGCCTTACAGTGAATATATGCTTCAACTTTTAAAGAGAAAAAACATTCAGTGATAACGACTGATTAGATCAGTGTTGTTAGTGTCACATATTCTCTCACCATTATGAGGGTGAAATGTTACTTAAGTTGGAAAACTAGTTTTGGTTTCTCAGCAACCAAAAGAATTGCTGTTCTGCTTCCATTTATTATCCTAAATGAACTCTTACAGCAGTAGCCATTCATATTAACAAGATCATGATTACAGTTGTGTAAATACTATTTTACATAGAAATTTTCACAAGCATCTAACATTGCAAAAACAGTGACTTTAAATAGAGTTTTGCTGAATGACTTACTGGAGTTTTGAAGGCTACAGATGCTTATCAACCTCTAATTTCCCCCCTCCCCTCCCCTCCACTAGTGTTCTGCATTAACAGCTAGGGAGGATCACATAGGTTTGTGCAAGTAATCCCTTCAATTTACATGGGACTTGCGAATACCTCCAAAAAAGTGGAATATTCTCAGGTGTTTACTGTATCAGATCACTACACTTCATTGCTGTAGGAGGATTCAGTCTTGCACACTCTCTGAGAGTTAACACCATGCCTAGGTTTTTGTTTGTTGTTAAAAAAAATTTACTGTACAAGTTTACTGCTACTGAAAGGCCATATTTTCACTTTTGACATAGAGGTAGAAGGTGATAGAATAACATATTATTCACATAACAGAACTGAAATAAACACTCCTAAACTCAATTATTAAATAACATCTTTCTGACATGATTTATGTAACCAAAGGAGAATTATAGTCCCTCATTCCTTCTCCCAAGCTATTGGAGCAATACATCATTTTTAATGAGATTTTATAGCATTCTGTAATTTGGTTTATCTTCATTATATTACTAGCTGTTCGATTTTGTGTGTGTGTGTGTGTGTGTGTGTGTGTGTGTGTGTGTGTGTGTGTGTGTGCGCACGCATGCGCATATATACACACACACTCTCTCCTCTAACTTTATATTTTCAGCTGATTGTTGATAAGGATGTATAGAATTAGCATGTGGCCTAGACCTTTGTGGAAATTGCTTACAAACCACAGGGGCAATCCTAGAGGAGAGAACTCTAATTAAATAAAACTAAAATCTACACTAGTGTTGTACTGCTAGAGTGCCAGAATTTATTCAAAATATATGCCTACTCTAAGTAATTGAGAACTTGGACAAGCCTCATAGTGTATTCCTTTCAGTCAGTAGTCTGTACGGGGAAGAGTATCTGTGAGGGAACTCTCAAAGAGCCTACCATACAGGATATTTTTTAGTAAAATCCATTAAAATTGCTTTTTGGGGGAATCAAACTCTAGGGAAACATTCCAATTTGTTCTTAAAAAATGCTAGAATTTGAAAAACTGGAGAATTGTGACTAAAGAAGTTTTCCACAATTCTTTAGTTTTAGTTCATTAAGTGTTTCACCTTGCCCGTTTCATTTCCTGAAAAATACTGAGCTAGCTATGCCTAGAAAATAGAAGTGAAATGCATAGGGCAAATATAACAAAAATAATCCAAGCAAAAATATTATGGTTTATGCTTGTTAATTTTGTTCTTGGTATGTCTAAATGAAATTCACATAACTCCCTTCTTTCAGCTCTCATTCAAGTTGAGATAGTTCAGCTAACCATAGAAATTACAAAGAGAACCTACAGCAGGGGAACAGGAGCAAACAGCATGCTGTCAGCGCAGGTTTCCAAGCTCTGTAGCAGTGATTCTGCTGGTGCTTGTACCACAGCTTTCTTGTCTAGACATTGCACAGACAATTCTTTACAGACCTTAAGGGAATTATGTCTGATATACTCCAAGACACCAAAAAGATAAATAACTTGGGGCTTCCTAGAAATTATCATTTTAGATGTATTTAGTTATGATAGGAACAAGCCTACATTTCAACAGTTCTATCTTTCCTCCCACTCTAATTTTTTCACTCCCATTCCTTTCTTTACTCTTATAAATGATAATTCTGGAGGGTGTAGCAAAAAAGGCAGAATTACATGTTGGGTTTTTTTTTCCAGAATGAAAATATAATCCAACTCTGTTAATACTGCACAGAACTTCCCTAAAAAAAGACAGAATAAAATTAACATAGCACTTAACATTTAGCAGTGACAGAAAAGTATCAGCCCTGCTGTACACCTATTGATGCACAATTCTATGCTAGATCAAAAACACTCATGCAAGGATTTGTCCACCAACTCTTTCCTATTTTAAATATGATTTTCCTCAATTTCCTTCAAACATGTAAGTTTTCATACTTCTCTAAGCTTGTATTTCTTTTAACGCTACTCAAACCTATTGTTTAAAAGTTGAGTCTGACTATTTGACGAGGTATCTTCTCAGTTCTCACCATTTTCCCTTATTTCTTGTCCCTCCTGCAAAACCATTTCTTTTCTGAACATACAAAAGTGTGTCAGAAAATACCATTTTCTCTGTAGCGAAGGAGAGTTGAAGCAAATTGTAATTTAAAAGCTTAATTCTGACTTCATCTTTCAGTCATGGATAACTCAGTCTTCCTTTCGTTTTGTAAGCATGATGTTTAGTTGGAGAAACTTTTCCCCAAAATACTGAGCCAAGTCAAACGTGCTTTTGGGTACATAGATATGCCTCAGCTTTCTCGTCCCACTTGTATGTTCATCACAGGTCAATATTTAGGCCAAGAAATCATACTTTTATTTTAATCTGTTGACCTCATGAAGCAGTGGTGCCTTTGATTACTGGGATTGCCAGTTAAGTTGTTGTTGGTTTTTTGTTTTTTGGGTTTTTTTTTAAACAGATGTTAGGAAAGGTTGTAGTAACTTCCTACAAAAGTCTCCAACAGATGCCTCAGCATGGGCAATAGGAGCTCTGTAAGACAGCAAGCAGGCCACGCTGTCGTTCACAAATGGCTGAGTCGCCACAAAGACCTTTAAAGTACAGGACCAGCAACTTGCACACATTGACCAAAAGCTCTGAAGACACACCCAAATATCTCAGTCCTAATCTACCTCTGCCAGCAATTACTAATTCTGAGGTAGCAGCTCAGTCATTTGCTCTAGGTTTTGCATGCTCTCTACGTATGTAATAAACACTCGTAAGTATAAGAACAAAATCTCAATGAGGCTAAAGTGAACTCTAGTTCAAAGTGATCTTTAGATAAAAATCTAGACCAAAAAGTTGAAATCCATAAACTCAATTTGTCCTTTTTCATCTTTGAATTACATATTTTTAAAAATATATATTTCTAGAATGTAAAATGCCTCTTAATCATTTTGTTTCTAACCCGTGCTGCTACTTTTCATAACATGTAAAGATCCACAAACTTTCTGTATCTACAAGAATTCAAATTAAATTGCCTTTCTGATAGAAAAGGAAGAATAATCACTAGGAGCTTGTACATTACTAACTTTGATATAGGGGATTTGGTACTGTTTTTCTGTGTTAAAATTATTCTCATCTCATTCTTTCTTCTTTGTTCCTTACCAGCTGAATGATAAATAGGCTTAATAGGCTTTGCAGATTGCAAACAGACAGGTGGCATAATGACGGGCTTTCCATTAGCTGCATTAGCACAATGTGTTTTTGGAGTTTCAAGAGGAAGCTACAAGCACATTGAGCTATTAGGGGTTATCTCAATAAATCACATAGCATTTTATTCAATTAAGTCCCTTTTAATAGTAAGACTGGAGATAGGGATAGAAGTATTGTTAGTATGAAAAGGTTTAACATACTATGCCATCTGGAGTTGGGCTTTTTTTAAATTCTATTTTCTCTAAATAAAAATAGAGTTTGTAATATGACAAGAATAGGACTTGATCCTTTAATTCACAACATAAAATACTATGGTAGCAAGTATTTTACATGACTGGACCTGTAACCTGACAGCTTCCATTCCCTCACCTGCTCCAGTTCTTTTTCCAAGACATTTCAAGTGCTAGGGACTAATATTATTTAGTATAGCTTAGGCAGAACAACAGGCATAAGGGAAATTTCTGTGCAAAAGTAAATTCTACAACTGAAAGTAATAGTTTGGAAGCAAAGAAAATTTTGTTCTGTCAAATGAGGATATAGAAGAGGACAAAGTGAAAATTCAGAGCACACATTATTAGTTAACACAGTATATACACCTGTTCCCCCCTCCCACCCCCCCACAACATGAGGGTAGTCAAATATTGCAACAGGTTGCCTGGAAAAAAAAAAGCAGAATCTCCATTCTTGGAGATACCCTAACCCAACTGGACAAGACCCTGAGCAACCTGGTGAAGAGGATGACCTCTGGAAGGCCCTTCCAAACAGAGTTATTCTATGATTCCACCTGGATTCAGGTCAGCTGCAGGGTAGTGACTGCTGGGGGTAGCCATAGCTTTGCTAGCTTTAAACTAGTTGACTCAGCTACTAACAGTACTCGAAGACTGACACAGAGGGGCAACATATGCTGCAAAACCTGCCTGAAAGGGTGACTTCAGTATAGACCTACCTTTAAGTAGTTTAAGTAACACAGAAATCCAGCAGTAACTGAGTATGTCCAGCAAGGCATATTTCTTACTGCAAGAATGTAGCTGAAGTCAGAGGAGGGCCATAACTACACTGCAGGGGTGAGAAGACAGGAGGTTTGAGATAGGAGCATGCTCTAGCTTCTGAACTAGAACATCCACATGTAGGTCAGGCTTGAAAGAATCCCTGGGGAAATCAAAGGGAGATCTGTAAAAGCCTGTTGTTGCTGTTTGCTTTGCATATGTGATATGGGAAGAGCAGACAGACTGATCATTTTCTGAATTATTTAGGGAAAGACTACAAGGGACCAGGACGGAAAAGAGAGAAGGAAGCTCAGAGCTGGTGACAAATAGGAAGAATTATGAAGCGAATAGTGATACAGGGTACATCCGCAATGGTCATCTCTGCAAGCAGAGGCGGGGAGGTACAGAGAGAAACCTGCCCCTCTAGCGGGGCCTGAGCCATTCTCTGCTCCCAGCGGGACTGACATCCAAGGCAGCGGGGCAGGGTGGGGGTAGGAGTCTGAATCTAAACCTGGAAATGTAAACCCTGGAAATACAGAAAACACAAAACTAAGAACACTCCACTCCTGCGTAAGGAAGGGAGCCGAGTACGAAAAGAGGCAGTAGTTGAGTGGGCCAAAGCCATATATACTCTCAGGATCCATAGAGGCATGGGACCCTGCAGGGGGTAAGGGCTGGGCAAAGGCTAGTGACTCTTTGGTAAACTGATGGTTGTGATAAAAAGCAACAGCGGAGGACACTGGGCAGCCAGCAGCACCGTTTCTATGGGCTGAAGCTTTAACAGGAAGCAGTGAAGGGCAAGTACCAGCATCATGGTCATATTTCTGTTCCAGATATCCATACTAACTAAAACCATCAGCATCACCAGGCAGCACCACCATCCCAAGATGAGCGTAGCCTGCGCGGGGCTCTGCATTCCATCTCCTCTGCCTGGCTCTGCCTCAGCAGAGCAGAAGACAAGGGGCTGGAGAGAGGCCACACTCCTCCTCTCATCCCCTCCTCGTGGCTCCTTGGTACTGCCCCACCTTCTCTGCCCCAGAGCAGAGCAGGATTGAGTTGGGTCCCCAGCAAGGAAGGGAGGATGAGCAAAGAGGGGGACTGCAGTCTGAGCCTTCAGTATGCAACGCTGCTGAAGTCCCAGCTGTCAACTTGACCCTAGCAGCCAGGGAGCAAGGGTTTCCTGCAGAAGCAGCTAACAACCACAGTTCCCTAAAATATATATCTGACTCCTCATGCCAAATACTTGACAGGATCACAACACCCGTGGGCACTTTTGGTCCCTTTTGGTATCAGCACTGTGAATGTTGCTGCCATTATGAGATGGAAAAAGAACAAAACCTGCTGTCACAGATTACAGGTTATACTGAACAGGTTCTGAGTGATCTGAAAAAAAAAGTTTAAAGTTACTACAGCTTTCAATAGAACTACCATCTTTCAGGAGATAAACTGCACTTGGAAAGTCTCTCTGCTTTACTAGTGACTATAACACTACAAATGTGTACAGACAGACACCCTCCCAGAAAACCCAGGATGAAAGAGGAGCCAGGAGTCTCCCAGTATCCCTAGTCATAGTACTATTTCGGTCACAGAGCTACACAACTATTGCTGCCTAAATGAGCACTTAATTTACTGAAACAAGGAAAAAGAAAAAGAAGATTAGTTGACAGTATTTTGCAGCCTTAACTTGACCTGATGGTACTTTGCACACTCCTGAACTCAAGTGTCTGTAAAACAGCATGTTAATACATCTCAACTCTGTGTGTCCTAAGCCAACACTTGAACACTTTAAAATAAACTGTGCCTTTGCAGTTAAAAGTACAAACACACAGATACAGCTTGGTATGAGTTTGTCTTTGAGAAAGATAAGCTTGTTGCCAGGGAAGCTGTACAGCCCCACCTGTACACATCTGCCTCTATTCCATACGAGCATTCATCCTGATCCCCTTTTTGTACCTTCTTGTTTCAATGCATCAAATGCTGCTTAACAGAAGTAGCACTTGCCCATCATTAAGCCTATCAGCTGCTGGTATCCCACCTCACTGCCACCACTCCCTGGAGCAAGATTCTTCTGCATTAACACCGCTGTGTCCTCACAGCCGAGGACAGATACGCTCTTACTAGCATGGCCTTCTTCCATTTGACCACATACACAAGCAGGTAGGGGGAGAATAAGGAAGGATTAGGGCAAATGATCAGGGGAGACTTGAAAGGCACTTTCCTGAAAATCCTCTGTACTACATGCCAGGCCCTCCTTCCATGTATAGCTACCCCAGAGTCAGGAAAAGGAGTCTGGGCTCATCCTTCATGGTCCCTGGCCACGGCTCGGCCAGCTCGTTCCAGCAAATGCTCCTTCCTCCAACCCAGCCGGGTCAATGCAGCACCTCAGATCATTCCTTCTGCTGTGACTGCAAGGAAAGACAGAGCTTGCAAGTACTGGAATGACCTTTAGCTCCCTGATGCCTGGGTTTTGAAAAAATTCTGACATTAGGGAAGGGTGGGGGATTCCACTGAGCAAACTCAACCCCATATTAACAAAGCTTTTGGCTACCATTAAGCAAAACACACTGCAGAAGGCAATTTTTTCTTTCAGCAACTGATCTTCTTATGGCTCTTAACAAGTTATTAGTCTTAAATATGAAATACTTCTAACTGTATTTCCTCCATGAAACACTGTAGGTCGCAGCTTATTCACAGAAAAGTGGCACTGCCTGGGAACACTAAGATGTATACAGAAGCTGCAACTGACCAACATGCATAAGACATTTTAACAAATCCTCTTGGACAGATCAGAGAGCAATCTTATTTCAGTACCACAGAGACATTTTACTCCTACTCAACCCAGGTTCAAGACCTCTAATGAACTCTGTCTCCTTCACAGATGGGAAAGTTTCCAGCAAAAGAATTAATCTTTTTATCTTTTTCTCCAAAGGAAAGAGAAGAGATACTCATTCTAACGAGGGCCTTTAAAATCAAATTAATCACTACTGCAGAATCATACTGCAGATTTGCTTGCTTGTCTTTACTGAGGTCTCTTCCCCTTTACGCCCTTGTGCATGAAAATGGCACACTTACAGCATTAATGGGCTCTAGAGGGACTACTAGGTATTAGTGTCTCTTCATATCATGTTTAACACATTTTCTGTTTATAATTTTTACATCTTGTACTAAAGTAGATGATCATCTTGAAACTGAATTACTGACACATTCCTGTACACATTATTTTAAGTAGCACTTAAGAAAAAACTCCATATCCTGCAAATTCCATTAGGATCTGTTATGTTTACGAATCCCTGGGGAAGGATGTGTGTGCCAGTTGCATAAGATTCAGCTGAAAACATTGTTTGAAACCCTTCTGAAGCACAGCTAAAAACCAGAAGTGTCTGGCCAGTGACTTACATTAAAAGATATTTTCAAGTGTCCACAGGCATTTGTCGTTTTTTTCATGCTGTCTCACAGTGAAGAACATGAACTGCAAACACTGTTTGCTCTTTACCATAGCACTCAGCAGGGAGGAGCCAGTTTCCACCACAATACAGAGCGCAGGACCCGGCCGGTAAGACAAGGCGAGCGCTGGAGAGCTGCTGCGCGGCGGGGCCGGGCCAGCCACCAGGGCTTCTCTTGCACCTGACGCACCAACACCAAGAGCCCAACACAAGTGCTCAAGCAACTGGATGGATTAGTAGGCAATGACTTACTTACAATCATCTATATATGCCTGAAATGCATAGCTACTTCAGGAGTGTTTAAAGGACTGAGGGGAACTCAGACGTTAATAAGAGATTAGACTTCATTTTAAATGGCACAACATAATACAATTTGTCTGATACTGTAGAAGACAAATGTGGCTCATTTTAGGCAAGTCTGAAAAGTCCTTGTGTTCAGAGTGCTCAAAATTTCACTGACCACAAATACAAATTAAGATTGGATTTTAAAACGTTTAAGTTGAAGACAGACAACTGAGAGTTATGAACTTTAGGCAATGCAACTACTCTTCCATCTATTTTCTATGTTCTACGTGCAGAGTTGGCTTTGTTTTCTTTCATTTAAGTTGTGATCTAGGAGTGAAGTAAAACTGGTGTCAGCTGTAGGTTTTGGACACCTATCAGAAACTTGAGGTTGGAGTACAGGAAATGAAAAGTGAAAAAGTAAAGTGAAAAGTAAGATTATTGGTATGTCTAGCCAGTAAAGCACTATTTTGATGTAACTATCAATAATTTTGACTTTTCTATTACTTCCAGACTCCTTTCGTGTATTTGCTCTCCCCATCTGGCTAAAGGTAGTAACGTTCCTGGCAGCATCCCAGCATTTGGGTGGAACTCTCCCTCCGGATTTTTATGTTTGCAACGATTTGCAACGACACACTCCTGTGATCATCCTGTTGGCCTCAGAAAAAAATCCAAAGCCCAATTCTCCTTTCTTTTACTGGACAGTATGGCTCCTGGCACATCTCGTTCAGTGGTGTAAAATCCACGTAATTACACGAAGGCTCCAGTACAGCATGCACAAATTTATTTCAGATCGCTAGCTGCTGCCCTTCCCTGCTTCAGCACAAGATCATATTAAGAGCAGTGAAATAGTCAAACACAGTGGGCAGCTTATTATAAATTAGGAAGGACTTGTCATTTAACTGGACTAATGAGTCCATCATGGCTAGATATAAAGGCAGACATCTATTAGCTCGAACATGGCCAGTAGCTTTCCTAGTAAGTGCTGGAGTTACAACTAAAATGAAAATGCAATTGATTTGCCATATCGGGGTGGGGGGGAGGTATTTCTTAAAGAGCTGCCAATAAAATCTGACATCAGACATCACTTGAAGCAATATTCCACAATTCTGCTCTATCTTAACTGTGAACGACTGGGGAAAGTTTCTGCTCTAGAGGCCAGTGTGCATAAAGACTGCTTTAGTATCATTCGAGTGGCTGGCATTGCTGCTTTTGCAATGCAAACAGATTGGGAATTAAGCATCCCTGCCAGGATCCACTTCATAAATATTAAGCATGAACTGCAATATTCTGAAAGCCAAAACCACCTTTTTTTTGTCATGAGCTGAATCCTAGAAGTACAAACAACTCTTCATAAAGTCTCAGTTCCCTCATCTTTTTTTCCTGATGAGCTCTCTCTAAAAAATAAAGCACAAGCTCTAAATATTTAATGGCGAGAAAAGGAGTTATCAGATTCTAAGAACAAAAGCATGGGTTACCTTTAAAAATAGAATGGGGAGAATGGAGGAGGTACAATGAAATTCCCTGGGTGATGGGAATTTTATTTGAACATTTCCTTAAAGATGTCATGTGCTGTGAGAAACTACTAGAGTGTGAAAGGAAACAACAAATCACACTACCCACAGAAAATATAACCATTGCTTTGACTTTGAATTTCCCCCGAGCAGGGGAGCAGAAAGCCTGCGTGACCTGTGGTGCTCCGTTTGTTCCTGTCCACCAACCGCCCAAATCTGCCAAAGCGCTCCTGCTGCTTGCAGGCACCGAGCGCAGTAACTTGAACGCCAAACACAGACGTAGCTTCAGCGTTGCCTGGGTTCAGACAACCGACTATACAGCAGAGAGCTATTACTGCAGCAAATAGCGGATCACTCCTAATATTACAGCTTTTAATACCTCTTGATATTGGATACCAAATACAGCAAGCAAGTTAGCAGTTTACCTGATGAAGACAACAGACGTGATTCGTTATTAATACTGCCAGCGCAAATAAAAGTTTTACTGCATCAGTGCAGAATGAAATGCAGAATGCAAATTTCAGAGTATTACAGGATAAGATGATTTTCATAAAGGAACCATCATCAGCAACATCCATAACCCACTGTGGCAACTGTGGCGCAGTTTAACTCAGAAAGCCTCACTGTATGTAAACAGCGTAGTTAGATCAAAGTACAGCTATGGACAGCAACAAGTACGCTTTGTTCAATCAACAGCAAAAGTGAGCAACTCACATAACAGCGATTTTGAGCTAGAATTAGCTGATGCATGTTTGCTTTCCTGCTTCCAGTGAATACTATTTTCAAACTAGCACTAAAAATAATCAAAACGGAAAGCAACAGTAGATGAGAACAGGAATAACGGCAACTGAGCTATTTCCTTAACCAAGTAATATCATGAGGTCTGAGGGACATAGCCACATACTTAGAGTATGAAAAAGCTGTAATGCAACTTGCCTTCTGCTAGTGTTGAGAAAAATAACACCTGCACATTAGAATCATGAACAACACACATTAGAAAAAAATCGTATTTCCAGACGTAGACTAAAGATGTGGACTGTGACTACATTATTACCAAGACTGAAAATTAGCCCAGAGTTTCACTTCTGCTCTTCACTCTCACCATTAGCTATGCATTTAGGTACACAAGGGCTGCGTTCCAGAGATGCTGTGAATGTGTAAGGCATGCTTTTGCTCTACCCCTCTTCAATGTTCTTCCTTTCTCTGATGTACTGACCAGCTTTCTTGCAGTATTTTTAAATTGACAGAGAGGAAGAAAAAACAGAGCAACTACTGTGTTCTGCTCACACCAGGTTTTTAATTTTTATGCTCTTCTGAGATTTACTTATAGAATAGGCATTGCATTCAATCAATCTACCTGAAAAATTAAAAAATACACAATTTTCTCTCAGTGCCTGGGAATAGAAACTCTTTTTAAAATAGTTAAAGCAAACACGAACCAGCAAACATACTTGGAGGACACGAACAAAAACGCTGTATGTAAAGTAAGTGCCGAACATCATTAAACACATCAGAAATGTAATTCAGGGCAAGTTTTCAAAGTACACCTGAACTTTTCACATTTTGCAATGAACTAAAATGTTACAAAGTCTAAACAACCTCAAATCTAGATGCATTACATTTCATGCCTGCAGCGGGAGAAGCTGGGAAGTCGCTGATGCTTTCAAAGCAACCATGAGCATTTGCAAGTTCAGCAAGTGTTATGTGAGGCACTACATTTATTTTCTATAAAAAGAGTAGGAAGGAAACCAGGTAATTCATCTTTTGGCAAAAGCTGATAATGTGACAACAATGAGAATGTTCACAGTGCCCAAGAAATTAGCATACAGCAATCTCTTAAAAGACCAGGAATCTGTTTAGGAGCCCACCACTCTGCAGTCTCCAGGAAACCTTATGTACGTAAAAAGGCACGCTGCACCTCCTTATACAGTCCAGAGCCGTGGGGTTTCAGGGATACACGCCTGGCTGCAGCTGCTAAGGGGGAAAGAGCTTGTGCTGCTTTGAGTCTGAACAACAGCATGATTAATCTGCTGCTAGACAACTATCTGAAAAGATTGCTCCAAAAAGGGCAAAATAGCCTGGTAGACAACAGTGGAGAGAACACAAATAAGGAAGGCTAAGGCTGCAGAAAAATCTGGTTGGTTATTTTGATACATAAAGACACGTAATCATGGCATGACTTAGTTATCCTCAAACTACCAATGTAGCATCAAAAGATGTTCAATGACACAACCTCCTGTAGCAACCGATTTTCTAAGAATGTGCAAGGTTATAAAATTTCTTATAATTCTAGAAGGTACTCCAAAGGTATCCCCTTTATTGTAGAAATGATATTTTATCCTACTTCCTTTTAACTATCTTTATTTACATTTGAAGCGATCTACATTAAAAGAAAAACTATCAGCAAGTAAGAAATTTAACCAGCAAGATCCACCTTGTATACATTGATTATTCATCGAGACCTACAGAATGAATATAGAATTACTTAAAAAGCCTTCTTTCAGACCTCTCTTCCCACTTATTCACTGGCCACATTATGGCTGTTCTTAGTGTGAAGCAAACATATGGCCAAATGATTTGGCCAACACGATGCCCATACTCATAGGGAAATAAAATTCTATAATTTTGTACATACTGCAAGCAAATATGATTTTCCATATTTATATTTATCCTTATATAACTCTGCACCAGAATTGCAGCACCCTTTTCAGGGTATTTTTAGAACTTCACATTTGCAAAGATAACTAAGAAAATATGAACTAAGAATAAAACGATGAACAGATGGATCCCTGAATTTCACTGCTTCACTAAATGCTTCGAAAAGTATGTTTGTTCTAGTTAAGAGAAGAAAAATTTTTAGAATTTCAATTTTTCATTTAACAGGAAAAAAGATAACACTCACTCAGCTGTGATTGCTACAAGACACATTATCTCATCCAGTCACCTTAGGTTAGTACCTTTTCACAGAAAATTAGTTACTAAAGATAAGCAAAACTTTGATCTTCTTGGATTAGAACATTATTCAGAAGGACAGTATCACTAATTCTAAGATTTTTTTTAAAATTAAGGACAGATTTTAATATCTTGAGTATCTTCATGGCTAGGTAATGCTGTTTATATGCTATTTGAGATTTAACATCTATTGCTAATACAGAAATCATTTATACTCCAAAGCATTATTTTCTGAAAGCAATAAAAAAAGGGAGGAGTTAAAGAGGGCTTAATAATAAATTGATTATTATTAAAATCCTAAAGTCCTGAATTCTGAGAAGGCCTCCAACACCAACTTTTATCTTTTTATTCAATTATCACATACAATTGCCCAATATACTCTGAAGAGTATATGTGACTGATGTTCCAGGTAGTTGAAACTACATCCAAACTAGTTCTCTAAAAATGCTTATCTCTGATCATAGCTCTACAGCAGGCATGCTATAAAGCATGCCTCCTTTAGTAGCACAAAGTAAAGGAGTTCACGGAATATATTCCTGTAGCCTAGTTTTCCAAAGGTCTTTTCTTCTCTGAAGGAAAAATTCCTCCCCCTGCCGCCCCACTGCTTTAGAATTTGTTCCAGATTACAGCATTTAGATTATAGAAAATTCTATTATCAGCACACACACACACACACACATATATGTATATATATATATTTTGCTCTGAAGATACACTACCTCTGAGATGGTCAAAGACTAGCAATACAAGTTAGCATTGCTGGTTCTTTAAGAAATTGCTCTGTACTACAGTGAATCCTTCCATAAGGTATCGTTTCCAATTTTCTTCAGAAGAAATAACAGTTCATGCAAAGAGAACATGAAAAATGAATTAGCTGCAGACTACAAAACTCTTAAAAGCTCATAACCACTTTGGGGCAAATTATGTTAGAGCATTCCCCCTTCAGTTTACCAGCCTTATGTCCATAAAGAAAACCCACAGTCCTAGACAAGTGGCAAATGAGGAAAGCACTGAGCTGAAGCTGAGTACTTAGTGAAACACCACAAACAATACTCTCCTGTAACGAACTTTTAAATCCCTATTCTACTTTCTCTTCCTTGCTTCCACAGCTAATAAAAACATCTGCTTTGTAACAACAGAGGGAGCCTTCAAGCAAGTCTACCCTAAGCATTCACTGCTTTCCAACATATTTATCAGTTCAGTTACCTGGTTTCACTGAAACTACAATACTCCAATCAAATAAATCAAAGATGTTTTTGTTGTCCTTAAAAAAAAAAAAAAGTAGACATCACTAGTAAAGAAATGAAAGGAGGCAGCAAGTCTCCAAAAATTAAATCAATAGTTCCCTTTGTGGAAAACATGATAAAACGATGCTTTCTCCCTGCGCAACTGCAGTTTAAAACTAAAGTGAACATGAAAAACCTGAGCTTTAGCTGTACAGAAGACTCTAGGCTGTGCATTACTGCACAACTCAACGCCAAGCTACACTTTTTCTATGATTGGAATGATACTGTAAATATCTTCTTAGCTGACCTTTTATAAAAGCAAGCGTATTTATAACTAATGCCATAGTTGCCAAACAAGTCACAGTTAATGCATCTGAAGTTCTGTATTTGTGTCTCTTTTCCTCTGCAAATACAGAAGCAGTTACTCAGAGCTCAGTGCTCTGCACAATGAGTTAGGCTCCATTTCCATGCAAAGGGCCATGTGCATAGCCATGAGCATTAGGAAGCTAAGCAAGTGCCACACGATGCACATGCAGGTGCACACGTACATGCACTTCCACACCTACAGCACTTGCACAGCTGTAACACAACCGTGCAGTCACTAACACAAGTGAAGTCCCAGTCCTAATTGATCTGAACTTGAAATTGTGTCCAAGGCCCATCTCCAGCAGATTCCTGAGGCTTAGAAAATGCAAGTTCGGGAATGGCTGCAAATAGCCTAACAACGCCACATGGATTTGAGAAGATCAGCCACGTAACGCACTCTTCCTTAATAAGTTTTTATTTATTTATTTTTGAAGCAGTATTTATTAAAACTGCTTCAGTCCTTGACATGTAAAATTCTGGAGAAGGAACATTTAAGAAACGTCCTTTAGAACTTCATATAAACCTGCTGCCTTTCAGCAGCTCTTCCGTGGTCTACAGTAGTTTGCTATTTTTATGGTAAGACTCACCCCTAGTGGTTATATAGCTATTTTCACACACACACAAAATTCATAAAATGCTTCTGCAACTGTTCAGTCTGCAGAAGAATCAGTACAACACTAATGTTTGCCAGTAATAACTCTTACTGAGTCAAAAGAAGAGTAAAGAGGCTGACAGGAGTATGATTTTTTGTATTAACTGATCATGTTATGTATGTACTGCTAAAGGATCTGCTAGAGCGCTCTGACAGCACTCCTTTGCTGTCTTTGCCTGTCAGGATAAAAGGAAACTAAAGCAGAACTTTATAGTAGATCTGAATTACTTGTTTTTATTAGAAAGATTTTGAATTCTGTATTTATTCTTCCTTTTGTAATAAAAAAGAAAGCTTCCTGTTTTAAGAGGTTTTAGTTCTGAAGAGTGATGATTACCTTCTTCCTTGTTTACTAATAACAGCTCTATTACACACGTTATTACAAGCTGATCAACAACTGTCAAGACCATATGGTATAACTCTTCCTAACAGTTATGAAAATCTAGTAAAAGACCCAAGCTTGCCAGCTTCTGTTGCAGCTAAGCACTCCGACCATCTCACACTGCCCAGCGTGTGACGAACACGACTTGCCCATGAAAGTGTCTCCATCGCTATCAGCCAGCAAAGCTCTGTCTTTTTGGTGGTGCAGATCTGCGCAAGTGTATACACCAAATCAGTCTTACAGGACACACTGGATAGGTAGAATAATCTACCAGGTTTTGTATCAGAGGGTTAATCCAGTAAGCTTCACTAACTTCATAATCAGATCTGTTTTCTGGTCCCTGGAGGGTTTTCAGAGCGACCCTCACTGACAGCTTCTACCCTTCTAGAACAGGTTGCTCATGCTAAAAATAGTACTTCTTCCTCTAAAAAAGACAATGGGAATGGTGCACCAGCACAGAAAAGAAAGACATTTCTGTATTATTTCGACTCAACGCTATTTAGCTATTTTTGCATGGCTGTATGGTGTCTGTCTCTATGTGGCTTTATCGCTATAAAGTCAGAGCTAGTTGCTTTGTATTCTTCATCTTAAAAATTGAAGATTTTGCCTAGAAAGACTGGTACTCAGTTCCTTCAGGCTTGGCAAGTGCTTTGAAATCCACGCACACAAAGCAGTATAAAGCACGTGGGCCTTGCAAATCCCTAACTTCCACTGCTATACTTCAAAAAGCTATTGCCTGCAGACCATAGTAGTAAGGTTATTGGCTAAATTCTATGAAAACATCCTGTCAAAGAGGAGGAACAGAAGATTTCAAAAGCTATAGTTATGTCAGGGCAGCACTTATGAGCTTAAATAAAATGTAATGAGGAAATGTGAAGCCATTACTTTGGTGCTTGCTGGTCACCTATCCTATTTCAAGACCAAATCCAGTTTCTTGGTTCACAGACAGACACTTGTCTCCCCCAGCTTCTCTGGGGATTACTATTTTACATCCTGTACAGAAATTTCTCAAAAACACACAGATATAGAGGGTTTATTATTATTATTTCAATGGAACACTGCAGCACCAAAATCAGCTAACATTTAAAGCCTCTTGGGAACTCCTCTCTCTACTAGTGACAAATTCTGCTTATTTTCCGATAAATCCTGCTCTCTCCGCTTTACAGGCATGGCTTCAAAACTGGGCAGTTATCACAGGGCACAAATTTTATACCATCCTTGTGCGTTAACAGAAGCTGTTTATGAGCCAAACCAGACCACAAAACAATTTCTAGTCCCTTGACAGAAACCAAAACACAGCCTTATTTATCAGGGAAGTATTCACCTAAGGATGCAGGACTGGAAAGACCAGACCACACAGGAAGTAAGCTTACATACTCTGGGGAGAATGACGTAGCTGAGCAGGTATCATTGCAACAACTTTTGTACAAGCTACTTTTTCCAGACAGTCTAGAGCCATGAAGATGACACAGGTATCTAAAAAAATGGAAGCATGTATATAAAACATAATTCTGTGAAACACACAAACCTGCTCTCAGCACTTCTGAAGTCTTAGCAGACATCCAAAATGCCATATATAACCTTGAGCGTGTTGCTGAGAAGAAATGGGACTGGTGATGATATGGGCAGCATCAATGGGATGACTGTGCGGGAAAGAGGGTCACGCTCTTCCTTCCAGCACCAGCTCCAGCTCTTCTGAAGGGGCAGCAGTCTGGCACTTACGTAGCTCATTTGCTAGTGTTATATGCTATATAATGAAGGTTTTAATGAAGGTTTTGCAACTGCATACATGTTGCTTTTGCATAACTTAGTTAGCAACTAACACTATCCTTAATATTAAAGCAACTCTATCTCCTGGTCATTAACCTGACTTCTTTGACTTTTTTTTCTTTTAAACCAACATGCCACTTCAGCAATAAGTAAATTCCTTTGTTGCCAACTTCAATAATTCTACCTTATTTTTTTATTTTCCAACATGATCTTCATGTGTTCATTACCTCAGTGATGACAAAGAAAATATAATTGGAAGGGAAATCACTGCAGTCAACCTCACTACATTACTTGTACTGAGATTTCTCTATCAAACTAAACTATAAATGCTTCTTCTAGCCAAGAAATATCATCTTGTTTTTCTTCTGCAAAGAGCAATCTTCAACACCAGGTTTCTGCTCCTGCAACATATTACCTCATCAAAATCATTTTCAAGGTTTTGGCAACCCCTTTTAATGTGCATAAACTTAGTTTCAAGTGCTTGCTATAGATTTAATTTCATGTCACTTCATATTTCATATCACACATCATTGACAATTCAATGCCAAGATACAGAACAGCCCATCATATTGAATGCCCAACCTCATTTTCCTTAAGAAATTCAGGAGCCCATTTCTCACTTATATCCTCCCCCAAAGTCTAAGCCCCAAAATCAGAAGAAAGCTGGAAGGAGATGACAATTTTTCTGGGAAGACACTGCTTGTTTTTAATATGTCATTTAGTATGATTTAAGAGAACGGATACATTAGCCAACGTTTTAAATCTGCAATCATCTTCAGTTTATTTATATATATACTTTTCACAACCTATCATACCTATTGCACTCAGCAACTTCTTCCAAAAATTGGCAAAGTGTTGCAGAATACTACAAGCTATATTAGCTGCTTTTTTTTTCTTTTTAAAAGAAAATGTTTAATATCTCCAGTCCCCAAGAAAAAAAGAAACGAATCTGTTAGTGCCTACAGATACTATTTCCTTAGAAATCTAGTTGTTTAGCTAAAGTTAATTAAAAGGTCCTTTAAAACATGGTAACTGTTAGCATTGTAACAACAAGGACAGGTATAGACCTGCAGGGCTTTCTACTGCAAAGGACCTACTGCAGCAGATGCACTGTATGCACAGAGAAGTACATGGTGTTTAACTGCACTGGGCAGAAGTTAAACAAAATAACTTATGAATCAAAGCTAATGCTTTCAACATGTTCTTCAAACCCATCCAAATAGCCTAGAGTAAAGCTCAAGTGACTACTCCGGCTTTAGTCTCCCCACTGGTCTGTATATCAGCCCAACTCCACCCTCCCTAGCCTTTCTTCATTAAGAGAGCTTTTAATTGCCTTCGAATCCCTAAACCATCCTCGGAGCAGCAACAATGCTCAGCACAGTCACGCTGTGCTAAGCGACGCTTCTGAACGTGGAGTATTTCTGGAGCATTAATGTTTTACAGCTACGGCAGCACCTCCGTGGTTCTCCTCACTGCTCACACTCATCTCAGCTGTCCACTCCCCCGCCACCTCCCGGGATGCGCAGAGGTACGGAAGGACGACAGGGTGCCCGCGAGGGGAACGGGCGCTCGTTCCGGAGGCAAGCTCTGAACACAGGAGGGACGTCAGGCCAGAAGGCACGAGGCAAGAACGAACCTGAAACGTTGCAAGCTGTTGTGGATACCACCACCACGTGACACTCCCAGTTCAAGAACACTTTGCAGTGGTACCACGTATTCGCCTTTATAACCCAACAAATACACAAAACTACTGGTGGTTTTAAAGTACTCCTGACCAAGTTCTTCACAGACAGTAAGCCACAAAGCAAAAATCAAAAACAGACAAGACATACACACACAAGAACCAACAACCACACAGTGAGACCCTTAATTACAAGCAGAGCACACAATTTCCTCATACAAGAGAATGAATTAAAATTTTCTCACAACACATCTTTTACAACTTTTGCAAGACAGACAGAATGGATCATCTTCTGCTGAGGTCCAGTTACATAACACGAATCGTAACCAGCAACAGATACCCAAAGTGCCTCCTTGGCAGCCTCTCGGGGCGGAGGGAACAGCCGGAGGTTTTGCACTGGTCTCCGCTCCCCCACTCCAGGGCTGGAAAGGGGATAGTTCATGCCACGTGAGCTTCAACGCAAACTTCAAGAACAGTCATGTCACATTTCTTGCTCTGTCAATCCCATGAAGAAATGGGAGCTGCCCAAGGGCAGCAAAAACACATAAATTACAGCAACTTCAGAATCACCCTTAGCGAACAAAAAACTGACAAAGTTACCTAAAACGTGCTCTTGTCATTCTAAGCATTACTTATGCTTTGTTGCCCTCCCCAGGTTCACAGGACCCCCTTCTAGCGTCATGGTGACATGCAAGCTCTTCAGTTTCTCTTCTTCGCTTTTCGTTTCCTTTATTATTCTTGCAACAAAGTTTAACTGTGCTTCTTGTTCCGTTTAAGATCTGTTCCCTGCATCTTATACTATCATTAAGGACTGTTACTATTTAAAAGTCACTGATGGACAGCTGTACATACTAAAACCCTGTTTCACAGGGATCTGAAATAGTCAGCAAGTCTTTCAAGCTTAATTAGGGCAAATAATATGGCACCATTGCTTCCAACCAACTAAAACAAAACATCCTTTGTCAAATTTGGGTTCTAAATCAAATCCAGCAATAGCTTACGTGTCACTGGAACAACCACTGTTTGGAATAGAGCTGAGTGTAGAGCCCACTGTATTCAAGCTAATAGAAAAATCTAAGAACAAAACCTCATTTAGGCATATGTTTGTGCACGCACGTGTGCACGTGCGTACAAAAAATGTAACAGCCAGCTTCATATATTTTCACTAACATAAAGCATATTTCTTCTCAGATGCTTGCTCACAGCATCATAAGGCTGTGACAAGTCATTTGACTCTGTGATTATAATGAAACATCATTTTACACACTTGGCATCTCCAATGGATGGAGCTAGTTGCCAGAGAACCCTGTACATAAGAAAAGAGCACTAGCACTTAACGGGGTTTCTAAAGATGCTATGCTTGGGAGCAATTTAGATTCTAGGAATGCGTTTGACAGAAGTACTTAACATCTTTATTTTCCACCCGCCTGGTTTCTGCCATCCATCCCAGCCTAGGTTACAACTGAGGAGCTTGATCCTGACCCTAAACCTTGCTGCTTTGTTTCACTGAGGCCAGGTTTGCAGGAACACACAAGTACATTTACATCTCTCCTTGTCTGTGTGGTTAATAGTTGTGAACCCTTATCTCCTTAGGAATGAGGACTCTAAGCCAGAGAGGCAAACAGTAATTCTGTATCCACAGAACACGTTTCCATCACTGAAAAAAACCATTTGTTTAGCAATAAGCAAATGACTGGAGAACTACAGTATTAAAACTCCCTCTGTACGATTTGCAGGGCTGAAGCTATTTAGTCTGTAGCCGAGTCAGGCAGAAGAAGAATCAACCGAAGCAGTTTCTGGTATTTAAGTTAGAGTGAAGAGAGGACCATAGTAAAATGCAAATATATCACATGTAAACTTACCTCCTGCAGAGTCTACCTATATAAAATACGTAAAGAAGGTCATCTCTTATGAGGACAAGGCTTTCAAGAGCCTTGCTAGTATAAAAATAATAAAATGGGGTACTTTAAGCAAAACAATTCCTAAAGGACACATTGTAACTTAAAAGCACTAGGTTTTAAGAAGGATAGGGTGTATGTGGTTTAAATTAGCCACTTGGGATAAACACTCCTACTCATTTACCTATAAGTAGACAGAAAAAGATAATTGTATTCAAAAAGCTGCTTAGCAGTAAAAAAAATACCATGAACATATTGCCACATTTTTGAACAGCATCACCATTCTGATTTCATTTAAGAAGTGACAGCAAAGCAAAAGCTGTCACAACTTCCCCGCTCCTTTTGGTAGAAGGAAGTGGCCCTACAGTCTTCAGAAGACCAGAAAGACATTGTCTGGATCACCAGAAAGACATTGTCTGGATCACTACAGTAAAAGCAACTTGGGATAGTTATACCTTACAGTATGTTAGACTCAGGATGTTGAAGTCACAGATGTCACTGTTGCAGATAGTCCATACAGCTTAATTCCAGTGCTCCTCTGACTGACCTCTTTTGTAGGGTTTCACGTACTCCTTACTAAGCTCTGAACTAGAGAGAACATTCATAAACTTTTGCATTAGAATTTTCTCCAAGATACTCTGTATGCCATTTTGAAGCTTTCCTTGATATGGATTCAAATATACAACTAAAACAAACAAAAAAATGTCACACTATGACACGTACAGGTTATTTTCTTTCAAGTTCTCTGCCTATTCTTAGAGTTAAGACAAACCATCAGAAGTAGAGGTAGTAGTAATAGTGAATGCATCTTCCAGGATAAGTCATGCCTGAAAGGTAAAACTCTAATCAGCTCATCATTAAAAGTGCAGAAGAGAAACATCATGGTTATGCATTGCTTTTCAGCATTATTTACAATCCTTTCTAGAATTTATTAAATATTTTCTTACAAAATAAGATTAGCTTACTAGTTAGTCACTGGGCATTCCAAACAATCCTGATAATGTGATTCTAATAGGAGTGACTTTAAAATTTTTACAACTAGACTATATGTAACTGGACATGCTAGACCACTACCAAAGTATGTGGCAGAGTAGGAATAATATGGAATCTAGCATCAACATAGTGATTCAGGGGACAAGACTTCCACTCCTACTTATACTGAGGATTTCCAGTGGATCTATTACACACTCTCCACTAGTTTGTAAGAAGATATATATAAAAATTATACAGTTATAAATTAATAAAAACTAAAAATAGAAAGCCTTGAATACTGCCTTATGCCTCAAAACCATTTTAGAGCACTGCCTCTGCTCCATGAGATACAGGGATAACGGCAAATTCTGTGTAACTATCTGCAGGAATGCTGACACCACCAGAGGTCTGGGATCACAGCACATTCCTGGAAAATAGACACTGTCCAGATCCAGACTGGAGTCTTTCATTCAGGAACCTCAATAGGGACCGTTTTATTTGGCTCCACAAAGTTCTGGAAGAACATATGGCAGAATCCAGCTAATCCGCTACCTACTTATATAGGAAATAAAAATCGATTTTGTCATGTCACCACGTAAAATGCATTTCAGAAACAATAAGGTACTGGAATCTCCTTTATTTTAAAAACAGTTTTATTCTGTATATTTAGAAATGTGTAATTTTAATAACTGCAAAGAAAAAAAATCAGCCACACCTGAATAGCTAATAACTCATTAACAGAATGCAGTGATGTATTATCTGAACAGTAGTAGTGCCGATGTGCCATAATAAATTGTCTATTAGTAAAAAAATACATTTCAGGGCACATAGTACAGCATCCTTATCACAAATTACAGTAGGGATACTTTTCAAGAATTTAATCAAAGTAGAGAATTCCGAGTTATATTCTTTAAATGCAGCACTTAAAAATGTAACAAGTCTGTGCATTTTTAAAAAGTGTCCTTGTTCATATAGTGTAGAAATGCTGCTTTATTGCTGCAGATGTCAAAGTTCAAGGCTCAAAAGGTATGAGAATACAAAGATATCCTTAAGAAACTTTGTTTGTTTTTATATATATTTATATATATAAAAAGGTAAAGCTTATAAAAGTTAATTTACAAACCAAGAACAAAAGTGGTATGCACGCATTATATACAAGCAGTCTAACATCTATAAATTTTCAAATGCATAGCAGAAAACATACCATCATTTTCTTCTGTTTCTCTTCTGGCTGATCAACACAAACAGTACTTGCTCTCTAAACCAAATCCACAAATTTCCCCCACCCTCCCTTTCCCCAATCTCTCATGATATATTATCTAGGTAAGCACAAAAGCCATACAAACTTAATACAGAGATCTATGAGAGCTAAGACTATTAAAAACATGAGGGTAAGGCATCCCTGCTGGTTAATAGGTCTGTAATAATGTGGTTAATTTACAAATCCACAGAGGCAACTGAACCATAGTCATCTCACATGCTTTTCCCCCCAGGCCCCGTTCTCATGACAATGTTTCCATATACAATTAAGTAGAGGTGTTTGCATTAGCCTCTCAGCAGAGGAAAACATCTAAACTGTGCTAGTCAGAGTTGATTGCCATTTCATTGAACATGTACACCAAGAGTCATTCAAAAACTAGAGACCAAAACATAGTCCTGTGCATTACAAAACACAGAGTAGTAAAAAGGCAGGCCAAATTCTGTGTTTTCACCAGTGGAGTATGAGCTAATTCAATTCCTTTGTATATAATCCCATTGGTACTTGTAATTTTTTAACAATGAAATACTAGCAGTGTCCTTAAAAAAAAGAAAAAGAGAAAAAAACCCCAACAACCCTCCCCCCCCAAAGGAAAAACAGAAAACAACCAACAAACCAAAGCATACAGAACCTGCAAGAGCCCTACCTTGTTCCCACTGTACACTCCCTGTTTGTGGCATGTATCGTGACCATGGTTCAAAGAGTGTACTTGCTAAACCACTGTTAGTTAAAGCAAGATGCTTAAACACTAAGATCCATTATCACTTATAGAACAGTTAATACTTGATAGAGTGGTTCAGTTTATATGTAAGGTCCATCTCAGTTTCACATTATTTACTCAGTCAGCTAGCTTAATATTTAGAAGTGGTCAATTAGGACTGAGACACAGTTTGCTCCAACAAGATAGTTTGGATCCCCAGGAAGAGACTTGTTCTGCCAGGTTTTGGGGTCACCTGTGGGAGGAAAACACAATGCTGGTGTTTAGTATCCGCTGTCAAACAGAGTACATCTTGAAACAACCAAGTTTTTGGATAGGACCTCTTAAATTCTAAATCGACCTTTGTTTTTTGTTCTTTGGAGGTTTTTTTTTTTTTTTAATTTTCATATAATACAGGATAGAACACAGTTGTTAAAAGGAAAAAAAAAAAAGATGCTGTTCCACAATTGTTAAGTATAAATTGTTTTACTCTGCAGCACCACCACAGTGCTTTCCATAAAAATATTAACAATACATCAGGCACTCGGCAGCTCTTTCATAGATTGACAAAATATTAAGACATTTTAAAAGTTACTCTGGGTAGGATGCATTTGAAGTTTTAAAATAATTTTGATTACAGATGAGTCAGTCTGAAGTTATGTTGTAACAAAGCACTATGACATACAGCTAAGCTTTACTTTCTACTATGAAAGTTAGTGTAGAGGGGATCGAAGTCATTATTTTGCATCTACACCCAGCACGCTAGTATAAGAGCCTGACGATGTCGTTAGTTTTGGAAAAGCTTTATACTGACATTCTGAAAGAGATTCTAGTCTGCTGGTCTACACTGAACACTTCTACAGCAGATCTTACCCATTCAGGATCAAGGTCCTGTCTAACTTTCTGTTACAAGGGAAAAGTAATCAGGTGCCATCTCACCCGACAAAAGTGACATTCCCACCTGCATACTCAACTGCCACCTACGGTTTCAACTGGAGAATTTATTCTTCATTTACCCATCTAAAAATATCACTAAATGCTGCTGCTATAAGAAGAGCATCATCATCCTGTTATGGTATAACAGTGAAAAATGTACTGAAATTCTTTAAAGCCTTCCAGATAAATGGCATTACATAGATTGGCCAAAGCGGATCTGGCTTGAGAAATGCACAGCATAGTAGAGTACGCAGTCCTATGGACTACAAACACCTGAGATCTCCACATTAAATGAGACTGATGTAAACTCCATATAGTTTTCTTGAAGAACTCATGAAAACAAAATGAGGTACACAATGCACTGAGTGATGGCAACGTCCGATGTAGGGACAAAAAGTAGAAATGGCCTGTGTATAGTTTAGAGAATGCAAGCAAGTTTATATAGCCAGGTAAAACTAATTATTGCAGTTAAGAACCTTGGTAATATTGCAGGATTTTCCATTTTTGTAGGTGCAGGAATTCCACTCAATCAAGACTGACAAGATTAAATGCATTAGTTGGGGGGCAGAATAGGAGTTTAGGAGGACTAGGTCCTCGTCTTGCGTAAGAGAGAGACCATAGCAGGTATCTTCCCAACCTTTCCTCCTAAATACACTGAGGATTAGACTGCAGCTAGTACAACCTCTAGGGGTTGAGGACGTTTCTCCCATAATTACACGCAAATGCTTTGAGAAAGTGACCATCTAGTATTTTGTTCTGATATGTTACAATAGGTGGCCATAAAGGGCAACTTTTTTCCAGTTGGTCTTAACACCAGAATCATTCAAGAGTTTGAGGGGGTTTAACAGTATAATATATTGATAGCAGGCTTAAATGTGGCAGAAAGGGTGTTAGTAAGTGCAAATGAATGTCATTTTAAGGACAGAACATGGATACATTTAGGAAAAAATGAGACAGAGCAGAATATTGAAGACGGAAAAAAACAGAATTCTATAAAGTGTTAGTATAAAGCCATCTGAAAAATCAGAGTCCCATAACCAACTAATTTAAAAAGAGAGAAAACAATTATTTATTTAAGACACAGTATGGTCTACTTACATATCATAAGACAGAATTGCCTAATTTTAAAGTTTGTCTCAAAAGAGCAATGTTATGATATACATCCCATTTCAGATTAACAGAATGTGGTCTTATATTTACAATACATAAAGTGTCACTGTTTAAATATACACGCTCTTGCTCTCACCCACACATGCACCACACACACACCACTTTGGATAGGGAGAAAAATGTCTCAGAAACTTCAGTTACTGTTTAGAAGATTAGAATCCTCCCCCTTCACTTCAAGTAAGTTCATGAACAGGTGTTATAGTTACAAAATAAGTGCTGTCTCATCTCTGTACATAGTTGTAATATCCTTCAGGACCCTACGGTTTTTGTGTCGGTGTTCTAACACTGTCACATATATACACATTGTTAAATAGATGCATGCAACACATGCATATAATAGCTTATAAAAACAACAAGTTATTGCCATTAATACCTCTAAGTTATTGAATCCCCATCAAGGAGATCGATGCTTTACTCTTTCAAAGCATCAGCGCTTTGGTGTTGACGGTGATAGATACATTAGTAACAGAAGATATGCATACGTGGTGGCTTAAATGCTGCATACAGAAGTACATTTTTCAGTCATCGTTTAGATCATATGTACACATTAATTGTATAAATTTTTCACCATAAATTTTGAAGGTAGCTGAATAAAACATTAAGACTTTTTCCCCAAATGTGCAAACATTGCTTTGTATATCTCTGTAACTTCACAGCCATTTCATGAAATTGCTTGAAACTTGCCCAGGAATTCTAACTTAGGCTCATCATTGACAATTTTAGCCAACAAGTTTTTCCCCTGTTCCCAGAAAGCCACAGTGAGGTAAAAATGGACAGATAAATAAAATTGCAATCTAGTTGCATCTTTTACTATCAACCCAAAACTTCTGGGCAAAAGGCGGTAGAGGAAAAATAGGCAAAAGCAAGCAAGAAAAGTCTTGTGGAAAATCCAGCTACATTAGGATAAACTGTAAGTGTTTTTACTAAGCACTATAGTTTTCTTAAATGATCCAATTGTTAGCATCAACTTGCACACATGGAAACAGTTAACAAGTGTTAAATCATGACTTATGAGCATGCAGATTGTTAAGATTTGCCAGAGTCCTATATGGTTAATTAAGCAACAGACAAACAACGGTTATGTTACAAAGGCCAATCAGAGGTACATAATCATTTCCTCTCAAGTTTTAGTGCGACTATCATTTCAAGTGTATTCAGCTGTAGCAGTCCTCAAGAAAGGAGAGCAAATAGAAAAATACGGTAATATTTAATAGACTAATGATAAAGGTACTACTCTGTTTTTCTGCTGTCAGTCATGGTTTTAGCTATGAATTTGCACCATGAGTAAATGTAAGAAAAGACATTTGTAATGGAAGTGAAATGGGAGAGTTTGACACAAATACAATGATTGAGTTCTTTATATTACACAGCATCACCTTTAGCCGGATGAACTTAAATTATTCGATAGCACCCAAAAGCCCCAAAAGGACAGAGGGAGGACAGCATACCCGACGAGGAGTCGGAGGATTTTAGAGCAAAAGACCAACCATCAGGGGTCATAGACGCACAATGTGGCAGGCGCAGCTCCACTGGCTTCAGGAATTTTAGTCCATGGGGCCCACACATTACCAAGGGGCTAAGAAGTGTTTCACCTATAGTTAACAGAAAGAAAAAACAAGTTACCTATTCTTCCTGGAATAGGTGAGATTATTACATATTTATATTACGGAGCTACATGATAACTTAATTCTACAGAACAGTATGATCATTTTGAACTATAAAGAATGGCACTTATCAATATTGTTTCTCACTGCCCCTTTTAGAGCGCTCCAGTGACTTTGAGGGTACACGTCACATTATTTCCAAATGAAAAAGGATAAACAAGAATGACTAAACCATGCTGGGATTTTCTTGGCATTAAATTCTAAGCAGGTGCATCAGAAATAACAAAACCCTAAATCTCTATCAGCCTTGCTAATGCTTCTCTTTATGCTGGCTCTTTATGCACCAGCAGAGCTGGTGATGCTCTGCTCACATGGATTTAAGGCGCACTGGGCTGAATCAAGCCTCCTAGACATACTTGTGTACTTGCGAGCACCTATTTGCAGCTCAGGAGCTTACAACCCCCTATCCTAACAATCAAAGTGCACAGCACAAAAAACACGTAGGTTTATTTTTACAATTTAACACTCAAGGGGTAACATAAGATTATTCAGTTGAGGAGCATGTTACATTGAAATTCCAAAGATTCAAAGCAACTGTGAATTGCCAGTAACTGAAAAATTATTAAATTATGCATTTCATTTCTTGACTTAAGGAAATTGGGAATCTGACACACTGTATATCACGTGTTTTATCTGGTGCTTGTACACTGGAATAGTGATGTTAAAAACAGATAGGGAAAGGGAAGGATTCCTGAACTGTAAGATACAGTACTCATCCCTTGCATATATCCCTCCCTTCCTCTTTTGCACAAGGTATATTCCTCTTTCTTCATAAAGTTAGAAAATAAAGGCGGTTTTTAAACAAATCACAAAAATATATTTTGAAGAGCTGAAATAAATTCCAGACTTTATTGGATAGTTAATTCAAGTCAGATTAGTTTTTAATCATGCTTTGTATAATTCTTTTGGTCCTAATGTCTAGAAAATATCCCTAAAACTACAGTTTCAAAGTTTCTTATTAAAAAAAACCCCCACCTTCCATCTTGCTTGCAATTTTCAGTATTGAGCAGAATACTGTCTCCTTTGTACTACTCATTTCTGAGATGCAGAAAAGACCATGTTTCCCTCTAAACCTAAGTGGTAGTAATACTAAATAATACAGTAAGTTACAGCACCAGCTCTTACCTTTCTCTTTGTCCAAAGGTGGTAGTATACTATTATCTCTGCAGACTTTGAAATATATTTCTTGCTCTATTCCCTCTGGAATGGCTCCTTGTGGTATAATAATACTAACTCCAGTCTCAATGGAGCTCAATACACCACCATTGCTGTTAAATACACCTCTTGCTGTGGCTACAACAGTGTGTCCATCTTCTTCCTCCTCATCCTCTAGTGCTGAAGGGCTGAATATAATACAGAGATTAAAGTCTAGCAGTTTTATCAGTATTTTTCTTCCTGAAAAATCAGTGGCATACTTTCATGTAACCTATTTTACCAGTGCACAGCCTATAGTAGGCTAGCACCAACTTAAGGAAATATTAAACATGTCCAACACTCAACTGCTTGAGACAGCTGAGATAAAAATAGTTCAATTTCTACCTTGAGAAGAGGACTTTCACTCACAACACACATGCACACTTACAACACACCATCCCCCAGAAAACCAAAGTACACAGACTCTGAAAATTTACAGGAGCTTATGCTTTCAAATGCTCACTTCTGGGGTTCTTGCTACACACTTCTGCTTAGTAAGACTAAACATATTAGTCTGAAGGCTTTCATTTTTCCTCCCAAGACTACATTATGACTTTAATATCAGAAGTAGTAATAATTCTTATGCAAGCTGCACTGAATCTTCTCTCTCAGCTTTAAAAGAAGGAGAAACTGTTCAGTTTAATACTGTAAGGCACACATTGAAACTTTTAAAACATTTTTCCAGGTTGCCATGATGCAACTAAAGAGAAATAAATTATCATCAAATGCCTAATTTGATTTGATTTCAGATCAGTTTCTAAAGTAGAAATCATGAAGAAACCAGTAATTTAAAGATTTCTAGTAGTCTGTGACCATACAGGATCAAAACATTCCTCATCTCTTTAGAGCAAACAGGATTCATCCTTGTATTATATTTCTGACTCACTGAAGGAGCAAGCAGGATTTCAAGTCTGGTTCATCCATTATGATTATTTTGAGATCACACAGAACAGTAAAACACTATTTTACAAATATTAACAAGAATCAAAACAAGTCAGAAAAGAGTCTAAGAACAGAATACTACGTGTTACTGTTGACATATTTTAGTTCTGACTGCTCAAGAACACAGGGCAAATGCAAGCTTCTTTAAGTAACTGCTTTTTTTAAGCAGCTACTGTTTGGTCTCATAGTAAGAACAGCCTATTTAAAATTGCTAAAGTTACTTTCTCTTTTGACAAATTCTTTTGAAATGCCCCACACAAATGAACTGAGAACTGTTTTGCTATGCACACACAATTAATACAATTTGGTGCAACAGCTATCGTTAGAAATTAACTCCGTCTTCTAGAGGTAGATAAAAAGGACAAATGATTAATATCTACCAGAACAGTTAAAATTCTAATATGAGAAATAAGAGCCGCGCCACTTTTTAATAACAACAATTGGATGCAAGATGATACAGGAACATAAGACAGTAAAGACTCACACCTTAAATACCTATCCAGATGCTCTTTGCCAGAATTTTAAATTCACAGTAGCAATCTTTCAAGTATCTTGGCTTATCAGCTGACATCAACAGAATTTGGAAGCAGAGCAATGAAGAAATTGGTGGTTTCATTGATGTGGTTTTATAGATGAACTATTTCAAAGATGTACTAATGGAGACAAACAAAATGCCAAGGTGCTTACCTTACAGGAATGGCTTTAGGCACAGCATTAACATTATTTGGTTGATATTTAGGCTTGTCTGCCTGTACAGTGAAGGTGTCCATTCCACTGTCAAACTCAGGAGGCTGCGATGAGCTGTGTGCTTTCAAAATCGGTTGAGGAGAATTTGGAGATTTTGATGGCAACTCTGGCTTATGTTGAGCTTCATTTGGCAAGAGATTATGGTTGAATTTAGGACTTTCAAACTTGCGCTCAAATGGCCTGGCAGCGCTTGTGTAAGGTTTTGTTGTAAAGCGGTTGTAGGAAGGAGTGACTGTTTTCTGAATCTGCTCAGTTCCATTAATGGGGCCTTTGTCAGGGAAGCTTTTCTGAGGATAAAAAGTAGACTGCACGGTGTCCTCTCTAGAAGATCTGAAAATTGCTGGTTTATTTTGAGGTGGAGGAGGCTCAGACACAGAGTTAACTGCAGTGCAAATAAAAATATCAGAAGCCATTAGAATTTTCCAGCCCTGTACACAATGGCATGAGAATACATTTTGTCCAATTTTTAATCTACTAGATAAATATATATTAAGATTCAGCTCTCTTAGGTCACCTATCTTCCTATTATGTTTCACACACAGTGGCAAATTATCTATGTTTCATTACTTTATGTTAGATACAATAGTATGATCTTTTAATTAAGAGGTTAAACTCATTTATACCATGCCAAAAAATAGAAAACCGGTATTATCATGCACTTACATCAACCTGTAAAATTCAGTTGGACAAGACATCCCTCCTAAGGATATTAAAATCAAAGCTATTTTTTCTTCTATTTTCAGAAGCCTATGAACTATTACTCATGCCTAATGAAATCTGGTCCAATAGGATACAGAGATTCATCTTTAAATACTGGAAATTTTATTCTATCTTTGCTGAGGCCACTAAACATGGAATAGACAGTTATGACTATTAACATCTGGACATCACAGGTACAGACAGGATCACCAAATCAGTTCACAGGACTCAACCTGAATTTAGTAAAAAGTTAAAGTCACCAGTAATTGTTTCAAATTTCAATTAGAGAACACCACAGCTACCAGTTCACATGCTGAAACATCCACGCAAGTGCTCAACAAATGATACTTTTGTTATTGAAATGAACTATGTGGCTTGATCAAAAATTGATGAGTCTTAGCTTATATTTTTAAGAGACACCTTAAGAGAAGATTATTGTGCGGGGATCCCTAGGCTCTATATTCATCCTCTTCCCTTAACATAAGTAGAAATTTTGCAGTGACTCGAGACATCTGTGCCACTTTCAAATTATGGGAAAGGAGAAGACAGTCCAGTAAAGTGCATAAACACAAATTCAGTTACAACATATGAGACAGGTTGACTTTCAAACTGCTCACCCTCAGAAAGCGCAGGTTTGTGATGTGCTGGGAGAGACAGGACAGGACTATTAATTGACTGAGGTTGTGTATACTGTACTGAAGAAGCAGGAGGAGGAGTTGTAACTTGAGGGACTGATTCATAACGCTTTTCACCAACAGGCCTATCCATCGATTCAATATCAGTTGTCTTTCCCCTGTTGAAATAAAGTAAAAGCAATATTTGACTGCTCAGTTTTCTCAGGGTTCTGAGTTCCTGCTTTCACCATATTTTTTTCTTCTATGATCATTTGATCTCCATTTCTTCCTATAAACATTAAAACACATTTTCTTTAATAACCTGTCCTAAATATAAAAACATTCATCAATAAGCACAATAGATTTCAAGACAACATTGAATCTTGAAAAAGATTAGTAACACAAACCAAAGATGGCAAACAAAAGGCAGATGACATTTCAGGTGTATTTTTGTAATTGCCTACAAGATCTTCATTTTTCAATTTCACTTGGGGTATTTTTGGTAAAAAAAAAAAATTCTAATTTAGCAGGTCTTCAAAATAAAAATTTAGATTGAGGGTTTGGGGGGTGGGTGCAGGGGAGGGAGGCGTTTAAAAGCCTAATTGGCCAAGAAAGAGGAAAATGGGCTCTAGTATAGCTTTTCTAAATACACCCAGTATTTGAACAATGCCATCTTAATTAGAAATGCAATCAGCTTAAGCTTCACTAGCTTTATGTGCATAACGTAGAATATTTTAAAATCTTATTTTCAAAATATTTCTTGTTGATACTAGAGATATTTATCCAAAAGAGGTCCTTTTGGGAAATGACCGATTTTACAAATACCTGTCATTTTGGACTGCAATATATTGCACTTACTTTCAGAATTCATGAGTTTAAGATTTTAAGTGCACATAATGCCTGTGATGAAATGTAACAGTGAGAGGACACCTTAAAACATCCTCACATCAACAGCAGTCTTACCACTTGATGTTCCTTTTCAAGTAGTCATAGCTAGTGTAAGAGCCAAGTAATCTAGGTGATAGCAAAGCAAACAGCAATAGAAGAATGAAAGAAAAAGTCATTCTATCTTGAGCATGTTATTTCTTCACACTTTTTACGTTAGTCCTAGTACTTCTCATATGACAAGACTGTTTGACAAAAAGACATTAGCTTGAACAGTGACCCGTCTGATGAGGCCGTTTCTGTACACGTATGTACAACGACCACTCACTATACTTAACATGAGATTTTGTCAGTGAATCAGGTGGTGGTCAATATCTCAAACTGACAGCTATATAAAGCAACAAAAAGATCATACTAACTTTATATAGATTCTAATAAATGGTTTAAAGAAATGGCTATTTGATATATTGAAAAAGTGAACTAAGAAATCCCAAATTCTAATAGAATCTTTTATTTATGGTCCCATTTGTGCTAATCTTACTGTTCAGTCTTAACTTATATAGAATAGTACAGTTTTTCCATTGCAGATCATGTACTGAGGGTACAATTATAACAAGTATTTCTATAACACTACCAACTCATCCAAAAGCAGGTGCAATGTTACATATTGAGCAGAATAGTTTCCTTTGTACTACTCATTTGTGAGATGTGAAGCAACCATGTTCTCTGAACAAATTTAGATTCTTCTTCTGATTGTGTTTAATGACCCCTAAAGGTGCATCTTCAAGGCTGACTTTCCCTTAGTTTTAACACTACCTTGCTTATATACTGCAAGCAAATGCATTTTACACTAGAACAACTGTCCACCATCCATTCACTTTCTCTACACCAATAAAAATGTAAGAGGTAGCAATGAACTGCAGTAACAAGCTACAGCGAAAATTGTGTGTTCATGCTTCAGGCTGATGCATAAGTCAAATATTACAGATATTGTTTTATATCTCTAGTCCAATGTTTCACTGTGAAAGAATTTTGCTATTCATTCTGACCCTTTTTCTTTTTTTTGCAGAGGTCAAGAAAAAAATATTCCCTCTAACAATATTTTTTAAATGAGTAATTATACATGGACTAAGTCACAAGTCTTTCCTATCCCCATGCTATTCATGTATTTCTGAACTAGCTGGCATTCATTTATTCCACATTTAAAATTGGAATAGCTTAATATAAAGTTTAAATAGTCATATCATTTTAAAAGAACTCACAAGTAAGCTCTTAACCACCTGCAAAATGCATCTGCAGTTGGTCTTTCAGCTGAGGAAGAGAGGGAGAGAATGGCTGTCACTTAATGCACTGAAGACTAATTTCTTCCTTAAAATAGAATTAAAAAAACTGGTATGTGAAGATTACTACTTACTTGTAACATTACAAGATTGCACCCACTGTTTACAGAAATGTTTGAAAAGTAAGTATTTTCCTTTAACATTCGAATCTTCACTATGTTTATTTTTATTTCACTAAAAATATCCAATTAAAACCTTTAAATATAAATCCTATCTGTAAACAGCACCATGGCTGGAGGGTTGTGTTCAGTTTCCTTTCCCTGAAAGGCAGAATAGTCCCCTTCGCAGGAGCAGAGAACAAGCTTTGTGCAAAGGAAAGACTGCTCTATCTCAGCAACACACCTGACTGCTTTCCTATTTCTACAGTAGCAGGAAAGAAGAATAAAACGAGAACAGTCTTAACGCTTAGGAGGAGAATACTATGAAACTAAGGAAAGGTCTGGTCAACTTTGAAAAGTCTGCTTCGTGACCACGTGAATGAGTTGCTCAGTGAATTAAACAACATCTGCATGAATCTGCCTTTAAAAATACTGTTGCAAAAGAGGTTATTTTAGATCTGCTCTATCTTCTGTTCACACTGATTTTATAGAAAACAGCACTCATCTAACAGCAGAAGTTATCACTGCACACTCACTCACTGCTTTCTTTACTCCAGGTGGGTAGTAGCTGCTTTCTCAGAAAACTGCTTGCCTGAAATCACTGCTTCCCAGAGGGAAATATAAACTGGGTGCCCACCGCCTCCCCCAAACACCCCACTCCACACATCAGAACTGCTTACTAGTTTTGTGAAAAATTAAGATTTGGGGGGGAGAGGGTTGTTAAGGGCAGCATTTTTGGAAGGAGAGACCAGAAAAGATAGCTGTGACAACACGAACTCCTCCGGCACGACGCTGGGCACAGCACGAAGCGCATCCTTCCATCGCGCGCGCTGGCTAAGGCTCAGCCACAGCCGCGCTGCTCAGAACCCCACCGAAGCAAACCCGTCTCACTTGTAGGCTGTCAACATACCCGTGAAGTTCCTCTAATCGAAGATGTGCTACATCCTAAGCTTACTTCATTTTTGTCTAAAAAAAAAAATGTATATATTCCTGATTAACACTGGGCACAGTCTATAAATTTTAGGTGTACAGAATAAGCTTATCAAACTGTGCTGCTGATCTTAAGATCTGCTTCAGACCACCTCTGCATACAAAGGGCTGACTCCGGAGGAGACACGGGACTCGGCTAGAGCAGCTCAAGCTAACGCAGCAAGCTGTTCCTCGGATGAGACGGTACCTGACCATGTAAGTACTCTTCAACTATTTCAATGCAAAATTTAGCCAGGCTCATTCTGCAGTATTTCAGGCTAATGCAGGTAACTACATTGAACCAAGCAGGAATAAACTCACTGCTCAGTCACAGCAGCAGTAGCTTCTTAAATTGCTCCAGCTAGATCCACAAAAACACATCTATTTACCATTTTTACTATTTTCTCAGACAAAGCAAAAGAAACTATTCCTTATTCTACAGCTGCTGACAACTATGTAAGATGCAGAAGTGACATTACCCCTACAAAGCAGCCTTAGTGATGGCACAAATTTCCTAAATGATGTAAATAAAAAAGGTAAACATTTGTACACATAAGTCATACATACTCTCTCAATGTTAAACTTCTGATTTCTTTCAAATACAAGGCTACAATATGAACCTTCATTTTAGGAAAGACAGCTCATATTGCATAAGCTGCTAAAGTAATTCGTGACATACTATGTCTACTGTTAATTGAAGATGTAAAAGAACTTGCCTGCCCTTTTTCCTCAGCAAAATGATACAAACCAATGTGGTTGAGAAATTGCTATAAATTTTCACTTTTTTTTTTTTTTTTTTTTTTTTTTTTTAAAGCTGCAAATCCATTGTCAGCCAGTGGATAAAGAATTATTCCCAAATTAAGCAAGATGGCTTAGTATTCTGCATACCTTACGCATAACCATGCATGAAAACTGTAAGTGCCAGCTTATGGCATTAATAATGAAACCTCACCAAAAGACACATGCCAACAGCTAACTTCAGCTCATCATAAACCACTAATAAGTGTTACTGCTCTCTTCAGGAAGTATATATTACCGCCCTGCAAATAGTAAGGTAGAGGCCTCAACCATAAGCAAACAGTTCCATTAATCTCCACAGTGGTACACAACGATTAAGTTCAGAATGGCTTCCAAAGCAGAACTTCTACATCTTATTTCCTCTGCAAAGAAATGTGACAAATACAAGATGACATCTCCACCAAAATACAAAGTATTAATTCAAAGACAGCTTTGAAATTTCAAATACATTTTAGTTGTCATACATGTATGTGGCTAAGAAATTTTAAGTTTGCATGCATTCAGTAATGATGCAGTTATGGGCATATGCTTCTCAGGGGGAAAAAAAGCACATGCATTCTGAACTCAAACTTGGTCAACTTAGTGATCTATTCTCCCACTAGTATGTAGCACAAATCTTTGTCTGAATCAGAAAATCCCCAGGCTATCCAAACTACCATTAGAAGTTCACTAAAATAGCTGTAACACAAGACAACTAAAAAAGACACAGGAGGAGAAAGATACCAAAGTACCTTTACAGATATCCGATTTATGGGGCTCGTAACCAGTCATACAAAGGATAAAGCCATTACATCTATTTTGGTACTGCACTTTGATTGCAATTTTCATTAGGCTCTGTCCTCAAAATTCAATGAAAAGATCTACTACAAAGTTCATTAATTAGTGCATAATCCACTCCAGGGATGATTTACTCAATAGCAAAGACAATTTTACATAATTTAAATCAATGTTGAAGAGATTAATATTTAAAACTGAAAGAGGGGTAGCTACTACTCATAAATAAATAAAATCTGTCTTCTGTACCCAAAATACATTGTAGAGATTATGCAGGAAGATGTTGCATAATTCACAGTTCCCACATCATTACCCCAACTTAGTCCTGCATTTATTTTTGGAAGAGCTGATTAACAGAACAGCAATTACCACACAAACACACTGGGAAAAAGATATATAACAAGCAAGTGGCAGTACAAACAGGAAGCTGGCTAAAGGGAGAGTCCAAAATATGAATGCTTTCTCCAGTTGGCAACTGTGTTCTGTTTCTTTGCAAGCACATTGCAGTATATGCTTCTCTAGTGAGTACTGTCCAGCTGAGTAGCTTTGTAATTTATTTACACTTTTGCCATTAACCTTTTAGTCCTTGTCCATTTCCAGTTGACTACTGTTAAGTCGGTCATCTTCTTTCCCATGTCTGTCCCTTTCTGTTATGGGTTATGTTCCTTCATAGGGGAAAAGCCCCAAACATTTTGTCCTCCAACCTATGAAACCGCATCAGCCTTAGCACAGTAGTATTTTTTCTTTGTGGCAGTTTTGTGTCACCTTCCTGTAGGTACAAGCCTTGAAGTCAGACTCTAACTCGCAATAAAACACCATCAGAACAGAAAAGCCAAAGAACGGAAGTGTTATGGCAGACACAGAAGTGGTAGGTAGAAGCAGAGAAGAATCATTCTCAAATAGTAGTTATTCTGTGGCAAACTTGTCAGTATTTGCATTTATTGCTCATGTTTTTCAGTGTGCTTGACACCACCATAGAAGACAACAAATGTATAATGAAGTCTTACAATACTCTCCGTTTGAGGAGTTTAAGAATCTTTGCAGTTACTAATGAAAATTTACAACATTCCACTTGAAGCTGTACTTACATTCACTGCAGCAACTCAGGTGCCTAAGACTCAAAAAAGCCTATCTACAGGGAATATTGTTTTAGGAGGCAGAAAACAAGTCTGAAAGCTACTGCAATGCACTACAATTCCCACTAAGACTTTGTTTTTTGCCTTTGTTTTTTAAAGGGCCCCTTGCTATGACATCCAGAGAGCAAGATAGATAAGCTCCAATCTTTCTGTCAAGATACAGGGCAAATGAGAAGAAAGAGGGATAAATATCATTGATGGAGGATCAGAACTGGTCACAGATGGCTAAACACATTTGATTCCTTCCTCAACATATAAAGGATAACTAAAATAATAAATAGTTACCAAATGTAGACTTCCTGGTTAGAAAAAAAAGATAGTGATTCCTTTAAAACCCACCAAGCACAATGCTTTTGAACAGATTCCAGTATTCTCAATTTATAGAGAAAGGTATTGGAAGTGATGGACAATATATATTAAAGAAATAGGAACAGGACTCCTGAGCCCTAGCTCACATCCTTTAAGATAAGCATTGGAACACAATGTTTTAAGTGCATGAAAGACAGCTTGAAAATACACTCAAAACACTAAAAAGAACTTCAGTAAATCACTTGATTATTTCACTGCAAAGACCTCAGTTCCATTAAGCTTGCCAGATTTTCAGCTTGACTTGAATAGTCCAGATTTCAAGTGCAACCAAAGCCTTCAAAAGACCTGATTTTTGGGCTGCATGCAGCAAGTCAAGATAGCTTTCCACAGCAAGAGCTACAAACACGCTGTTGCGATGCGAATTCAAACCAATTCTTCAAATTATTTAGATAACTGTGGAAAGTACTGACACAAAACCTTTAAGTATCCTCCAAGACAGCTGATTCTTTACCTGAGCTAAACTAGCATTTAAGCTTTCATACAATTTCTGTATCAGTGTTCCAAATCAAGGAAGTAAAACAATAAAGGAAGCAGATGTTTCCATCATCAGATAACTTCTGGCTTCAACAACATCCCCAAAAGGTTCAGTTCTCTAGTCACGAACATAGCTAGCTTGTAGAAGTCTGTCTGTAGAACGAATGGACGCAGAACTGAAATGAACAAAAACCTCCGCTTTGAAAGATGGCTTAACTACTCACTACTAGTTACATTCAGAAAATACCTTCTGTAATAAAGCAGCAGTAAGAAAAAGGAGTAACACGTTCAAGGTCCTCAAACCCACAGAAGTTGTTCTTCATTTCATTTACCAAAATGCAGGTTATGCATGTATTTTTTAGATCAAAGCTATCTCTAAACAGCAGTCGACTCGGAAAACATAAGATACTTATGTTTTTAATTAGATACCATAATTGCATGGAATCCCACTGATATTATAATTTTACAATTTTCACCTATAAGCCTCACTTCTCCTGCTTTAAATTAAAGCGAACAAACCAAATAAAAACAAAAAGACCACCAATGAAACTTACTTTGAGTAATTAGTAAAATTCAGCTGATTCTGAGAATGTATTGGTTTAGGGGGCTCAGAATGAAGGCTGGCAGGAACCTGTGCAGACGGCTTATTTTCAAAGCTTCTGCGATCAAAGTACGAGAGCTGCTTTCGATAATACTCTTCATCTTCTTCAGGATCATAATGATTTGAACGTACAATGTCTTCTGGGGGCTTTGCTTGAGGTCTCTGTGGTTCTGGGGCCCTAACCAGGAATAACATAAGATTTTTAAATTCTGCAAGGCAACCATAAGTTCTATTTTATAATCTAACTATTAACAAGCAACTGAAATATGAGAGTTATATAACTCTATACACCTGCATTACTGCTGCCTCTAAAATCTGACATAATAATATTCACTGACATATAGCACTAAATTATACGAAACTGAATCTAACATACCACTAGAAAAATTGCACACAGTATCCTTTTAACTTATACTGTCTTGAAATGAGATAGCTACGTTATTATAGCATAAAAGATATAATTATTTCTCTTTTACTAGATCTACTTTTAAATTATGTAAATTAGACATTATTTCCCTCTTACTTCTTTGGTCTTTTCTAAATTAATCATTTCCTTAGAAATGCTGAGAATGTAGCGTGCCACCCACCAGCAATCATGTCCTTGACAACCAACTTTGTAACCTTACTACTGACACAGAAATCATACTGATAACACTCCCACTCTACAGTCTACAGTTTCCAGTTGGAACCAGCAAAATATCTTGTCTGTACATTCTAATCCCGTACTGGAAACTAAAGTTAATTATCAGCTCTGTATCTACCTGTAAGTTGCTTTGTCATGTTCATACTGGCTTTGAGAAGTTGGTTTTGGACCACTCACAGTTGTGAGTGTAGGTTTAGGTGCTAGTTCCGGAGGCTGTAAAGAAAAGCACAGCATATTTTCTCAGATTCTAATTTTTAGAAAAATATAGCAGCACTTCTTCAGACTAAGAAAAAAAAAAGGCTCTGCAGAAAAAGACTAGTTAAAAAATGGGAGAGCTTAGCACAGCAAAATCCCCATAGTCAAAGTTTTTAGTTTCTGCTTTTAAAGCATACCACAGTTAGGTTGCTAAGAAGGCATTCCACAAGCAGCAGGTTTCCCTCCAAGACAATATTTTACTACTAGTGATATAACTTCATTAACAAAAGCAAGAAGTGAAAACTTAAATGACTTACCTTGACAGCAGATGTATCATTTGGATCCTTCATTTTTTCTAAAGATGGTGATCTTCTTCTTTCAAATATCTTAACTCTACTTCGCACAGACTGTGGTTTCATGGCTGGATCTTCTTCTTCCTCTGCTAGAGATGGTGGTGTAGGCAGTGGTTTACTGTTAGAAGGCAAAACCTCTGGTTTGGTTTGTGATGACGGTGGAGGAGGAAGAGAAATACCTGAAGTACTATGAGAAGGCTCAAATTGTCCAGCTTTAGCATTATAAGCTTGAGGAGGACCTTGTTCATAGCCCCTCATATGCGGGTCAAAGTACTGCTTTGATTCGGGAGATCGAGATATGGCTGAAGAGTATGGCTGAGCTTCTGGTTTATATCTACCATGTGTGTCATATCCAGAAGTATGTTGATCTTCATATCGCACTTGCGGTAAGCTGAAATTTTTAGGTGCATGCTCATAGCGAGGTCTACCATCATAACTCATTGGAGGGGGTTCCTCAAAACGAGGTTGTGCTGGATAATAGCGTTCTGTGCTCTCTTCTGTATTTTGTCTAGAATCAAGATCCCTAGGAGGTTGGTTGTCATAAGCTGTTCTTGGTTGGTAGGGCTGTTTTTCATCATAATACGCCCAGTGCTCCTCATAAGGAGGCACATGGTCATCATAATGAAGGCGAGGGTCATAACCACGAGAAAACTGATCTACATAGTTTGTAGAATCATATCTGTATGCTGATTGCTCATACTCCCTACTTGGTTGCTTTTCTGCATACTGAGCCTGAGATTCATACAGCAGATTTGGGTCTCTTTCTTGTCTCTGTACTGGGTGATTAATTGCTGGCTGTTTTAAGACGTAGTTTTGTCTGGATGCTTCTTCACTAACATATGGATCCTTTCGGTATACCTGTTTAAAAAAGCAGCATATTTTTCATTTAAAATGAAGAGTAACTGCAGCCATGTTTCATTTATAATGCAACATTTACAGCAAATTTAAGTTTTAAATATTGGCCTTAATTTTGTTTAGAAGCAGAATCATGATGCAGTTGTCTGCAATCACACGAAGCTGAACTTGATTCAAGAGATTCCTTTGAGCCCTACGTTCAAGCGAAAATATATACTTATATCAAAGAGAGAAAGGCAAAAATAACATTCACTGATCTTTGGGGTTTTCAGGGTTGATTTGGAGGGCGGTGGGGAGAGGGGGAACGACACTGATTGGTTTATATATTAAAATTAGCTCCAGCACTGCTAGGGAGGTATTTAAGGTCACCCTATATATTGGTTTTATCTTCATGATCAACTACTTCTAGCATAAAGTGTATACCTATATCAAAAAAATAGTGTCCATTTTAGGGAAAGAACAGATTTTTCACAAGGCCTCATGAATAAACAGCAGAGTGCTAAAAAAGTGACACACAAACTAAAATCAAAACACAGAATGAAGCTTTTTCATTTAAAATGTCTTTTCTTTAAAAGAACTGAAAAACATAGTTTGAAGCCATGCACACAAAATGTTAGATGATGCTTAGCAATTTAGATGCTTTGTTTGTTGTAAACTGCATGATCTCCTAGGGAAAAAAAAATTAGAAGGATTCTCCAGCTGGGGGCAAAACAAAAAGGATCATGTGCTAGCTTGATGTATAGCAGGAAATCAGCGCAACAATGCAGCACAGGTACCTTTGCTGGATCTATGTGCGGCGATAAGGATGATGGCTCTTGATCTCTTAGCACTATATGAGCTCCCTCAGTACTTGATGTTCTTAAGGGGCCCGCTTGTGGTTGGTAAGAGTTGTAAGGAGCAGGGGGAGGCTCCTCCAGTCTGACATTAGTTAGGTTTACATTAGGATTTACTGCAGAAGTTGATGAGGTTGCAGGGTTTGATTCAGGCGACGGGGAAAGGTAAGGGACTGCAGGTGAGGCTTCTGCTTTCTGTGAAGTGTTTAAAATATTTTAAATATACTGCTATTGAATAATCATATGACTGATTTATATTAAAAATACTTTAAATGATGCTTTGATCAACTCATCAGCTACATGTAGAATGATGTGTACTGAAAATATCATGCACTAACACTTCCAGAAATTCATTATGTTGAACATGAAAAGAGCAGAACATTTGAACAAGTAGCTCAATGGAACTTCAATCCCCCGCCTGTCAAAAGTCACTGACACAGGAGAAGTCGGTTCTCCAATTCATTGCAACGTATTACTGCTGTTGGTAGATTCTTGTATGCACTTACAATACTAGTAAGCAGAACAAACACAAGTTACTTGCTCAAGAGAACTGGCAATCTGAAGTAAATGTATGGTGGTCAGTATATAAAATTACTTTCTTACCGCCTGAGAAGCAGTTGTTTTAAATCCTGAAGAATCTATTCTGAGATTTGGCTGTGGCTGAGCTTGAGATGCATAAGGAGGGTAAGCTTGAGTTTCATGATGCATTCCAGAGGAATCCTCTCTAACAGGTTCGGAAGAACGGGTAATAGCAGATTCAGGAGGAGTCCCAACCTCATCATTCAGAGTTTCATCTAGTTCCTGATCAGTATAAGCACCCCCTTCTGTATCTGTGTCTTCGTAATCAGATGTGTGCCTACTGTCTGTACTGTACATAGAATATTCACTACCAGGAGCTGAGAGGTAAGAAAGGCGGTCATCATGTAAGTCAAGGTCATCACTTGTAGCACCATCTGCCTGTGACAAAATTAAAGAGTAAATGTTTATTGAAATAACTTTTAAGGATGATACTTTTTCTTATGATATAAAATTATGAAGTATTTTTTGTGTAGAATGAAATAGTATCCATCATCTTCTGATTCATGATAGAAAGTCTGGTATTTAAAAAAGTTAATAATATTCAAAGCCTAGCAGTACAATGGCACTACAGGAATTCAACAATTCTGAACACAATGGGGGAAGGAATAAGGCTTCAGTTGTTGGAGTTGGACAGAGTTGCCTCTGTCTAGAAGCCTCTTCTGCAGTCTAGCTCTTTGAACTAGTTTACTAAGGAGTCAGATGAGAGTCAGTGCAAGGGAGGAGATAGTCGACAGTGTCCACTTAGATCAAAGCATCCAGAAAAGATACAAAAACTGTACCTTTAAAGTATTAGCACACTGGAATCACTAATTTGAAGATGGATAAGAAACTGAAGGGAGTTCTGTTTGAGTTGAAATAGCCAGTTCAAATATTAAAGAAACATGTAGCAATAACTGATTCATCATTGGCTAACTTGTAGTTGGCATTCCTTTTAATATTAGTTCCACAAGAGCAAAGATTTAATGTGCACAGCATAGCATGTTGCTTAGGAAGGCAACAAGAGTTTCAGCAGGGAACACAGGGAATATTAACCCACAAATTTTGTATTTGTGTTCTCCAAGTCAAAAGAGTGTAAAGTTAGAGAGAACATAAGGACGTATTTTGGTTTTACAGTTAAAATAAAAGTCATGGGGTAGTCACAGCATCCAGCATGGATACAGCACACCAAACAGGAATTCTTTTAATAAAACACATCCAAATCCTGACCAAAGGTTCAAAGCAGCAGTACATCCTTAAGTAAACCGTGTCAACAGGCAGATGCTCTGTTACTACATCATTACCCACACAAGGACAACTGCACAGCCCTAATTAACAGAGAAAACTGCACTCATCTAATGACAAATCAGTTTTGAGCTGTTCACACAGACATTCAAAGGATAGCTAGAATCTGGGGGGGTGGGGTAGGGTGGGGGGGTGGTGGAATTCATCCCACAAGCCAGCATCTGAAACATCAGTATGGGGGTGACGGTGTTGGTGGGGGGAACACACAAACAAACCTGATTGCTACAGTTTTGTCACGTCTCCCCAAACGGAATTATCATACTGCTTACCTTTCCTTCCGAAACCCACACCAGTTGGTTTTGCTGTTGCTGAATTGCTTCTTTTAGAGCTCCATACCAGCCTTCATTCATTGAATTCAAGTTAATGGTAGCTAGAAGTACAACAGGTTACTTTGGCTTAGGATTTAGGCAGAATTTTGCAAAGGATCTTTATCATCAGTACTGAAAGCACTACAAAATGTGAACTTAAAACTGATATTTAAAGAGTAATGCAACTATTGGCATTCAAAGCAACCCTAAGGCCTTATGTGGTTTGGGGCATTTTATCCAATAGGAAACACCTGGTTAACAGTAGTCTTGAACAAAGTGAGACAAACTTGATCAGATTGAGAAAATTACATGATTCACCTATTTATTCAAATGTTTAGTTTTAGCCGATTATGGCAGAGCCTCCACATCTGTTAAAAAAAGGCATTTTGGTATTCTGGATTTCTTCACATTTATGCAGTTGTGTTCAAGTGATGCACACACCAATGTTACTGAACAAGTGGAGCCTGAACAAGTCAAAAACTGCTCAACTCAGGTGGTCCAATTGCAGGGAGTGCACTTGGCAAGCTAACACCACCCTTCCCATCCTTGGGGCCACAAATGAGTCGACATGAATTGGGATCAAAGAATAAGGAAGGCATGCAATCAGTATTAGGTCATACTAAGAGCAAGAGAATGCCAAGGAAGAAAAGGAGAACCTGGGAATGAGCTAATATAAAACAAGCTAAGAAATAAAAAATTTGTTTTCTCTTCTAAAGGAAGAGAAGAAGCAAGAGAAAAGAAAGATGAGGGAGTAAGAGGAAGCAGAGAAGAAAAACAAGACAAAAGACATGAACTACATTTAGTGCAATTAATGTGCACTAGTGCTTTTAATAGCAGTACTTTAATAAATTTATTATATCAGTATTGTAGTTTTCAAAGTCCGACTGGCTTAACATAAAAGGAGATACTGATACACAGTTACCTAGCAGTAAGAGCAGCTGTTAACAGCAATTAATTAATAGCAATTTCATACAAAAATACTGGTGAAATCTTCAGGGAAAGCAGATTTCTACTCTACTACTATTTCTTTCAAACTACTTACTCGTAAAGAGATGGTGATTATTTTTGCGTAGCTTGTGAGCTCTTTCATATAGCTTTCGGGCACTTTTTCGTGATTCTGGACACAATCTCATTCTCATGGTCTTTACACCCTGTTTAGAATCAGGGTTCAGGAACACTACAATTGGATACCACTGCGCGTAATTCAGACGGTCCACTGCATTTGGAGTGACATCTAATAAAGCATGTTTGTCCTGTTACAATAAAATGCAGGAAAAAAAGTGAAGCTTTCAAATTCTACAACAGATATACTCTTTTAAAAAACATCCTGTTTTGTGTTACCTTTACAGAGTTCATTGTTTTAAGTTCTTTTTCTATTTGAATAAATACAAAGACCATTTCAACACCAGGCTACATGGGTAGGCATATTTTAAAATTGTAGGACTGACTGCATAACTATGAGGTTTCTAGTGTTTAGCTGCCTATAAAGCAGGCCTTAAGGAAGCAGAAACTACAAAAGGGCACTAAACTAAAAATAAGCAAAGTCTTTTGCTAACAGGAAAAAACAAAAGATCCAAACTCAAGACAGTCTCATTACACATCTCCATCCTCCCTTCCAAGGGATCAATTTTCTGAATGTAGTAACTTGGCCAGCTTTCATCATCTGCAAGATTCATCTCAAACACGCAGCAAGTAGCCTTCCTACTCTGCTGCTAGAATATCTTTTTGCTATTGGAGGATTTCAGAAAGTTTGTTTTCAAGTAGGAAAAGGAAAAAAGAAGAGTAGAGGCTCATGAACTAATATCAGGAGTTTCCAGGATATTAAGAAGATAGACTGAAGGAAGAAAATATTAAGAAAGGGAGCCCCCTTCCCCTACTCCTCCCACAAAAAAAATGATGCCCATTTATTAATTTATAAGTTAGTTTTTTTTTTTTTGGGGGGGGGGGGGATGTGAGGGTGTGTGCGCAAAGGTGGGACTTCATATAAAGTATCAATTCCTAGCTGTAATGTCACATATTGGCTTTAAGTGAAAGAGAAAGCAGCATAAAACAGCCATAATGAAGAGGGGGAAAAACTCCTGGAACAAATTCTAGAGTTACTTCCAGGCTGCAGTTATCAGTATGGAGAAAGAATGTCTGTTTGTTTATTAACTAATAGAAAGGTGAGAAAGGAGATCAGGAAGCAGGAGTGTAGGACCACAAGAAGCGTAAGAACATATAACACAGTATAGCATAATGCAGAGAGAAACAAGAGCTTCCATGCCCCAGTGTCCCACCATACTCAAGTAAGTTTGTATTAACCCTTGGTTGGCCTTTCTCCCTCCTCCCCCACCCTTTCTATTTTTAGTCAAAGATTCTGCAAAAGATTCTGTGGAATTTTCCAGTTTGCAGAATTATGTTTTGCCAGTCTGCCAGAACGCCAACCACTATTCAAGGCATATTTGTGAAGAAGTTTGCCATCTCTGAATTATAGTTTAAGTTTAAAGAGACTTCATGGATTCAATGAGAAAGTAACCCAGGGACTCTAAGAGCTGTCATGTTTCTTTATAAAGCCCAGATTAAAGAATTTATAACCCTTCAGAGCACCTCCATAAACAGAGCGTTTTATTTCACTGTTTAAGTTAGGTTGAACTGAAATAAGTAATTTTTAAAGCAAAACCACTAATTTGATTTATGTTTCTATATTAAGAACACCCAACATCTTTCTGATACCAGTTCCACACCTGTTCTTGCTCACTTATTTTCAAAATTTGCCTTGGTCTGTTAGAAGTATAGTGATAATAAGACACTTACTCTATCAATAATCTGTTTTATAGTGTGAAGACGAATGATGCCAGAACTACGTTGGTCAGTACCAGCATCTCTTGGTTCACTTTCTGGTAAAGAGGATACAACAAAAATCTGTTGTAAATTTACAACATATTCTACATCCCCTCATTAAGATAAAACAAACCATTTCCGAGCTCAAAATATCAATTCAGTTTGAAAACACTCCTCTTAAAAAATAATACAGAAATTAAATTACCAAGTCTAATTTGGCCATAAAAGTCACTAAACATGCATCTTTGCAAAATCATTCAGAAATAAGATATTAGAAAGGTTCTGAATTCAAATGAAGCTTGAGAAGGCTACAGCACTAATATTTTTGCATTCAGAAAATTATCATCAACCAACTGGTGAAAGAGCTGACATTTAGACTGCTACCTCGCATTGTCAAAGCCTTGTTAAAAATATTAATGGTTAAAGTAACAATGTATGAAGAATTTCGAAAAAAGTTGTCTATTTTATAACGGTGAGAAACTTGATCTGACACTTACTTGCAATTTGAAAAATATCTGGTTCTTCTCTAGCAAGTTTTTCCCGTGCAACATCAGCTATTGGACCAAAAATCGTTACAGGTCTGAGAAACCCAGCTAGAATTAAAGGGAAAAATAGAGAAAAACATCAAAATATAATCAACCACTTTAAATGCAAGAGACTCTTAAATACACCAATTAAAATAAAGCAAACCACACAACCCTGCCAGCCTACCACAGTGATACTAAGAATAAAGGCGTACCTTCCCGAAGAACAACTCTTTCATAGGCAGGAAACTTTGTCTGCACAGGTTGGGCAGAAAGATCTTCTCTGCTTTTTCGGAGATTTCTTTTGGAGCTACGCAAACCCCGGAATCTCCAGAAGTCTGCTCGATCTCCCCCTGCCGTCTTTGGAAGCGTGTACTGCACACTAGCTAGCTGCTCAGCTCTAAGATGACAACAAATCCCAAACCAGTTACCAAGCAAGTCAGCTTCTAAAGTAATGCCTGACTAGCAAGTTTATTCTTGTAAAAACGCTAAGCTCTAAGCTAGCTTTCTGTGGACTGTACAGGAGTTCAAGGCAAATCCATATGAAACTTGGCAGAAATCAGATGCAACTTGAACAATTTTAATTAAATGTTAAAAAGAATTGAGTGAACCAGTTATATAAACTGGTGCCCAGCAGATCAGGCATATCCTTATACAAATACAGAATTTAAAACTGTACTTAAAACTTGCTGTTTGAAAACTACTTTAAGATCTTACCTGTTTTTGTTAGGTATGATACCTCTTTCAACTTCCTTGTGATTCTTGCCAATTCGAATTGCCAGCCATGAACCCAGCTTGCCATTGTATAGTGTGTCCACCACACGGAACACTTCACCTTTGTTGAAGCTTAGTCCATAAGGAGATTCCTTTTCATATTCAAAATGAGTTCGGATATAGAAAGAATCCCCTACATCAGACTCAACAATGCGACGGTAAACTGAAAGAAATCAACCCCCCAAAATATATAACGTTCTGCAAGTTCAACTTACATCCTAAGGCTCATATGAATCACTCAAAGCACCATCTCACCTTCCTTTAATTCTCCTTGTTTGAAATAAAAGGAATTATTTCAAAAAGCCTTAGAATCTCAGAGCTTCTCTATTTTTTAGCACCAAAACTATTAATAGCAAACACTACTGATGGAAATTCAACTTTTTCTGGCAAAAATTTGGTGCTAGTGTAGTTTAATTCAGTTTCCCTGAAAGGAATTAATTACACCAGGAAAAAAGTTTGTGCATGTAGGTCCACATGCATCAGCATAAAGCTGCATCTCCACTTACTTTCAAATACAGAACTATGACAAACTTTCCTGCCCCCCATCCCCTGCAAAACATATAATATCAATACTTTTGTCAGATACTATTTCTTATTACAACATCAATTCTCTACTCCACTTGAAATAGTAACCTATCCCAAATTCAAAGAAAAAATTAATAGTCTTCCTAAGATGCCAATCTCTTGCAAGCCAAAAATAACTCAATGTTAGTTATACTTTATCTGGTTCCAAAGCAGACCACTGCATTGCTCCTGATATACAAATACTTACCGTCTTTTTTCTTCTGTGCCAAAATGGTTACTTCTTCACCTTTAGGAAGATCAAGCAAAAAAAGGACAGCTTCCTCTCTGATGATATTTGTGAAGTCTACGTTGTTTACCTGGTATCAACCAAGTAATCAGTTTGATTTAGCATACATCATAACAGACACACAACTATATGCTGGGAAATGTGAATTAGCTTATTGCTAAGGTTGTTCATTCAATTTCAAATATATACACCAAAAGTATGCATTCAATAAGCCTTCTTCTGCATCTCTAAATAGACATAACTTTCTTGATAAAAGTGCAGCTTCTAGAATATTAAGTACCCATTTATTGTGTATTCCTTAGACCAGTATTATGGAGCATCTAGAAACACCAGTTGAGTTAAGCATCACACATTCAGATTGTAACAAATGGAGCACTCCAATAGACCAAAAATACGCCACATGATTTTTCCAATACATCAGTCCTTCTCTTTGGTCTAATATCTGGTCGCTGAATACAGCGTGACTACCAGGTTAGACTATGTTTAATATATGCACTGATTAAGCATTTTTTAAAAGAAATTCTAAAGTCTCTAAAGACTTGGTTTATATTCCTCTCAGTTATATTCTACGGGCAGATGACTGCAGTGGAAAAAGCCTGCTGAAGTAAAAGACAACAAATAAAACTGAATGATCAGAACTTTGCCATTGAGACTGATTTTTTTTTTTTTTTTTAAAAAGAAGAAATATCTAGCCAAATTTCACTGCATTCACTTGTTTTCGCTACATGCGGAACTTCCTATCGACTTGCCAAATAACTACTAAGCAAGTGCACTGTGTGAACACATGGGGCAGTAAAAATTAACTTTAGCAGAATCAAAGCCCTGTCCACTTAAAAGCACATACTTGCCCAGGGCATGGAACAGGGAGTACGTTTCTTTGGTAATGGTACCTTGCCCTTTCATTCAAGATTTCATAACACTTTCAGATTCTAACTACTAGTAAAATATGTAGCAAATATGTATAGAAACAATTGAAAAATTTAGCGACCTGTTACAAAAACATTTTCAGTTGGCTTTAGTCTAGGCAATTGGACATATAACTCACTAGCCTTCCTAGCAATACTACAATAGCAGGAAATTCTGCTGCTAAGTCATCTATTACAGTTCAGAGTACATGCAGAAAAACAACATGAAGTAAAACAGCAATATATTTGATACTACCAAATAAACCCAAAACAAACAAAAAAACACATCACACACCAAAAAAACCCAAACTACTCTGGTATGATACAAACTTTGCACTGTTACAAATTTTGACATACCCTGAGAATCTGGTCTCCTTCCTCTAATCCTTCTTTAGCTGCAGGGCTGTCTTCCAGAACACCAGCTACAAATATGCCAACATCATTGCCACCAGCTAGCCGCAAGCCCACACTATCTCCTTTTTTGAATTTTACCAGCTTCATGCTTGGCCTAGAGATTTAGGAAATATTCCATTTAGAAGTAAAATAATATAAAGTATCCTAATAAATTTGAGGCTGCAGAGACATGCAAAGTAGTAATTTACCTATTGCTTCAATGAGAGCATATTATGCTATGCATACCAGTAATTGTATATCGACTGCAGCTGTTACAACAGACTCACTAAGAGCCTTATTCACCATCTTGGACAAAAGCTCGGTTTGCTCAAGAACCATGTGATAGATTGAAATAGAGTTTGGAGTTACATTACCGAAGCATTCCATCTTCATGGGTTGAATTGGGTAAAAGACCATCAGATGGACTGACTGGTAAATCCACATCTGGCTGTCCTCCTTGTGCATACACTGGCTTTGGCTCTATTAAAAAGCAAAGATTTGAGGTGTCTATTTGGTCTTTTAAAGATGAGAAAGCAAAGCATACCCTAATTAACACCCTAATGACTTCTTCAGTAGCCCTCCTCTATCCACAAGCCCACTTGCATTAAGTTGAAGATTCCTTTTTAGAAACTCATAACAGAAGAGATACTTGTCATTCAAAACAGGGTGATTCCTGGTTTAGTTATTACTACTTCAGCAAAAATCCCAGTATTTCCTTTATGCTTCAGTAAATGGAGTATTCTAAATACGGCAAAACCGCAAGAACTAGAAGGCTTTATGATCCCTCAAGTCCACTCTAAACCCTTCTCTCCATCTTCATACCTTGATGTGCCTAATGCTACTTGCTTATTTTCCATTGGCTTTCTTCCCATAAGCATTCTTTAATTTTTGAAATGAAAGTAACACAAACACTGGAACTAGTGCTCCATGTCTTCTGGTTGGCCAGTTTCAGTGCTTAATTTGGTCCAATGCGAGTTCTCCTTACCGACAGGCACTTACTATGACTCTGCTGCATAGATTCTCTGTTATCCCTGGGAAGAAACTAGTCTTTTCCCCTGCAGTGGACACTAACAGAGACTCTTCTCTGTCAGGCAGTTGTTTGTGTTGCAAGAATTTACATTTAAAGCATTATCTCTGCACATTCCATAAACACTGACTTCACACCAGGCTAATGTCATCTTCTGCTTTTTTCAGCCTTCCTTTCAAATCTAGGCTCATTTGAATGGACCAGTTTGAAATTGGATAACGATTTTATTACATACCTTTAATAACAGAGTTTGTCCTTACTGTATAGTACCGTACCACTTCCCTGCAAGTCTGATGATCTCTTGCTAGCCAAAGCTCTGAATACTCCCCTTCTACCCTCCCTTGACATAAGTCAACCACATCTAACCATGTTTTCATTAGTTTCTGAAAGATACCCATTTCCTTGCAGCTTTCTGTAGTGCTATTAAAGGCTAAGCTCTTTATTACACCTCTTCCAGACGACGCATTGTATAAACTCTTCCAGACTATGCATCATATAAAGATAATCTGCAAACACAAACTTGAATAATATATTTATTGGTCTACCTCCTCTCCAGACATCTCCTCCCATCCAAACTCTTCAGTTCTTTACTGAGATACTGAATCCTACACACTGTAGTCTCACTGCTAATTCCTTAAGTTGTTAATTATTTTCAAACTTCAATATGTTTCTTTTCCTTCTACCTTGCCTTTCCAGAGCAGCTGCCTCTAAACTGTTTGGACAGCTCCTCTTCGTCCACTTTTAAATTCCAAAAAGGTCTATTCTGCAAGCCCTACAAAACCTTAAAAGAACTGCCCAGAACAGCATCCAGTCAGCATACTATTTTATCTCCCCCATCCTGCAACCGGCTTTCATCTGCTGTCATTTAGCTTATACTTCCCCTTCAGGATTAAAAAAAGGAATCTCTCTTATTTTGTTTTTATTATTAGTTGCAGTGTACTTTTTATAATGGCTTCTTGGGCCATGACTGCGGTTAGTAAGCACTACAATAACAAAGCATTTTAGGAGCATTATTGTTCCCAAACACAACTCAGAACAGGCTGAAGTAATTTGAACTTGGTCTGTTTTAAGACTATGTAAGAAATCATTCCGCAACTAGGCAATGGTGTGAATCTTTACTGAGCATCCATTCTTAGAAATATGCATAAATTAATGTTTTAACATTTTTACCTGGGAGTGGTGGAGTTTGCTTTTCAGTTCTTTCAACTGCCACCTCTTCCACAGTTTTAGAAGTATCATATGCATTCTTTACCGGTGTAGAGACAGCTCCTGGTTTAGTTATTCTGTCATCTTCTCTGCTTCGAAGGCTGTATTAGGGAAAAAGAAAAAAAATTCACTCCGCATATAGAATTATTACGATGACTGTATGCTACTAGGACTAAAGAAGAAAATCTTTTCACTCAAGTATCTATTACTATTTAATGTTTTGTTCTCTTAGAGCATCACAATATTAACATTTTTACCATTTCAGAATTTCTGAAAATGTTGTCCCAACTTTGCTAAAACACAAAACAAAACAATGCCCCAAAACCAAACACTCCTCACACACACCCTGACACACATGCCCCTCTCCGGATACGGCTCTTTAGAAAGAGGAAGGTTGGGGTGAACCAGACTGCTGTCTTTGCTACTCTCCTTGCTTCAAAAGCAAGGAAGCCCCACACACAGGCTCCACATGGAAACCTAAGACTAAGAGTCCTGATGCTGCTCTCCATCACACCTCCCTACGGAGGTATGGGATCTCCAGGGGCACTCCGGGCTGTGATCTGGCCATGCCGTTTGTCCCACCGTGCACGGGAGCAGCCCTGCGTGCGGAGATGTGCACGTACCGTGCAGCGGTGCTTCGCGGAGGTGAAAGGCAGAATCCAAACCTGCCCCTAGCTGCTTCCTGCCCTCTGTAGGGAGCATGGTCCTAAGTCCACACCTGCTGCAGTTTATTGCACATAAAAGTGAAAAATAGGAGCATTTCTCACACAGTCAGTCATCCGACTTATTTTAGCAAAGGACAACTGGCCTGCTCTTATGTTCTTCCTGTACATGTTTACAGCATAAAATATAATCAAAGGAGTATATGACAAACTAAAAAAAAATCTCTCATTCTGAAAACAGTAAGAATGTCTAAAGCTCTAAGAGTGTGATTTCTACTCCTTTAGCTCAAACATTATCTATTTTAATATAGAGGTTACTTTCCTACCAGCTATATCATAGCAGGACTGTACATGTACACAACACACATGTTAAACTTGACTGTTATGCTCCCATCTGTTCAGTACAAAATAATGCATTAGGGCTACAGCAGATCATCGTTAATAAGCAGTTGAAAAAACAAAGTCGCAGACTAGGATACTAAGGAGACAGTCTTAATTCCAGAGCACAGACATTCTAAACAGGCCAGAGAGATTCAAAACACCTATTCAGATCCTGATTGCATTAGCAAATACACAAGGATATAAAGGTCTTTGAGCAAGGACAGACCCAAACAAACCATATGCTTATTATATAATATCACACTTAATGGCCACAGAGGAAATAAGTATTCTAAAGAGGAACAAATAGCTTGGTTTTAAGTGCAACTCCCTCTCCTCTCAGAGAGGTCCACCGAGAAAAAACACCCTGTTCTTTCACTACTAACAGCCAGAGGGTGCTACTACACAATAATGAACACTGCTTCCTGCGAAGTGAAAGTGTATCCACAAAAATCCATTCTGCAGAGTAAAGACTGTATCTGTTAATCAGAACTACTGCTTCAAAAGTTTTATGAAGCCAGACTTTAGGGGTGGGGGAGAGGCAAATATACTGACCCGAGATTTGTATGAAAAGAATAAGACTGAACATATCAACATAAGTAAAGTGGGCTTTTCTGAAGCAACATTGCATGTTGCATGTGCATGAAACATCAGGAACAAAGCTTAGTTCAGCTCTGCTCTCTAGACAGACCATTCATGAATTTATTAGTACTTATTTGCCATTAATACCTTTCACTACTACCTTCTTCTAGTTGATATTAGAAATATATCGATCATCAGAAGCACGCACAAAACTATAACCACCCACAGAAGACAGAGGCATCCACCATTGTAAACAACTAGCTATTTGCAAGTGGTTGTTAAGTACAGGTACAGTGGCTTAAAAAAAAAAGCATAAGTTTTTAAAAGTTAATTCAAATAAATACACTTTCAAGCTCTCTTCTAGAGCTGATAAAAACGATGCTAAAACCATTAACTCAAGCAGCAAGCATTAACTTCTCTTTCTGCTGCCTAACTTCTATAAAGATTTTGCTATTCCTCTCTCAGATCTTCAGTATCATTCGTTTGTCCACAAAATAAAGTGCATAAGGTAAAGCAATAATTTTACTTTCAGTACCAGGCTGAGATATGACTGGACTCTTAATTTCCGTGAAAAAATTTACCATCTCTCATTAAAGAGACAGATGCATTTAGTTATTTAAAAGCATACTAAATAATTTACAAAGCAAAAGAAGTCCTATAATAGTATGGCCTACAATTAGCTCCTCCACTCCCTGCCAAAAGATGTTTGGGTATCGAGCACAAGTTACTAATATTTTATAGTAAATTTCTCACTGAGCCCTCTCTACCTTTTCCTTGCCCTCTCCCAAAACCTAACAGAAGCCTCATTCCAAAACTGCGTTCTCTTTTGCCTCAACAATAAGGCCAAAAATACTGGAGTTAGTATACAGGGCAACATTCATTTTACATTTCCTCTCTGCATAATCCAAGAACACTGCACTTTTATGTGCCTTGGATATCTGCATATATCAAAAACAAATATACAGGAAAAAAAACGGCTCACAAAAACAGTAACTAGAATGCAGGCACCGAAAACATGGCACAAAATAGAGGCAGCCAAACACCCAAGCTCATTCAGAGACGTGAAGCGCTACGCTTCAAAGCTACACCACTGCCTTGCATGCAGGCAAACGTACCTGGGCAATTACAATGGCTGTAAAAGGTCAGTTCTGCTCTACATAAGGAAACAAAGTTTGAATGGAAAAGACAATAGAACAAAATGAAAAAGCTCAGAACAACAGGAGAGTAGAATTTTTTAAAGTGGTCTCTTAAGTACTGCATACTTCCCCCTCTGCAAGATGGTACAGGAAAAAACTTGATGCTGTCACTGCTTCTAGGTGATCGAAACTCGCTGAGAAGTGACAGCTGCACTTCCCATGAGTCATCAGAGGTGTTATTAACTGCATATGTGTTCTGACAGTACTGTTTTTACTTCAACATCTGTGCTGTGTCAGGGCCCCCTCCACTCCCCCTCCTTTTTTTCTTAAGTATGCCCAACTGCAGCAGCTTTAAACAACCTTCAGTCACAAAATGCTGAGTCAGCTACACATTCATGCCATCAACTGTGGTTTTCATTATTTGGAAAAAAGTTCGTAACACATTCTTGCTGTGTGTTATGTTTGCACATAAAAGCTTTGAAAAATATGAACGTACAGGCTTTGTCTAAACATGTATTTTTAGCATATTTTAAACTGTTCACTATGAAAAGATAGTAAGGGCCAAGATCAGCATCTTCCTTCAAAATAGGGTCGACTTCTGTCCAAAATTCCAGTTTTTCCACTTAGTTGTTTCAGAAAGAGACAGAGAAAGCCTCTTTTGCAGTGTATAGACTCACAGATGCATTATGCAAGTCAGCCTCATCCTTTCAGAACTAATAACCGCCTCTACAGAGCTTCCTTCAAGCTACCATACCTTTCTTGCTGAGGCTGAAACGTTAGACATACCAAAAAGCATTTTTGTGATTCCAGTGTCCAAGGAAAGAGGACAGCAAAGGAGAACCGGGTCCCAAGAGCGAGTTCTTTCAGTTGGCAAAAGGCACCCAGAGATGTCATAGGCAATAGGCAAGACAACAAGACGGAGCAATAGGATCAGAGAGGTAAGAAATAGTATATATGATACTTCCCCAAGCACTCTCCAGCTTCGAGTGCAGAGGCTCCTTTTGCTCATCTCTGGCTGTCTTAAGTATTGCTCTTAAACACAGAATGTCAGAGAACTAAAGGTAACTTGGCATAATCTATTTTTTTTTCCTCTACCTAAACAGCTGCTCTTATACACATCTTTAAAACTATACTTACCCTTTAAAACATGGTCTGCTCAGCGAGTTCTTCCCCAAAGCCAGGACTTATTTTTATCTTGTATTTCATTTAGTGTCTAATTCAGTATCAGTTGGCTAAAAAACCTCAAAGTCTCCAGAGCTACAAGTATATGTCTGTATCTGCAGACTTCCAAGTCCTTTCAATATGGAGGAACTACTAAGAAATGACTGGTTAACCTAAAGCTACCTCAGAAACAAATCCAAAACCAAGCTTCTTACCTGTGCACAGAAGAGACTCCAGAGCTGGCTTCTCTCCTCAATATGGGAGGGCAGGAGGGGAAGCGTGCGTGTGTGTGTGTGTGGGGGGGAATGGGGTGGGCAAAGGGACTTAATCTCTGTTGTATCTGGAAATCGCTACGTCCACTTAAGAGTCAATCCTGAGTTCTCACTGTTGATTCAATGCATGTTCACGTAAAGACTACCGATTGAAATAAAGACATTATCCCATATAAAGACAAAGCTTTGACTAAACTAGCACAGAAATCAGTGATTTTACATAAGTACCTACCATTTTCTGGATCCCTTCTAAGACTATGGATAACTTGCAATCTACCATAACAGAAAAATGTAAGATAGTCAAAAGATTACTAATTACACTATTAGTAAATTAAAAAGAACATGGTTTAGAAACTGAGTTTTAGAAAAGCTGGCAGATTTCTGTAGTCTAGTGCATACCTGAAAGCATCAGGCAGTAATGAACCTTGTGTGAAAGGACCAAGTGCATTCCAGCAGAATTTTTCTCCTCCTCAGCATATGCTTGGCAGAATAGACACTAGAATGTCACCATCTTCAGTACATTCTTAGTGCCCTCCTAAAGCTCACAAAATTTGGTAACATTTTTTTGCACTTCTTCCTCAGCTTTGCTGTTCTCAAGCAGCTTTGAGATCTTTCTCCAAATTTTAAACCATGACAGAGAGTTGCATCTAACTTGCTCTCACAGCAAATCTGTTCTTGCACCAAAAAACATCCACCAAAGAAAAAGTTGCTTCTAACGTTCTTCCCTATGCATCTCAGGGCCCAACAGACATTCTGATCTTGAAAGAGACATGTTCAACAGGAAGTTAATCCATGCCAAGGTAGTTCGTGTTCATAAAGTAGATGCAATGGATGCATTCAGAGCTGAGAAAGCTTCAAAGTTCCTTTTCAGGAAGGATTTAATTCTTCTGATAGTTTAGTCCACAGAGAGGAAGTGACTGTCTACCTCAGCTACTGTATTTAATAGGTCAGGAAAGAACTAACACTGGGGTAAATAAGTCAGTTTCAGCTTTGATGGTTTTTTCCCCTCCACTAGTCCTTTTCATGCCGTATTAGAAATGCATGATAAGAAATACAGGTTTCAGATCTGATAGAGACCTCGCACCCTTTACAATCAAATTTTTCAAAGCGTGTCCTACTTGAAGAGTATACTCAAGAGAAAGGCAAAGCTACAAAACCCACTTTCGTTGACATTCAGAACCAGAGTATTTCAAAATGCTTATTTTCCCACACTAACTCAAACCATAGGAATTGTCTTTTTTCTGCACTCTTGAAGGGACAATCAGAAAAATCGTTTTTGACCCTAAAAATCACAACAATAAACACAAACATAACTTCCTTTGCAACATACTTAGACAACAACATCATGACATGAGGAAGACTCAACACATTCATTAATCCTGAATTTCCACCACTGCCTTCGTAACTAAAACTATGGAGCTATGACTTCCCCACCTAAAGAATGCCTCAAGTTGGTTGATCTTTTTATACAAAGACAGGAAAAACAAGTTAACAGCTCACTTTACTTGTATTTTTTTCCTCAGACACTACGTGGAGAAAAGAATATCACCAAAGCAGGAAGGGCTCTCTACACTCACCGTGTTTGCCCCTGCTCTGTAAGCAAGGATTCAGTCCATCTAGTTGAGGACTGAAAACTGTGTGGCTGAACTTGCATCCTTCTAGTGACGATTCTACTCATCACCAAGGGCAGCTATGCCATGAAAAACTCTGCAATAAGCAAAAGCTGGTAGCTATACAAGTATTACAACACAGTTAAAAACACTTCAAAACGTGAAGATGTGGAAAAATTGAGCTAGCCCTCCATTCCAGTGGTCTTAGCTCTCATGGATGTTTTACTGAACTATAAAATGTGCGCTTTTAAAACAACTGAAGCAGCGTGGCATCCCTAAGTCTGGGACCCTGCTGTTGAGTGCTTCTCACCGATTTGGGGTTTCTATGTGAAAACAATCTTTTGTGCCTTGTGGTCTCTATAAACACCATTCAGTGTAAGAGAGGGGGAAGCGTTCGGAATCCCTCACCGCAAGCAGGTGGACATGCCAGGAAAGGCCCGTCTTGCAGGCTTACCAACTCCGAAGATATTTAAAAACTTGAAGGCGTAAGTATTGTTTTGCCTGCCCCTTGGGCAAACAACATGTAGCTAATAAACAATAATCAAGTATATCTCAGTTTTATGGAACAGCTGGCTGCAACTTGTTTTTTCAGAATTTTTGACATTTTAAAGTAGTCAAATAAAAGCTCTGATTCTGATGTTCTCAATACAGAATCAGCATACTGCCAAGGCAGGAAGTTTTTTCTATTAGCCTATGCCACAAAACAGTAATCTCAAGCACTCTATATTCCAGAATAAATTCCAACATTTTCATTTTGCTGCTCCAACTACAAGAGCCCAAAAGACAAAGTTTTCTCTTAAGGCAGACATTTGCTCTAATAAAAACTAAAATCCTTCCCCAAATTTTTAACTCCTATTTCCAACACAAATTGTGCAAATGCAAAAAAAGAACAGATTTACATTATTCAAGACTAAAATTTCACATGGCAGAAAAAAATCTAAACCACAAAACAGATTACTCATCTTTGAGTTCCTATAGTCTTACCTACCTCAGAACTATCATGAATGTCCTACTAACAAATCAAACTTTAAAAATTACATTCCAAAACTATACCTGCTGAGCCACACAGCTTATTTGCAAGAATTAAACATATTTAAAGACATGAGATACTTTTCAAAAAGGCTCATGAGGAAATTATAAAGCCCACAGCTAAACAAAGCAGATTTCAACAAATTTACATAGATTGGCCAATCAATAGGGAGTGCGCTACTAGTCATCTTGAACAAGATCACAGCTAATTTCTTTCTGAAACCAAAATACATTGTATATGCTTCAGTAACATCTCACTAATATCAAACACATATAGCCGTTCACATAACCACATTCTAAGAGTAAGATTACTTCAGAAAAAGGAGTAACAAAGTTTGAGGTTCAATTTCTTCTGAGGCCTAAGAGTATTTGGATCATGAGCAGCAGGCTCAGCTGCATCCCTTGAGACAGAGAATTCCATATTACTGCTACCATCATACTGCATCACATTTGTCACACTGTATAAATCCAAGCACGCCTACTACTTACAAGTGACATTAAATAGTTGATTTAAAAATAATACAATGCTGCCATCACCTGCCGTTGCTGGGCTGCTGTGGAGAATGTCTGGAATGGTCTGAAGGCTCTGACCTCTGGTCAGGAGATCGTGAACGACTGCGGCGGGGCCTGTCATGGGATCGGTTGGAATGATCTGATGCCAGCGACTGAATTTCTGAAATGTCTGTTAAATAAAAGTTGTTTTTTCATGAAATGACTGCAATTAAAATGATGATGTGACCTGCCCAAATGGAAATAAGCTTTTGCAGAGATTTTTTTAATGAAGATGTTAGATCTTCTATGTTTATTTCAAATCAAAATAACTAAATTAATATTCCTGTAAGAACAATTTCAAGAAAAGGAACAGTACTTTTTTTCCCCCTCCACATTTTTAAAGGTGTGAATTCTGATCATGCTCAAACAACATTTTACCCACAGGGCAATCCTACTCATAACTTATTCCTCCTCCCACCCTCTTATCCCATATAGAGATTTCATGTCTTTGCAATACAGGGAATTCCTCTCTCCCTTTGGGAGTCAAAGTCTATACTTACCATCTCTTTCTGAAGCATTAGCAGAATGAATACTGTCAGAAAGATCAGGGACATTCAAGAGCGTAGCTCGTTCATCTCGTTGAACAACCATCTTCAATTTGCCTTTTGACCTTTCTATTAGTGTTTTTGCATCTGCTAAGGACATATTTTCTGTCACTGTGCCATTTATCTGCAACAGAGTAAGAAGACTACAGGTAGTAATTAACTAAAAAATAGTGAATCTCCAGTAAAGTGAAGACAATATTTCTCCGTCCAACGATATCTAGAAATACGTAGGGCTATTGACCAAACTGCCATAGTTGGATTCAAATACTATATAATGGAAAACTATTGGGCTCATCTGAGGTACAATGTAATACAGAAAATTATATTCATCTTTCACAGATGAAAATCTCTACCACTAATGCAAGAAAAATCCCCAAAACCAAAACAAAAAACCCCACCATAATTACTATTTTTGAAGTAGTCACTACGCTCAGCAGAGTAAGAAAGGACACGTTCTTCTGTGCTAATACATTTGTGGCAATGTTCTAAAGTGAAAGCTGTTAACAGGAGATGAAAATCCCCGGGTTTGCTAATTTCCACAAAATCAAGTTTAATCTGAACTTCTAGTGTTGCACAATAGTATACTATAATGTATAACTAACCACTTAAAGCTTAAGTCTCACACCATTTCCCCCCACTCTTTTTTTTTTTTTTTTTTATTATGCATTTACAGTGGAATTTCCCATTTACAAAAGCACTATTGATTTGACTAAGGCCTGTGGAATAATACCTGACAAAAAAATAACTGCCTCATGATTTTCTTTTTTCTTAAATGAGTAGATTTACTGTATCAACTTTTATTAACTTCTTTCAAGGATCAGGAAGTCAATACATTTTCTACTGGCAATAATTCTGCTGATGAGAAACAGTTAATTCTAAGAACAGTTATACCAGTGAATTTTCCCTTTGACAAATGACACTGTTTACTATACCTTCAGTACAACATCTCCTTCCTGAATATTGCCATCTCTTGCTGCCAGGCTATCCTGTGATATTTCTTTCACAAATATGTGGCTTGCCAACCTTAGACCATATTCTTAGAATAAAGAGAAAGATGTAGTTACTGTAAAGAACAGAGCAGGAGGTACCTGAAGATTTACAACACTGCTTTGTAGATCTTCTGATCTACACCTAAAACACAGAGGAGACAGAATTCGGAAAAACAGAAACCCATCTACTTTTAACTATTTCATTCTAAAATTTATTTAGAGCAGGCTTCTAGTTTACAGTACTTTTTCAGAGAGTCAGTCACCACAGTTATTACCCATTTTCATACTGCTATGTGTCAGTGTGTGATCTGTGTCAGGAAATAAGACAACCAGACACTGAAGACCCTTCTAAAGTACACAGAAGATATGTAGCCGCTAACTGACTAGCAGAAGTCTGATGCCCATTTGGGATATGTTTATAGCATATAACAATTTACCATTAATTAAGCATGTGCAATTTGGAATATGAAAAATACTACTAGAAATCCAACAACAGTTTTCAAGTTTTCATGTATTTACTCATAATCAGCAAATAAATTGTTAAGGACTTCACAGACTGTATGAAAAACCTGCTGTTACCACAGCACTGATTGAGGGATTTGGCCTTTAAAGGTCAGCAAAGGTCTTAGAGAATCACAGTGAAATTACCTTCATTTTTCCTTGATTTCACCAGTGTTACTTTGGTAGGTTTTGCAGGCTGACTGGAAGTAACTGATCTTCTGTCTGATCTTGGTGATAAGCTTCTCTCTCTGCTCGCACTTCGATCTCTTACCCAGCTCTTCTCGTGCCTTCTGTTGGCACTTGGACCACCACGGCTGCTTCTTGGATCACGTATCTCTTCATCATAGCTATCATCTTCATTTTCAGATGCTGGTTCAGGTTCTGGTCGAGCTACAGGAATCTGAATTTTCTTCATCCTTCGGATAGTCTAAAATCAGAACACTAGCTATCAGCTTATGTCTATGAGCAAGTATATCTTATAAGCCTCCTTCATCTTGCATTATTGAATTTAAATACATACTAATGCTTCCACCTTACATTTTTCCTTATTTATAGCTATTCATGCATTATATATCACATCACAAGTTTTAAGTGTGTACTTGCATATATGGAGACAATACATATGTATGTCAAATTCTTACAAATGCACGTATTTATATTCTGAGAATAATGAGAGGTAGTTAAAAGAACTAAATTATACAAAGAACACAAGGTCCCATTACAAAAACTGGAGGGTTAAATAGGAGTTAAAGATTCAAAGTGATAGTTATGATGTCTAGCATAAGAACAAGTGTTGGATGTGTAGTTAGCCTCTGACAGAACAAATCTGCATAACTGTTACAAAACAAAGAAACAGAATTCCAGACTTCCCACCCTTCAACTAGGAAAGGGAGAGTTGCACTATCCTGCGAATGCCGGTTAGATAACAAGCAAAGCCCAGTAACAGCCACAAGACAGACAGGCTGCAGAGAATCATCCACAGACACTGACTGTAAAACTACAGAAAAAAATATTACTGACTGTACACATACTGAAAAAATACTACTAGCAGGGAGGAGGGAAGAAGCTTGTGCCAGGTGAGAATATCACTACACAGGGATCAGCCTAAGAATGATCCTTCTAACAGTCTCTAAAGAACCTATTAAGGTGCAAAAAAAGTATGAGAAGCCCATAATGCCAGATGATTAGCAAAGATCTACAACAGAACTCAGAAGACAGATCTTTCCTAGTTTAGTAACCTGGATTATTTTATTGTAAACCTAGTCTGCGTCAGCAACATAAAAGAAGGTGTATTGGCTGAAGATTTAGGAGAAAAAATTGAAGTAATCAAAGCCAAAAGATTTTTTTTCGACAGTAATTCTAGACTGCATAAGAAGACCAGAATAAAACTTTAGACTGTAATTTACAGAATCTGCTTCTTTCAGATGCAGCAGATGACATGCTGTGTCATACTAACAGCATTACCAAATGTCAGAAGCAAAGCTAAGCCCAAGACTCAGAAGAAAACATACAACAGGCAGACACCTTTGCGAATGCCCTGAATTCTTGCATTCTTGCTATAAAACTCTAACTGATATAGGAGACTCATCAGCACAGATTCATGGAACACTCTGCTTTATTTACAGTTGTTTTACTTTTAGTTCTCTGCATCAGTATATTGTTTTTTCCTGTGCACAGAGTGACAACTCCTGACAAGGAGGACAGCCTGTGTAGCACAACACCACAGTTTCTTTCCACAGACTTCCGTATCTGAACGCCCTCTCCCTCTCTGCCTAAACCCACAGATCAGTTACTGGCACTGCTCAAAACTATTTTCACTAACATGTAATCTACTGTACACTCAATGTCTTATTGACAGTAATTCTCCTTAACTTCAAAACCTGCCAATCCTCCAAAGTTATGTTTATGCAAGCCACAGAGAAAAGGGAACATTAGTGCTGCAAGTTCAAAGTTAGTTGAGCTGATACAGATGTATCTTGAATATAGGTGACTGTCTCCAGGATAAAACCAGACTCCATTTAAAAGGTTTAGTTCTTTAACACATAGCAAATAAGCAGGTTATGCATGCAATTTTCTTTCATTAACTCATTTTTCTCTGGATAAACCCAGAAATCACTGCATTTCCACTACTGAATACAAAGATTTATTTGTTAGTTATTTGGGGAGGGGTGAACACGATGATGCAACAACTAGATCTTCCACTGATTAGGTTTACAACACTGACTACTACACACAATATTTAAGTCCTGAAAGCCTTGCACAGCACACCACACAGATGTTTTGTCTCTGTGCTTTAAGGAATTGCCAGATTCACAAACGCAAAACACGGCAGTTTTTTGCAACCCTATTAAAGCATCCTATTAAGAGCAGTACAAGAAAAACTGTCAGCCCAAAAGCTTTTCCACAAGACCTAGAAAGTCCATTTTCCTAAATTAAGCAGTTACTAAACATTGTACTTTTTTGTATTCTACTTTTTCAGTAATATAAATCTGCAATTTCTATTGAAAGACAGATTACTACCCTTCAGGGATGACATGTTCTGCTGTTTTGCAAGTTCAAAAACTGACCATGCACTTTGAATAAACCTACAAAATTATAGGAATTAAGGTAATCATACTTTATTTTGGCAAACTATTTGTTGAGCATAAGGAGAATGATGTTAGGGCTTGAATAGTGGCTAGTACACACCAGCCTTTGAAAAACTTGATAAAAATACAGTCCAGAAGGCAAAGAAAGATGGAAGTAGTTAAGAATTGAACTTGAGAAAAACTTTAGGATAAGGAAAAGGAGTTTCCACTATCCAATGCTATACCACCCAAATATCATCCATATTAAAAAAAAAAAAAAAAAAAGGTAATTTTGGGTGACCCACATGATAGCCATGTTATATCATCACCTAAAACCAAAATATCACTCAGGATTTAGCCAAGTATCATTCAAGTATCTTGCATCATGCATGTATTTCACCACAGACATTTCACCAATCTTTGTCTCTATAACTACCGAAATAAGCTTAAATCTTCAAGATGTTCACTTACAATTTTGGCATTCTTCCCACTTTTCCTCAGTTGCTGAACAGCAAATGCATGTTCGACATTATCCATTGAAACTCCATTAACCATTGCAACGCGGTCATTTTCTCTAAATGAAAAAACAGTATGCAGTATAAATACTTTATGCCAAGTGGAAAGACATTGGGGAACAGGTGTTCCTGAAGAAACTACACATAGAATAAACTTACTATACATATAGCTATAGATATCTTGAGCATAAAACAAGTGGGAGGTAAATTTAAGTTACCATTGTCAAACAGGAATGCCCTGAATCACAGCTTATAGTTTGGCACTTACTGTAGCAGTCCTTCTGCTGGGCCTCCTTTCAGCACATCAGAAATAACTATTGACGTCTCACCACTCTGAAAGTGGGGATTATCTCTTCCTCCAGATATTGCAATACCAAATCCAAATCCAGGTGCCTACAATGTAGTAAAAGAAATACTTTCATTAATAGTTACATGTCACACTTCACATATTGTGTCAAACAAAGTGGTCCTGTGGAACAAATACAACTTTTTGGAAGAAAGATGGATCAAATGAACCATGCAGAAGACTCTGCAACTCAAGAACAGGAGAAAGATTAGAAAACAAGACAGAACAAGCAAAACACAACCTCTAGAAGTCAGAGAACATATCAAACTGGCTACCTAATCTCTCCCAAGTGCAAAAATATTAGCATTCCTGTTCATATTTTTATGGCCTGGGTCTCAGACTGTCATCACTAAGACTGAGGTCTTCAGTAAGCATAATACACCATACCACTGTGTCGAGACACCAATTCGACGCCATACCACACTTTCTTTGAGGCTTCCCATTATGGTATTTAGCCAGTTTGACCTCACTTTGCTGCAGCACTGACAGGATCACAGCACACGATGGCATGACTGTAGGCTCAGTTCTTCGGAATAGCAGCAAGATCGCTTGTACCATCAAATACATCAAAACCTTGTCAGCACTTGCAAGTCATCTGCATCTTAACAAGAGTCATTTGCTTCAATCTTTCCCTCTAGGGTGACCTGCCACTACAGCAAGGTCAGTGCCTCTGAAAAGTTATTCCTGTTAGGTATTTCAAGATACAACAATTATGCTTACATTTCTGCCCGGAAGCAGCAAGGGTGGGAAATAATCTAAATATAACTGTTTTGCAAACTGTCTAGCTCTGCCATTATTGCTCAGAAAACAAATATTGGCAGGAGAACAATCTATCTCCCTTTAAACGCTACGTTTTGCTCAAGAAGGTATTCTGAAATTTTAGACTGTGCAGAATATACATTCACCGAAAGGAAGAGACTGGCTTTTCGTCAGTTCCTCCTCTCTGCTTCACAGCAGCACGCTGAAGAGCGATGCCCTTCTCCCCCCGCCGGCTTCTCCAGACTTCTGGACAAGCACCATCCAGCATCAGCGACGAGGCTCCTATCCCCGCAGGGGCAGCAGAAGCAACGCGGCAGTCTGCCTCAGGCTGTCACACACGTGATGTTTGTTCAGCTTTTCAGACAGTAGTTACTGATCAAAAACCTGTTTCTCATTTCCCCAAAAGAGAGAGGAGGTAGAGAGATGGTCCACATTTAGCCAATAGACCGTGAACAGGACTATAAAGTTTAAAACAAAGATGTGAAGAGTCATTGTTCAGAGAGATTTCAGCAAATCGCAAGTATTGCTGCCAGGTATGAAGCAAATAAGGTTGCTCTAACAAGCTAGCAAAGGGTCTTCCTGCTTCTTTTACCTTCATTTCAAGCCTTTAAAGCCGGCCTGGACAGTTTTCCAAGAGGCGTTCCAGCCAGATCAACCAGAAATCGTGGCTGAGGTTCAGGAATTGCTAAGTGAAACTCTGCCATGCAGCAGGACAATTTAAATGATCATAATGACTGCTTATTACCAAAGCTGAGGTTTCCTTTGGGGCTTTCAAAGAGTCCACGAAAAGAATACATAATAGCATATAAAACATGTGATGAGAAGGCTTCTCAAAACACTAAGATTGGCAAGAGCCAGTTCTCCCCTTTCGCATGCCAGTGTTTTCTCCAAAACAGAGTTTAGTTCACACCATACTTGGTCGAAGAGGGGGAGGGAGAAGAGAGATAGCAAAAAAGATATTTATGTGAGACTAAATATTCTCTACCTTTCCTTAAAACACAAGCACAAAAAAAATTCCTTTTTGCATGGTCCTCTACTCATGTGGAGAGAAATGCAATCATCACACAAAATCAGCAGAGATACAGAAGGCAACTGTAAACCTCATCTTGCTGCTTGCCATTCCCCCCCCCCCCGCCCAAGTGGGCCCACAAACCTCACCGGCAACTTTTTTAAAAAGTTCCGTACTTTGAATTGTGTCAGGGTTTCTTGAAGGTAAGAACATTTTAATTTAGTCTCTCATACTGACAGTACAGCCAAAAGAAAAAAAATCCAACTGGGATACAGATTTTCTAGTAAGATAAATTGAAGTCTTAATAAATACTCCAAAACAGAAAGTTGAGATCCAAACCTAAGCCTTTTTAAAAATTCACAAGCTCAAATAAGGAACCTTGAAGTAAACCTCAGGCTACTCTTGTTTTATCCTGCTGCCTACCATCGTCCTAGAGGTGAATGATGCACTGAACTCTCCCGAGAGCTGGAAAACTTCACTGGTTCCCTGACGGTCTCTTAATTTGGTAGCTGAAAATACTAAACCTGATCACAGATTACACAAGATACAAACATGCATCTTAACCAAAGCTGTAAAAAGGTTCTTTTAAAAAAAAAATCTGCTACCACAGGAGCTCAGCTGTCAGCTGCTGCAGTGGGACTGGGGAAAGGCAGTGGAGTTTCCCGTGCCCCCCCGCCACTGCGGGAACGGCGCGTACCTAACCTGGCACGCAAACCCGTGCAGCCCGCGTTCCCACCGTGACACAAACACGTACAGCGGAGTGGCATGGTCTCCCCTTAAAATCCTTTACACGTAAGCATATAAAACCAGAAGCTCTCTCAGTAAGAAGTAAACTGTAGCTTCCTGACAAATTTTAACTGAACCCAAGGCTAGCTCAATCTCTCAAGAGCTAAGCAGGGGTCCAGGAAGTTACAAATGGAGTGAAAAAAAGTCTTGGCTACAAGTTCAAAGCCCCTGGGATTTTTTTTTCCTTCCACCCTTCACAAAAAAATTCTACCACGACTCCTGCCAGTGGAGCTGGAATTCAGTAAAGCACAGTGTCAAATCCCAGCACAGCCTGACTCCTTCCATGCTGCCTTCCAGACTCCAAGATACCCAAAGCAGCTGGATCAAACAAATCTCACGTCAGCACTGTATCAAAATGCCAGGAATGACACACGCAACTACTGGGATTAAGTATGTTCTGTCCCTAATTTGCAATGACATCGCTGGAAAGTAAAGGTCATAGAAGGAAACCTTATAAAAGAACAAAAGAATAAAGCTGCATTCTTTAACAGCTCCCTAATTAAGGCACTCCCTTGCCTTTTGCAAGGCTCATCTTTCAAAGACTAGCATCCTATGCCCTTTTAAAAGGGCCATTATAGGATCAAAACAACATGCTCAAAACAAGAGGTATACACTTAAAATGTGTCTTCTGAAGTGCCATTAATTGGTTTATACCGAGGCTCTGCACATAATCATTAAATTGTCCTCTATAAACATGCAGAAACTTTTTTTTTTTTTTTTTTAAATACAGACAGATAGTGCACTACAATAAAAGCCAATCAGCAGACTACAGAGAGTTAGACTGCCCTATCACATGGGACTTAACAGTCCAGGTTTTTTTTTTTTCCTTTCTGCTTTAAATATGTTTCAGAAGCAACAGCATATAAAATAATACCTACTTTCCTAAAATGCAATGATTACTATTTGTGTATGTGTGTGTATATCCTGGAGATCAGCACAGGTTTGCCCTGGTGTAACCACACGTAACTGGTCCGTGCTTGCAAAGATGGCAAACAGAAAGCAAATACTGCACTTGCAGCATTAGCAGAGGAGATCTGAAGAGCCCTTAGAAGCAAGGGCAGAACCCCACAAAGACACTACTGCAAACATTTAAAAATTAAGATGAGTTTTGGATACTTTTGTGTATGTTAGCAAATAATAAGAAGCTGCTAACAGCATACAGCTTAAGTTCCATGCACAGAACATCACTGACCCTAAAACAGAATTCAATTTACTTCACACGTATTGTGTACACGTGTGCGTACATGCGTGTGTGCCTGTTACGGTACGCTAGCCAGAGGCTAGAAAACAGGAATCCCTGGTGTTCTCGGGGATGGTTTTTTTTTGTTTTTTTTTGGGGGGGGGTGCACTAATACAGTGCAGCCCAAGAATCTAAACTTTTATGTAAGTTAGCGCTACAACAAGGTAAATTGTCAGGGCTGGACGTGCTACTGGAATTCTCCCACAGTGAAACCAATTACCAACAGGACAGAAATATGAGCCTCAAAACAGGAATGAATGCAGTCAAGAATAGTCTGCATCTTTATGAACATACACACACATATTTAACAAAATACTTGAACTTCCCTCCTGTTACTGAGGCAGCTCATTATAGGAGATGTTAGTGGACCTTACTAATTACCTAGCTTTAATCTAGTACCATTAATAAAAGCAAATTCAAATGGAAGAAGTACAATTGCAGTGATTTTGGGGCAGAAGGAAGGGACAGACTTCCTTGCCATTAAAGTAGGACCAGTAGAACTGGCATCACCTCTGGACTTTTGTCTCTTCTAGGGGTATTTACTATGCTTTTATACTTATTTATTCTGAATCAGATCTGTTCCACTGCTTTGTCTAGCTTCATTTCTGAATGCAAATACTAACAGAACATGCCAAAAAAACAACACACACAGAGAACCCCCCACGCCCCCGGGATGACTCTCGAGGAGAGCTTTGCCGACGTCCCAACCGAACAGGAAGCCAGCAACGTGAACTGCAGCTTCCACCCGCTCCTGGGGGAAGGCCACCTGGGTTAAGCGGTCATCCCCTGCGCTATCCACAGCCCCCTCGCTGCCCTCCGCTGAGGCGGGGCCAGAGGATCCCTGCAGCATCCCTCACCGGGGACGGCAAGCTCAGCCCCGCAGAGGGCTTTGCGGGGCAGCCGGCGGAGGGTCTCTACCAGTGCCGCAGCTCAGCGGAGTGGAGCCAGTGAACTCGTAAATCGTAATCTATCAACTTCCAGACATCTTGAACTACAACTGGGGACAAGATGTAGCATCTCCCTCCTTAAAACTAAGCTGAAGAAACCTCACTTACTTGATAATCTAACACAAGAACTTCACAAAAATCAAAAACCTCCCAAGCAAACATGCAGCCACTCTCCTAAAACCTCCTCCCAGCACTGACAGTCTAAACAGCAGTTTGTTTAATATTAGACAAAAGTTTTGGTTTTGTTATCTGGCATGTGAAAATATTTTGTTTCAGTTTTTTTTTTTAATGGCTAAATTCATGCTACCAAATTTATTATAAGTACATACCATCTATTTTCAGCATTTGAGTGCAAGATACTCAGCTAACAGAACAGCTAGACTAGCAGAGTAGGCAGAAGTTTGGCACATAAAAAATATCATAATCAAAATCATACACAAATCACTTTTTCCCCTCTGTACCAGGACTTCTGTAGCCCTTTGCTACAAGTGAAACCAAAGACATGATTTCTAGTCACTATTATTTCAAGTTTTGTTCAAGCTAACACCCTATTGCAGTATTGCCTTATTCTGTCACGAGCTGGCTGAACTCATCATTTACAGGTTTCACTCAAGTTACTGCTTAGAGTAGTAACCAGAGAAATTGTTTTCTACTGCAGCTTAAAAGAACAAGACAGAGAGAGAACTAAGCTGCCACTAATTCTACTATCAACATTGTATTGCTATAGCTTTTCTGTTTGTTTTTTAAATGCAAACAGCACGGATTTAATCATTGGTGAAAGTAAAACAATCTAAACCAGGTTTACACAAACTCAAAGAATGAGTGGACACCTTCAAGGAAGGGAAGAAAATATCAAGAGTAATTACATATACAGATATACTTGCTCAAGAACAGAGCTACAAATTGCTGGAATAGCAGCCTAGGAAGTATATTGCTATGTGTTTCCTTTCTTACCTAAACTTTTCCTTCAACACGTGTTTCTGGTTGCATTTAGAGACAGGGCAGTTTGTAAGGTGACATTTTGGTCAAAATGCAGCATAGCTGCTCTCTTCTCCTTAAGATACAAGTACTAAAATGGTTATTTTGAATCAACCACATTAAATAGATTAGAGTCAAGAGACAGCTGTACAGAGAGTTGGCATTTTATCAGACCAGCTGATCTATTCTTACACATTTTTAGTCACAAAAGTCCATTAATCTACAAATACTACAATTCTAAAAAGCCCTGAGAGTTGGCATTTTATCAGACCAGCTGATCTATTCTTACACATTTTTAGTCACAAAAGTCCATTAATCTACAAATACTACAATTCTAAAAAGCCCTGATGCTATACTGAAGAATTAGAGACAAATAATATGACTTGCTCCCTTAAGGAAAATTTTTCTTGTTATTTCCCTTTTGTTGGAATAAACATAGCTACTTAGGCAAGGATTTCATGGTCACCTTAATACTGAGCCGCTGCCAGAAAGGGCAGCCCCACCTTTTTCCAATTTGCCCTAATCAGCTCCTTCCCTATTGTATTCCCTTCTCTTTTGTAGAGCTTCAATAGCCAGACCAGGAACTGATTTAGATTAAGAGTAACTCACAGAAGGAAAGAGTCAGTTTAAGGGCAAAAGCTGTCTCTACATGCACTGAGCCCCAGTGTACATTCCTTAGCCTAAGGTGCGTATTCTTATCACTCAAATGACCATTTTAAACCACTAATTTAAAAAAAGTGACAAGCAGATAAGGAAATTTTGAATGTTCTTTTATTTATACTGCACTGTCTTATGCCTCTGCAAATGAAATGTTACATGTATTTAAGTACAGTCACAATACAACCCTTATAATGTTATACAGCCTTCCAATGCATGAAACATTTTGGTTTCTAAGTACTTTGTTATGTGCAGAAGTAACCTAAAGCTTGGCTTTTGACATGATTTGTAGGCAGGCTTATCTTTGAAACCTGACGAACAGGCAAATAGAGCTACTATCAAACACTGCTTTTACAACAGTTCTAAATTTAAACAAAGCAATATAACAGTTTCCTTTGCTTTTACTTCCTGACATCTGGCTTTTCCCCTATTGTTTTCAAAAGCTACCAGTATCCTGAGTTAGGCACACACAACTAATTGTATTAACTTACCCTGTGAAGAGTCACTGTGTGTTGTTCCCATATAGCTGTTTCTTCCATTGTTGTGCTCTACGGAGAAGAGGGGGAAGAAAAAAAAAAAAAAAAAAAAAGAGATCAGATTTCACTTTCAACAGCTATACTAAGCAACTGTATAATACCACAAATAGAAACTTACACTCAAAATTAACATTAGTATTCATACTGATTAATTACAGAAAAGTAGGGCTGGCTCATTCATTACATATTTCCTGTTTTTATATGTCAGATCTGAACTTCCTGTGCTGTTTGGGGGTGAGGGGAATAGGCAAAATAAATAGTTTTTTAATCATTATACCCATACTATTAATGATGTTAATCAATCATGTTAGTCCATTTAAATCACTTAATTCCAGGGTTTTTTTTTTTTTTTTGGTTTGTTTGTTTTTTTAAGGCAGATGGTTTATGCGACTTTACAAAAACAGGAAGAAATTAAATTGCTTTCAGGATTTTATATAGCAACTTTAAAGAGAAGGACTACCAGAAGCGTTTGTCATGTAGGCTCTTGGTTGCTGACTAAGAGTGCAGTAAATGAAGCTGAAGCTGGTCCGATGCCCAGTTTCAGTGTTCCCCAGTTATCAGCTGTATTGATTTACTACTTCACATAGTTCCCGGTTTTGTGCACATTCCACCTTCTGCTTGCTCTAACTGTACACATGACCACTGCTTCACAAACGCCTCTCTGCAGATTACAGTATCGGTGCCACTCTATTATGCATACAGGTCACATCTAACAGACAGCAGTTCAGCACACACCACCAGGTCCTTAGGCAAACAGTAGCACTGCACAAATAAACAAGCTCCTATGTAAGGGCACAGGATTAAATAGTAACTTTATGACAATATTTACATTCCAGCATTTCTGCTCCAAAGAACAGACACTTGCACCACTTAATTTGCCACAACAATCAAAACATTTTGAAAGGGAAGATGGGGGGTGGGGAAGGAGGAAGAGCCAGAGAGTTGGAAAGCAGCAGGAAGGCACCTCTATCTCACAGAGACCAGCAGGATCTGCTCTGAGATTTTCTGCGTTTCCGGAGGAAGTACCCAGTGTTTTGCTCCATGTCCTCCTTTCATAAGGAAACAATCTACTAACTAAAAACTAAATTGGAACAGGAATATTTCTGAGACTAATTCAATTAAAGAACTAAAAAAACCAAAAAATAAAAAACCCACCCACCAACCACCCACAAGCCAGCGTGCACCCCCCCCACGCACACACAATTACAGCAACTCAGCCACTACAACAAAAATACTCAATACAACTTTGTCCAATTTCGTAACATGAGAATTTGCAACTAGATTTTAAGATTCCTTAAATTTCTTTAATAATTAAAAAGTGATTCTTTTCATGGTTTCATACTCTAATTCCAGTTAGTATGTGTTAGAGTATTGCTCATTTTCTCTTGCTGGATTCACTTCTTCTAAAAGCGCTGGTGCAACTTAACTGGGAGACAGGTCAGGCAAACCAGATTCCCCCCGCACTTCACCCTGCTGCTTCCTTGCACTGGAAATGGACTCAACTCTGACTGAAAACTGGGTTAGGATGAATTATGTGTCTACATAAGAATTTTAAGCAATAAGTGAAATATACTTTAAAACAGTAACACGTTACACACACAAAACCACCTTTGAAACAAAACAGAACATCTTGTCTGCTAAACAGTTAACAAATACAGATTTTCTTCCCCATTTGTGATGCTCTCATTCTGTCTTACACTTGGCAAGAGTTTACCAGGCAAAACATTTTCAACAACAAATGAAGGACCAAGTAAACTTCCACTTAGGAATGAAAAAACTTTTTAAGTGGCTCCTGTTCAGAAAAAGGTGCAACAGGAATGTAATACAGGACTATAAATGTTGCAACAGCTTTGTATTGTAGTTATTTAATACTAAGTACCCATTTTCAAACAGGCTGCCCCATTTCTACCCACATCAAGCTAGTCCAAGTATCAACAGAAAAGTCACCCCATGCCACCCCCTGCGTTTGCACTGGCAACACTGCGCAGGCGTAACAGGCGCTCAGGCACTTCCCGCAGCGCGGAGCTTGAGCCAGCTGGCTGACGAGCGAGACCGCGGCCGCGCCGAGCTCTTTCGCCTCATTTTTGAAACCAGGTACTTGGGAGCATGATGCAAACACGCCAGCTGGTTCTGGATATAGCAAGGACTGATGACACCCAGTTTAACCAGCTATGCAGTGCTCCCACTGGATCTGGGAGGAGAACTGATAATCAGGCAGGAGGAATAAGATAAAAAGAAGAGCTAAACACTTACTAAGAATGAAGATGACAACCTATATAAGTATTCCCACAGTTTTCAGAAATATGTTACTGGCTAAAAGTATGTATATATACACACATTTATATATACACTATAAAGTATGTATATATGTGTGTGTTTGCACATTAGTGGCTAGTATTACTTGTCATCTCATCAGCCTTTCTAGAACTGGACACTGTATTCACCGCCCCAAAGCTCAGCCTACTGACCAGAGCTGCTCTCTTCACATTAACTAGTGCAGTCAGACAAGCCAATCCCCTCTCTTACAGCATCTCCACCTTATTTTCTCCCCATCCATCCATAGAAACAAAGCTGTAGTGTATATTTTTGATGAGAGTTAAAAACATGCCACTAAAATTCCATTTGAAATGTCTCAAAACACAGAAAAAAAAGATACTATATTGCCTTTGCCACACCAACTATCCTCCCCAATATTCCAGTGTCCATTAGCTTAGGTAACTGAGGGACAACTACAATCGTGTACAATTCAGCGCCAAGCTGAAATATTGGAGATCATATTCTAGTTAATTGTTGACCTTAATCAGATTGTACATTAAACTAAGAATAGCTAAAACCACCATCTGACTCAAACTAGATAACTCACTTCTCAACTTATTACTCAGGAAGGAAGAATATGCATTTGTTCAATTTACTTGGCCCTTTAATAGACTAAGTAGGCCATCTATAATATTTGTAGAGATTACATTGGGGTGGAGGAATTAGCTTAATGACACTGTTACTTCACAATTTAACATTTATATATACACATATGCACATATAATAAAGTTACAGCTTCATGCCACAGCTTCATTTAATTTCCATTTCATCCTTGTAGAAGGTTAATCTTTCCTTTTTCAGTGTTTCCTCTTTGCCATTTTCTCCCTGACACTTTGCTTCTCTGCTATCTACCACTATCACCTCCCCCGGATTTTTCTATGATGGCAATTTCAAATTCACAAGACTCAGAAACATCAAATATCCATTAGTTAGACAGCAAACCAAGCAATACAGTCTTTTCACTCTGCCTGTCCAAATAGTCCAACCAAAAACAGCTAAAACAGTTCAAAGGAGGCCTAAGCTGAGTTGTTGGCTTTGACACAAACTCACTACGAGTTAGTTTTTCTCATCTATAAAGCAAAACTGCATTTGCTCACCAAAACACTGAGAAGTTTGATGAAGATCTAAGAAGCACTCATGCTAAACACCAACTAAACACCTCTGAAGGAGAACTAGCTCATGCTGTTCTCCGTCTGCTGAGGTCCCTGTCGTGACATCGCTGTTAGACTATACCTGCAAAGCGTTGTGTTTCACACAGCATTTGAACTTCAGGAATCCTGTAAGGACTTGATCTCTAGATTGTCTCTCTCTAAGGACAAATCTCTAGAAATGGCAAACCTGGCTTGTAAGGGCAGCAGACACCATAGGTTAACGGTGATGGTGCTAGCCTAGTTGTCTGCTGATGCCAAACTTAGTATCCCAGACAACGTTACCACCACCGATTCAAGGGAAACCAAAGCGTCTCAGCAGAGAGTGAGAACACCAGTCTAGCACACCAGAAACTAAGTATACAGGAGAACACCAAGGTGCTACAGGCGAGGGCTGGAGTAACCTACTGGAGACCAGAAAGCATCTCTGAAAGGCACAAGGGCGACTGACAAGATGCTAACTTTGTGAACTCCAAATGTTATGGCTACGTTAGGTATGGTTCTCCACCAATATTAAAAAGAATGAAAGGAATAGAAAGACTGTGAGAGGGATAGTATCACAGCTTCAGCATTAAACCTAGCTTATTTTGTGCTTGTACTTTATTAAAGTGAGGAGTTTCCTGAAGCTCATCCTAAACATCTTTACACCAACAGCTACTCCTACATTCCTACTCCTGTAGGCAGCAACCTGAAATACTTTTCTTTAAAAAAAAAAAAAAGTCATAGAGCAGGTTGCAATTCCTCAATATGCAAGCAATACAACTTACAATTTGCTCAGAGTCTCAGATTGCTGGAACTCCCTCAAATCATGTTCAGCTTCTTCATCTTTGATATTGCTCTGAGATGTAAACATCTCAAAGTAACCATCCTTCCAGAAAGTTCCTGTTGGGGACTAAAAGGATCCTCTGAAAGAATACAAGCAGTTTTTGGTTTTCCCTCTCACCTTCCGTTTCTTTCTCCACGTGTGTGTTTGGGTGCACATGTGCATGCATACACACACACACACACCCCACATGCACAAGGCCGACTTTCCCCAAAGGATTAACTTGGTACTTCTGCACCAGGATTTTCCTTCGAGCATCACAAGGGAGGAAGAGCCTTGCCGGGGGCAGCTGAAGCTGGGCTGTCACGCTGCCAGGCCGGCCGGCCCATCCACCTCCGGGGCAGTCGGCAAGGCTGCAAGCAGCAGCCGCGCAGGAGCTACCCACGGGCTTCAGAAGACAGTTCAGGTTCACGTTTGGAAAGATTCAAATGCCAGCCACAGCAACTAGCATTTTTAACTACTGTAATGCAAGGTTCCTCAGGTGAAGTTTCTTGCAGGGTAACATTTACTTCTTCAGACTTTTACACCTGGAGGACAGCTCAGACCAAGGCCAAAGTTTGGTATAATCCAGCAGTCAAAACCAGAAGAGCTTCCTAACCTTTCTTTGGAAGTCTAACAGGACTTCGCCAGGCAGGGAATTTTCTTCCTTCTTTACTGAACTGAACTGCATTTGCATAAGGAACCAATTAACTGTGTCAGGAATAACAAATTAAATTTTAAGCAATTATTTGCTCAATTATGATTGAATTTTAGCACATTGAGGCCAAACAAGTTTTTAATCACATAAAAGTATTAAGAAAATAATATTCTTCACCTAATGTCTTAAAACAATTCAGCAATCATTTCCTATAGACAATGAAGGATAAATTATCAACTCTTCTGTTATATATTTCTACAGTATGAGGACTTACTAGTTTTACTAGGTTTTCTGTTTACTAGTTTTGTTTCCTAGGTTTTCCGAGAAATTCACATTTAAGTATCAACCTTAGAACAGGCAGATTTTCCTCTAGCCAAAGCAAGACTAGCCTACCTAACGAAGCAGAGAAAGTACTTCTAGTACCTTTACAAACCTGGTTTTTAGAGATCAGCACTGACAGCTGTCAGGCAGACAACAAAATGGAGCAACTACTTCTGCGACTTCATGGGACATACTGGTTCCTGCTCCCCCAGGCCCAAAGCACGAGGGGGAGGAAAAGCTGTCTGTGGCAGACACATGTCCTAGCTCTGCCCTCAGAATCGCAGCAGGCAAAGGGCAAGAAATCACACGAGCAGGTCAGGAACTGAACCCAGTGAGCTACACTGTCCTTGCTCCAAGGTTGCAGTAGCCATGCTGGAGCTTTCACATAGCCTTAGTCCCAACAAAAGGTCAGCTTCTAAAAGCATTGCTCCTGACCGTCCAGATAAATCATCAGAATCTTGATAAATAATTCCCTGATTCTAGAGACGCTTGGAATAAGGAGAGAAAGGAGGACTGGTAGGGGGCTATATCCAAAGAAGGCAAGTCTATACTTAGTCACCACAAAAAGACAGAGAAGGCTTACCAGGCATCCAAACCCCTTACCTACCTTGCTGCACTTTTTATTTTGCTTTTAACAAGTCTTAGAATTATATTTGGGAAGTCTGCTTCAGCATCAAAATGCTGTTGAACCTCAAAAGTTTTAATGGTTTAACACAGAAATAAATACATTTTTTATTTTATTAGTGGGAACAGAAACTGCAAGTTTGTATTATAACTTATAGCATTTGGAACTGCTATAAGAATTTTTGCTTGTTTGGTATCTGGTTGCTGCTACTTATTCACCAAAAAACACCCAGAAAACTGAGTCTTCCCTCAGGTAGTCAAAAGCTAGCAACAAATAGGTTATTCCCCCCAGGGGAATAGCCAGACACTTCCCCCCCCCCCCCCCCCCCCCAGTCTTTCTGCACTACCTAGAAGCAATTAGTGCAATGAGGACAGAATCCTATTATCAAACTTCATTTTATCAACCAGGATTAGAGCTTTGTCTCACATAGTCTTCATATGACATATGCAATACTCTATATCTACTCTACAGACTACCTTAGAAATACCTGAGCTATTTCAAATACTGGAAACCACTACAGTTTCAACTACTGGAGCTAGTGCAGCCAGTCACAGAGCAGCATACTTGGAGATGGGAGAAACACAGCACGCTGCATGTTGCTGAAGCTTGCCCTTTATACACAGGGCTATGGTTTGTCTACACAACACTTTGCAAGCAGCACATCCTTATTTCTTTATTTCATCACTCTTTGCTGTTTCCATGAATCTATTTTTGGGAAAAGACTGCAGTTACCCTCAAGAGAGACTAGACAGAGGAGTTCAGGGACTGTTGCAGAGACAAACTTTGCCCACCTGATGCTCCTTGATTATACCTTTTACACTGCAACGTCAAATGGAGAAGAAAATACTAAGGCATTTTTTTCTGAGATCTATAGAAGGAAAAATTCTCACCAACACTGAAGCTGAGAAGCCATTCTTTAATCTCAAATTCTATGTGAAAGTAAATAGATGGAAGTAACTCTTTTGGAAGCAGAAATATTAACCTTATTCCTTTAAACAGGCATAGGAGTTGCCTAAGAGTACAGCAGTGCATCTCACAAAATATTTATTATTGCTTATTTCATAGGTACCGACCTCTAGTCAGAGTTCCACTTCTCCCAAACACTCACCTAATCAACAGGCCACCTCTTGGAAAGCATCAATAGCATCCTACTATCTACAAATTTATATTTACTTTCATCTGGAAATTTTTAGAACTCAGTACCAAGTTAAGCTGAAACTGAAACTAAGGATTGCTGACACTGATCTTGGTATCTCAGCTAGATGCGAGGTGTGTACGAGTGGCTGTGCACACTTTGGCTGGAATCCAACCAGGGCCTCACATAATGCTTGGATAAATCCATCCGCAAGATGAGGCACATCAGAAAAACATGTTTGGCCTCTTATACAATAAAGCTTATAAAGGAAGAAAATCGCAACTGAATGAATTATATGAGAAATGTTGCTATATCTGGGTATTAAAAAAAAGACACCATTATTAAAGCTGTTCTCCAGCTGATAACATGCTATCCAAATTAGAGAGAGAGGTACAGAACTCTCAAAGCGGTGTACAGTAACGAAATCAAGTTAATGTTGTTTAGCTCAAGCTAACAGTACAAAGTCTTCAGTACAACAGTATGTACCTACTGTTTGGACAACAGGAAGAAGCCATCTTCTATATTATGAAGTGCAACCTTGATAAGAAAAAACTAGGATTAAGCAATTTACCACAACAGTTAGCATGTTTCCCTACTCTGCTCAATTCATCCTATGCTTCCACAATCGCATGGCACTCCATGGGATACAACACTACTAAACACAATTTCCATTGCTTCCTGTTTCATCCCTTTCTAAGATTATTTGCTATATTTAACACACAGATATTTTGTACATCTAAAAACCCTTAAATTCTGCTAATTTTCTTGATGAATTTGTGTCAGACATTTTTGCTCAGACTTCTAGGTATATGCTCAATTTGCTCCAAACTATAAACATACTCAGTATACTACCCATCCCATGCAAGACCCAAGCTCTGTTTTAGCAGACCTCCCAGGCTCACAAAACTTTTTTATTGCTCATGGACATGATATATAAAGCAGGGGACCCTCTTTTCAAAGTAGTCAGACATACGAGAAAACCCTAACCAAGAACCAAAGTACAGAAACTGGGAGATGTTCGCATACTGAAGTAATTCAAGACTGGATTACAGATCCAATCATATCTTTGTATTTATAGAAGTGTTAATGGCACACGGCCCAGCAAATGCCATTATTCATGAACAGCGGAAAACTGATGCTCAGAGCCCCACAATTAGGTAGCGAAACAAGCCAGAACGCAAGACTCGAAGGCAGGTATATCTTGGTGCTCTCGGGTCATGCTCCTTCAGACACTGCAGTAGTCGGGTACCACTCAGACACCCTGGTAACTGGATCAGCCAGCAGCTGCGTGAAACTCAGGAGCTTCATGAGCACTAAGGCGTGGGAAAACTGTGCTTGAGAGTTTGGGATCCTTGTCCATTTTGCTTCTTTCCATTTTGCTTTCCAGCTGGCAGTGAAATCATGTAGGATCACAAACTCCAAAGTGCTGGCAGGCAGTATTTCACAGATCATGACTCCAAGCCAGTATGCTAACAAAATGGAACCAAAAACACAAGAAGGGAAAGGGTATAAAGAAAAAGAAAGGAAAACGGTAAGCCGTATTTCAAAAGACGTGAGGATGCCAAAGGAAGGAACAGACAGACAGCTCGCACTTTGCTCGTTGCTTGTTTTCTGGAAGTCATTTCTCCATCCTGCTGATCTAAATGTCAGTATTATTAGGAGGTAAAGATTCCAAAATTAGAATACAGTTTTTATATATAATTGAAAGTATTTATTTGCTCTTTAAATAAATATCAGCTTCTAGTTCAGAGCCGATTTTTCAGATGAGCATTTCAAAACCAAGATCTTCAAAAGACTCAATCTGGCATTTTCGTTCTTTACATCTTGAGATGCAACTTGACGAGCACTTCTTTTAGCAAAAATAACTGTTTCAGAAGTGTGCACTGCCCTGCTGCTGCTGCTGGTTCCCATCCCCCAAACACCCTTGCCCCTCAAGTTACGATGGCGTAACTGTTACGCTGGCATATACGTTAATGTGGCCAAATACGGCTATTTCCAGCCATATCAGTTCCCCATCAGTTCATCTCACAACTCCACCAACAGTCACACTGCCAGGGATAGGGGCTTGCAAGCCAGGGCTGCTAAGAACATAAAAGCTCAACAAATAGCCACCTCAGCTCAACCCAAAATATACTGTATTGGAGTACATAAGTGAAGCGGGTAAGTGCGTATAACTGCGGCCACAGCTTTACGGCAACAAATACAAGTTGGAATGGGACATTCTAATTAGATATTAAAAAAAATTATTATGAGGGTGGTCAAATACTGGAACTAGTCGTTGGACTAACTAAACTCTAGCACTCCCTTTGAACCTGAATTACTCTATGACTCTACATCATGGTCACATTTCTTGCACATTCCTGAAACCAAATCCAATCATCCAGCTACAGGCACAGCCTCCCGCACTGATCTCATACCCAGCTCGATGTTATTGTTTCATCTCTCCGTTAAGAGCATTAGTTGGAGTTCTTCCAGTTTGCTTTTTTCTTTTTCTTTTTTTTTTTTTTTTGGGGGGGGGGAGGGGGCAGGGGGAGAGAGCCCAATATCAGTATCACAGAAAACTTAATCACATATTATTAGTTTTGTATCAGAAACTTAAATTAGGCTAATGTACCTGAATGTTGCTTTTCAATTAAAAATACAAAGCCAAAGTCCATAAAAGTGTATGATTGACCAAAAAACTAACAAATGAATAGACATCTGAATAGCAATCAAAGCACTCTAGCATCTCCCTTTACTCAAGCAGAATGCCTTAGTTTGTTTCTAATCTAGAAGACCATAATCTAGTTAGCAAAGCACTGCACTGTATCAGTTATTGACTATTATACCATGAAAATTTTTCAAATGAAAGCAGTCCTCAAAAAGAGGCAACGCTATCCCATTAAGACAAGGGAGGGATGCTTTTCTGAGACCTTATTCAAAACTCTCTAATATCAATCAGACCAAATATATGTTTGAAAGGCTTGTATGACAGTTCAAGTTACAGATACAAGAACTATGGCTTGCTATCTGCTTCAAGCTTGACAACAAAACACATAAGAGTACATGTAGGTTGACTTCTGAAAAAAAGAAAAAAACCAGAGGGAGAGAGAGAAAGATTCTATAGTTAATTTATCAAGTTCTTCAGGAATTAAGATTTGGAACGGAAATATTCCAACAAACATATGGTGCCTCTTGCCTGCTAGAAGCAGTTGACAGCTACTTTTGTAGTTGCAGAATTCCAGGATTTTCTGAGCTTCTGCCTCAATCTCTCTATGAAAAGATGCATCAGTTTGTCTAGTAAGATTTTTAAATGGTGCAAAATCTCCTAAGTCTCATCAACTCCCAACTTCTTACTAATTGTGGTAAAGTGTCCTTCCCTACCCAGCACGACCCCACAGAGGGCAATCTCTCCCCCATCCTGAAATTTGGATAAATTTGAATCTTCTTAACATCCAGTTAAGAGTCACATGGCTGCTAGAGCACTCCCTAACAGCTCACATGAAGTTTACACATTCAAAGGAGGAAAGGTGGTGAGCGGAGGACACAAACACAGGAGTTGAAAGGGGATAGTGAATAGCGTTAAATATTACAGCTAGTTGAAAACGAGTAACTTCTTCAGTTTGATTAGAAAGTTGTTAGTGACTTTGGAGGAGAAAGTCAGGTAACAAACAGTTCAGTTAAAAAAAAGTGTGAAATGTAGAACACAACAGCTTCCTCCCAAAAGTGGGAGGGTTGAAAGTTAAAAGGAAAAAAACAAATTAAACCAGCAGTCAATGAGAGGGAAGGAACGACGCCTTAGAGCAGCATTTCAATAGCCTGTTGAGTCAGATGCAGAGGCAGCCATGTGATTTGGCTGAGGACAAGGTAACACTACGCTACGCTGGTGATTAATGTTAATGCGTTTGAAGGGCTTATTCAGGCATCAGGAAGGAAAACATTCCCGACCTTTCTCATCAGGCAGGTATGGGAAGTGCAAAACACTACTTTCTCAGTAAAGAGAACTATCCCTGTCCTGTCAGCAAAGTCTAGTTTTGTATTATTTCATCATGGACCGGAGTACTCTCTTACCTAGTTTCAAAACACGAGTCTTGAAGAAGCAGGAGAGGTATCTTATTTAAGCAGATACAATTCAGTACTCTCCAAGTCGTACTTTTTTCTACAATAACTGTTTTCCAAGCTATTTATATGCACAGGTCTACTTCAGGATTTTCTTCCTGAAAAACGTCCTCAAGCTAACACATTAACTATCAACTAACTGCTGAAGCAAAAAGCCAAGAATAAAAAAACCCCACCAAGGTAACGCTCTACAGTTTTCCTTATAATTGCTATACTATTCAATTATATAATTGAATGAATATATATATATATATATACACACACACACACACACGAAATTACTTTGGTTTTTGAGTAAGTTACAGGTGTAGAATGCAAAAAGTCTTATTTAGAAATACTAGTCAATACTACCAGTATTATTTAAATTCTGGAAAACAGTGTGTGGGAGAAGACGGAAGGAGAAAAGCCAGACTCCTTTTCCTGTCTGTCAAGCCATTAGATCAGTCCAGCAGCCCGCAGACCTACAGACGAATTCTCATCTCCCAAACAGCTTGTTCCTATTGCTTAATTTTTAATTAGTCCTTTGCAACCTTCTTAGTTTCTACATAAGACTAATTGATTAAAATCTCTCCGCTACTGAATAGAAGAAATGTGACTGTGAAAGTTCAGTTTCAGAGTAACAGGCAGCAGGGGTGACGGGGGCCTGCGAATGAAGATGATGGGTTATTTCAGTAATTGCATGAACCAACCAAGCAGGTGCCCAGCGTCGCAGAGACAAGGGGTAGCAGCCAGCAAACGGAAGCCATAATATCCGTATAATCCTTAAAGCAGCACTTTGGGGCTGTGGTCTGCCATTACAAAGGGGCTACAGCCTAAGCTTATGGCTGCTCTTCTCCTCAGGGCAGGCTGTCTCCTCTGTTTGCAAAGCTGCTCTGAACTGGGGCAAGGAATTGATCAGGATTTTTTTTTTTTTTTGGTAGTGTTTCTTGGACAAGCAGAGGGAGCAGGCAGGAAGAGGCAAAAAAAAAAATACAAAACAGGGGTCTTTTCTGGTGGGTTATTCATCGACTATGAATGTAGAAGCAGAACCCATACGGCAACAAGTGCACAGTCAATCATTCTCATAATCCTGCCCGCTTTGGAAGGAGCATCATCCACCCGCCCGCAGGTCGTGGGAAATGCAGCACAATTTCTCATTCACAGCCAGCTATAGAGTTTTTTGCTTTGTTTTTAAGCTTTATCCTGGCTATACCACTATTAGAGATTTGAAAAGTAGGGATGTTTCTTTTCATAAACCAAAACAAGATTCACAGTTACCAAAATAAAATATCTAAGAATATTATATGGAAAAAGGTGTATTTTTACACCTTCCTATTTATTATCTTTCTTTTTCTAAATGACCTGCTTCCTTCTCAGAGCCAATAACAAGCACGAGCTCCAAAAGAACGAGCAAGCCCAGAAGAACATTTCCACTTTCTCCCTTCCCTTAGGAGGGCATAAAGCATAAACGGACACACACTCACAAAATCAAAAACAAGCCAGAAAAGCCTTTCCAAGAAGATGAGAAGTTGTAGGACGGAACAGCAGCAACACAACTGATTCCACTGGGGTACTCAGACCGGACAAGAGGCCATAAACACCCGAGACCCAGCCCAAACAGCTGCCCCGATTATAACCCTCCTCTCTGATGTCCTAATGGCAGCAATCCCACTGTTGCCTTGCACTGTGCCAGTAGTTTACAACTGTTTCCAATTGGGAAATCTCTAATAAAATATAAAATAAAAATTAAAAACCCCCACCTGTTTAAGAGTGATGTGCATCCCACTTACTAAACCTAAGCAGCCTTTTGCCAGCAGCACGCTCTGGTTTGGGGGAGTTTTGTTCCCCTCCCTCCCCCCATTTGTAGACTGCATTCCCCTACTCCAGGTCCAATAACTATGAACTCCACGAATCCTAGGCTGAAAAATTATGACCCCTGCCATTTCTTACTCATTGAGTCAGGAGACAACCCCCAGTGTCCTTCCCTTTGAAGGCTAGGAAAGGGGACGCAACAGATACACTTGCTAAAGCAAGATGACAAAATAATTGCTGTACAAGAGCCCTAATACTAACTTTAATCTAAACTGTCAAGGAATTCAGATTTGCATAACTATCACAACTTTCCCCATCCCACACCACAGACATACAGCTAGGACATTTTCTAACAGTGCATTGCCTTTACATGTATAAGGCAAAACAGACTTTTCAAAAATTAATAAAATACTATCTTCACACTGAGAGCTATCTGACAGACTTGCAATTATTCTGACCATTCTAGTTGAACACACTGATTTTTAAATAAAATTTCTACTATGCAAATTTAGAAAGCCTCTACCAAAAATTGTTGACAGTCTTTCCAATAAGATAGCTTCAAGGCCTTTCTGCAGCTTAAGCTTCACCTTCTGTTTCCCCAATTCAGCATTTCAGGTGGTAACAAAAAAGAAAAAGTGTAACTAAAAAGAACAGTTCCATCATTTAACTTGCTTTAAAATGTTAGCCACATTCAAAAAAAACCCAGAAACCAAAGATTAACCTTAAAATTGGTCACAAAGCTACTTTTGTATTTACACCAGCAAACAAAAAACCCCAAAAAACCAAAAAACCACACCCACGCATTTAAGCAGAACAAACCTCGCCCCGATAGCGTCTGCTCAGCAGCTTTAACCATGCATCATCATAATTTCTCTTCCCACAAGTTGTGCATTAAGACGGAAAGTACATCCAAGACACAGGGTTACATTCTTGACCAGACCTGCGTCGTGTCCACCCGTCACCCCTTTGGAATGCACGTTCCCAGCTAGGCCGGAAAAACACGAGGGCAGAAGTGAGCGGGGCCATTTCAAAGTGTGCTTTGTGCTTCTACCAGAACCACATCTTCTAGCAACCAGGAACCATATTTAAAAATTAAGACTTAAGTAGTCTCTAAATTCAAAGACCTTAAACAGGAGCACTGTTGGCCGTTGCTGAAAGGCATTCCAGTTCAGCTCCGCCCTGAAAAGTGCAAGCCACAGCTACAGCCTGACACTCCAGTCTGCAAACTGAAAACGCACTCAAGTTGACACAACCTTCACCTCATTCACTTCTTACTCCTCTATGCTACAGAAAGCAGTTCCCCTTTACTTTGCCATTCTGAATGTGATATTTTCTAAGAAAGCAACAAAAAGTTACACAAAGGGAAATAACTAATGTAGAAATTTAAGCCTTTTTGCCATCTACTCCCTTTTCTCATTAAGTCCAATGTTTTAAAACAAATTAAGGCTTTAATTTACAACATAGTTCAAATTCATTGAACAGTGACAAAGCTCAAAAGCAAGCAGGAAAGAAAAAAAGGACAAAAAAATCTGACTTAGCTGTGCTTCTTTTTCCTTTGGATATAACATTTGTTCACGCATTGTTGCGTATTAGCACCAGTCTGCCCCACCCACCCACCCAACAAGTACTCAACCCAGCAGAAGGAAAGCTCCATACACAATCCTGGCCAACTCAGGCTTGTCTCCCACCCACCCTCTTTTTTTAAGGCGGGGGAGAGCACATCAGAACAACCTCGTTTCACCTCATGGTTGAACTCAAGTTCTTCCAAGAGCAGAACCTGACCCCATTTTGGTCTGCACCATGCTCTTGCCCTTGGATGTTCTTCACCAACAGCAGCCCAAACCGCGTGCCTGTGACTTGCTGGTACCCATAAGCCAAGGACCCACAACGCCATTTTGGAAAAAGGACCCCGTGCTGTTACGAGTCTGGGACAGATCAGCAATGTAAGAAAAGTTGATGCAACAAACCTAAGAACTTTAAGCTTTACAAGACAATACAGAAAAACGTAGTGAAACGCTTTTCCCATTCAACCTCTGCTTTAATGTTGCAACTACATAGCATGCAAATGCAGGAAATATTTTAACTGCCTGGACGTGAATTCTGAGGAAACAAATACATTGGAAAAAATAAACATGTTAAGGCTGTATGAACATATACTAACTATTAGCTTATGTATGCATACTGTACTGTTGCCATTTTTCCTTATATAAAAGTTAATTTAAATATGATAGGAACACAGAAATACATTATTTTTTTCCTCTTACTCTGTAAAATGGTTCAACCTTTAACTGAGATACTGTTATGCTGATCACCAACTTTACTCTTCAAATCACCCCTAAGGAGCTGCAGAACCACTTTTTCAAACGTACTACAACTTTTGCATATGTTGACAGTGCACTGTCAACTTAAGATCCACTGTTCAAGCCATATTAGTCTCCAAAGACTAAAACCAACATAAACATTACCATATTAATAGTGCAAACTACTGATGTATCCACTTACTATGTTTAAGCTTTGAGACCAGTGGGACACATTATGCATATTACACAAGTGCCAAGTTTCTTGCAGGCCATGCTTTTTCAAGCACGTAGGATGCTCAAAGTTAATATTTTTCACCTCTAAATTTATTAAACTTGGGTCTTAGTTTTTGTATCTTGTTGATTAGTTGATTCTCTGAGTTCTGTTAGTTGTAGGGTTTGAACTTCTTCCAAACTGAAGGCAAGGCTACTGCAAAATATTAGGTATAGGATAGCTTAATATCACTTTGAACAACCTACAGTCCCCCTACCAACACAGGGAACACCACTGTATCCATATCACTAGACCTAAACATTAGGATTGCTTAAAGAATAATTTTAAAAAGCAGTATTTTAAATATACTTAGATTGTCTTTATTTTTAGGATACATCACATCTTCAAGATTTTTTTTCCTACTGTTACCAGAATTGGGTAAGCACTTCTTCCGAGACAAAATTTGAGTTTCTCATGTAAGCAAGTGACAACCATCAAACACACACAACTGCAGAACATGATGTGAGTATGTTGGCACTTGGAAGTCAGCCTAAACAATCAAGTCTGGTCTGGTAGGCCAGGGCAGATCACTGAATCAAAATGCTTTTTGCTTTCTAGTGGTCTCACTTTGCATTTAGTTGCAGTTAGATTCTGCAGGGTTGGTTTTTGTTTGTTTGGTTTTGTTTTTTTTTTTAATAATGTTTGCAAAAAGTAGTCTATTCCAGCAATGGTTAACAGTGTGACAACACTGAAGCACATTTAGCCTAAGCCACTTTTATCAGTCCAAGAAAGTAGTATCAAACACAACCAAAAGTAATACTCATAATTAAGTGAATTTCAGGTGCCTTTGTAGAAGCATTTTAAAAATTGAAAAGTGCAAGAAGAAGAAAGTTAGCACACCCTGTAAACACTCAAAAAGAAGCAAAATTACAGCTTTAAAAAGCTACAAATAAAACCCAGGAAATACAGGTAGTTTTCACTTTCGCTTTCATCCAGAATTTCTGATGAGGAAAACCTACACTTACTGCCATTGATAAGTAATGCCACAAGTTTTCCCTAGGCAGGCCCAAGGGCAACTGAAAGTCAGGTCATTTGTAGGATACTATCATTACAGTTCAACTGCTGGTGGTCCCTCAGCACCCTTTGCTAGACAGTAATAGTATTGGTACCACCTGTGACAATTTACAGGAGAAGCCTAATTCTCACCCAGTGAAGTGATGCATCTAAGTACCTAGTACAGAGACCCATTGGGGAAAATATTTTCTATCACAATCAGATACCTTTTATAAGCAACAAATAGAAAGAGTTCCATATATAACACATATGAAATGAAGGATCAAACTAATCTATATAAAGACATGTCCATAAAGCAATAGTTGATGCCATGGCTTCAACAAAACATTGAAATAAGGAACAACTATTTCATAAGCAAGGCAAGTAGAGAGGCTACATGCTCGAGAGAGAGACGAGACACAGGAGAAGCTGCTCGCTATCCCCCTAGGTAATCATCATTTCATAAAGCATACTGGTTAATTGCTAGCTAAGCAATGGTCAAGAAATGACAAGCACGTAGAGTATTTCAGAGAGAACTCTGAAAACAAAGCCTAAAAATACAGTCTGTCCATAACTCTTCAGACATGCTACCCTGTCAAACCCACCTCTTGGCAGGCATCTCCCATCTGTGCTTAATGGGCAGATGTCTTTTTAGGTTACTCAGCACATTTTTTAAATGAAAAAGCATGAATGACATTTGAGTTGTTTATCCAACCAGCTGGAAAAGAAATTGGATAAGCTCTTGGTTAACAGCTGAAATGCCTGTATAATTTTGGCCAGTGACCTGTTTATCCTAGGTTACAGCTACAGTTCATTCAACTGTTGCCCCAAAAGCTATCACATTTCACATCAGCAAGAACCAGATGCTTGAGGGGAAAAAAGGCAACTGAATCACCTACACAAACCTGCAAAAATAGCCAGCCTTTTACTAGAAAGAGTTCAGACTCAGTTAAATATTCTAAAAAGGCTCAAATTATAAAGATATTTAACAGAGGTGTCACGTCTTCTAGTAAACTAGAAGACATACTGGGCAACTGCAGAAGCAAACAGAAGGCACGTCTTCCTTAAATGTATAAAGGACCCTCAAAAGCTCGACTTCTCTGCATCAGACAGATCAGAATGAGTCAACTCCACAGGAAATTCCACCATGGCCACGGTTTGTGGAAGAAATACTGAGGGCTCCTGAAACACAATTTTGCATAGTTCTCGCTGCAGAAAATCCCAGTATTTCCACAGAGCAGCAGTCCTAAAGCTGAGAATGGCAACACACACAGTGCTCAGACATATTTCCTTTATTAGGATAAAGTAACTTAAGAAAGGGGATACTTGAGGAAAAAGAAAAAAGCTTCTCTATGATCATCACATACAGAACTGGACATTGAGTAATAGCCCAGTATGGATACAGTAGAAGCTGTTACTTTAAAACTACCAAGTCTGAAAAGACACAATATAAAAATGGAAATAATGATATTAAAATCCCATCACTCACATGATATAGTCTAGTCCCTCTTCTTTGGAAAAAAGTTATTTTCCCTCCTACACCCAAACTTTTCTTTTTTTTAATAAAAAGTCAGCTAAAAAACTGCATGGACTGTTTATGCATATTTATGACACCAGTCTTCACTACAAAAAAAATTTTAGAGCATTTAATACTTCTACTATCTTTGCCATATCTCATTTTCTGCCCACTTGCAGGCTGATTTCAGCAGGGAAAAAGTTTTAATTTTGCTATGTAAACAGGCACTCTATTTACCTTGTCAATCTCCCATAAAAGCAAAAGCAGTTAAGTGAGAACATACAAACTACCAGGTGAATTTTATGAAATTCTAGCCTGCAGTAGAGCAAATATTTCTTCCAACTTTTACAACAACACTATTTTATACACTAAGCAAATCTCATTTCATTATTATTTCTCACCAGGTAGAATCCTAATTCTGGAGTGATTTCAAGATTCTTTAAGAATTGCTTTTAAATGTATTTTTAAAATAACTAATCTGGAAAGAAACAAGAAAAAAGTTGGCCTTATGTATTTTAATTCAATTGTTGTAGAAACTAGATTTAATCCCACTACCATTGAAATATTTGGACAACGGGAATCTTTCTGATCAGCTTCATTTCCTTTAGAAGAGATATGACTTTCTTTGTTAAACAAAACAAAGAATTTTTCCACTCTGAACCACTGTTAAATATTGTGCCCTTATTTGAATTGAGTATTATATTCCACAAAAACCCAAATGCCAAAACTGAAAAAGAGAGAAAATCTAGAACCACTAATTTCACATGCAGGTAATTTATATCAACATGTGTAACACTGCCATCTTGCAACAGATGAGGTTAAAATTAGGATGTATATATAAACACTCACTCTGCTTCAAATACGGATTTTCTGCCACACATCCTTCAGCTGACACAAAACTCCTACAAAAGAAATCTCGGAGAAGTGGATGGTTTTCTACTGCTTAGCAGAACAAATTTAGCTCCCTGATGATCTAATAAGCACCAGAGCTAGCAGAAGGGGAAGGGTGAGCTCACCCCTTTCATCAGGGAGGCTGACCAAGAGCCTAAGCTATGATGTAAATTAAAAGCCAAAAAGCTTCGGTGCGTAGGCTGAAGCCGCAGTCAGGCCCTCGCTCCGGGTGGCAGATTAGAGGTAGCAGTGAAGAGGCAGCGCGTGGCAGGAGCCGCGCTTCCCAGCACAGTCTTCACCTCCCCTCCCTGCAGTTGCTCCAGTTTGTTTGCCACCCCCCGCTTCAGTCAGCTGGTTCAGCTTAGTAAACTGACAGGAAAATCATCAGCAAAGAACAAACGATTTTTTTTTTTTTTTTAAAGATCAGGGACATGAACTAGAATATCGAGAGGTCAACCAGCACAAGGGCGGGGGTTACGGAGGAAGACCAGCTCGCCATCCCTTCGTTTAAGCTGCAACAAGCTATTATATCCCCTTTGCTATTTCTTGTAACCTTGGAGTAGTAAACCTGCACATTTTATAGCAAAGACACCAGGCCAGAGCTGGTCCAACACTGATCATACTGAGGTTTTTCTATGAAGATATCCCAAAGACACTGTTCTACTGCATTTGAATTTCACTTTTTAGGTAGCCTCCCCGCACAAGGAACGACCCAGGGCTCTTCACGGCGCATGTCTGGGAGCACAGCAACAGCAAGAGCACAGTAACACATGACTAAGGTTGATCGCATTTGAGGCTAACCTAAGTATCCACACCAGCCCACCACTTCCCCACCTGAACATTACCCAATAGAAACTGGTGTTACTTTAAAACCGTGCCTTTCCAAATGAAACCTCCCGGAGCCTCATTCTGCATCACGGAGGCCAGTGGTGAAATTCTTCTGAGTGGAAGAAACACACGCTTAATTTTAGAAGAAAATAGATCACACCCCTCAAAACAGAAAACAAGACAAAAGTCACCCTAGTTTATTTACAGATTTAGAAGACATGGAGATAAGAACAGTGCAAAAAAATTCAAAATAAGCTATAATTTATTCTTAAAATAGAAGGTAAGACACCTAGGTTAACATCCAAACTTAAAAAAATTTTTAAACCAATTACACTGTTCCACCTGCATTCAGAACAGGGGGCAGAGGCTTACCAATCATTACATTCAGGCATCAAACTTACAACTGTTCGTTACCACTAACAGCAAACAGTAACACTATGGACTGAAGCATCAGAGAACTACAGAAGGAGAAGAACGAAAGAGTTAATTCACAAAATTATGTCCTGGCCATAACACGTTCAATCGCTCTGCAAAAAAAGTGGTCCAGGTCAAACGGGGAGCTGTACTACTCGATAACTCTTGTTCTGTTCTCCATCCTCCAGTTCAGTAATTACTCCTCATTTTAAGTATCCTTTTGTAATTAAAGGGAGCCAAGATAGATAGCCTGCATTTTTAAACGATTCTTTAGCCAGCAATAGTCATCTAACTATTAACAACAGATTTTTAAAACGTTAAGACTTTTAACCCATCTGCTATAGAGTCTGGTCTCACTATCCAGCTTGTAATACAATATCTGTATTAATAGAATCTCTTTCCACTCATCTTAAGAATTATGGAACTACCATCTGTAAACTGCACTACATACAACGCAACAGTAACAGGGAGTGGAAATATAACACCAAACTATACAACCTCGGCTTGCAACATATGGGAACGGAGAGAAGTTAAAGGCCTAAAACTGCTGCGGGAGATAAAAGCTGCAGAACAGGTAGAATGAGAAGTTATTGAGAAACTGAGATTAACCACACCAAACGAGTTGTTAGCAAGGGCAGAGGGCAAACATCAGAGAAGCAAAGCAGATTTCTCCAGTACTGAACTATACACTCCTCTTACAAAAGAAAGACTGAAATTATATTTCATGGAAGTGCATTAGAGTTTAGTGCCTTTAGATTGAAGATGCAAGTACTTCTACAGAGACTTTTTGCCTTATGTAGGATCCTGCATCGGAGAAAGGCATAAAGCTGTTCTAAAAATACATAGTACTGCAATTTATACCAAAATATTTAATATTTTTGTGACAATTTGGACATACACTCAATCCAAACAGAATTCCTAAATTATTGACTACAGAGAAACTATTTAATCCAGAGGATGCTATGGAAAAAAAACTGAAAAACAAACAGGTGGTGGTGGTAGGGGGGGAATAGTCAGAAAAAAATAAAGATACAAGAAAGGAAACAGTACTTCCAAAGATGGCTGTAGCATTGAGACAGTCTTTCTCCTTTAGTAAGAGTAAGACCAGAAATGAACGGGAAAAGAAAACTTGCTATAAACAGAGTGCTTTTAAAGCTCCACTGATTTAATATTCATATCTTCAGTCATGCATGCTCTAAGAATTTAAAGAAAAAAATTAAGTGCAATGACAATACCTAAAACTTCATTGCTTCTGTCAGTGCATCAGTTTAGTTCTGTCTCTTCCCCAAGTTTTTGTAGGTTCACCTTCAAGAGTCATTCCTATGAAATTTAAGCCTCTAAAAGATAATACAGCTGTTGACAACATTACAGTATCTATATTTTTGCAACAGTATGGTATGCTACAGTAAAGGTGATCCAGATTTTACCAAATATTGAACTGAGCTGTGCAAAATATATTTCCTCTGTGGAATTTAAAATGTGACTACAGTGGTAAGGAAACTATTTGAATACATACTAAGAACACGCTGTCTGCCCTGCTACCCATTACAATGGGTCAACTTTTTTTTTTTTTTTTTTTTAAGGTTAGTACTACAATACTGAAGTTACGCTGTTCAAGTTAATTTTCTGCTCTACATTCATCGCATGCGCTGTTCTCTTCACTGCATCTGCTATAGCAGGAAAATATATAAGATAAAATTTACATGTTAGTGCACTGTCACTTTATACTATTTAGCCAGATGGCATAAGCAATTTTAAATACCCCAGCTGCTCATTCCTGGAGATGCACTACTACTTCAAGAGAAAAGTACAGCATGTTTTAACATCTTGCAGCCACTGGAAATGCAGTAAACACAAGGGAATACCTGCGCAGTCACCCCGTCTTTCTTTAAAGGCAGCCATTCACAGAAGCAGACAGCGATGCCATACAGTCATGCTTCCCAAAGAAGCTCAAGTCTTAAAATTATAAAAAACTTCATACCTGATCTATGTATAAGGCATCGAGTGAATCTTACATCTTTGTTTTCCACTTCTCAGCACAAAAAAAGTTATTGATCCAAACTCACTGAACTCAAACTTGACTTTGAATCAGGCCACAAGCCATCAAAAGACTACATTCAAAATACATACATCCCCTGGAGTCAAAGGTTTAATTGTATATGGGTAAAATCGATAATGGGCTGCTATGTTTCTTACTGTAACAGCTTGTTTGGATTAGACTTCCACTTTATGCAAATATCCAGTGCTTATTTTCAGTAAGAGTACAGATTCCCTATGAGTGCCTTGGGAAAGCAAAAGCCAGTTCATCCTTGTAACATTCTGGTCACACAACTGGAATTAAAGTTTATTTGGGGATTTATTTTTCTTCTTCTATGATCCCTGCAAGTCAGGCACTGCTTGATGTAAAAACTATTAAGATAGTTAAATACAAAACTGGTAGAGAGATTAAATGAAAATCAAGTCAGTTTAACTTCCTATCCATACTCTATTCCTACTGAAAACTGTACTGGCATTTTACTTACCATAACGTCAATTAAGCATCACATAGTCAAAAGACAACATTTACTTATCAGCCTCCTCCTCTTCTTTTTATCAATCTAAGACGACACAAGACTTCAAATTTCTACATGATATATACTACATTTCAGAAAGCTGTTTTCCACTGCATTGGTCACCAGGAATAAAGGACCATTGTTTTTTTAATCCTCTCCCTCCCCCCTTTTGCTTGGTCACACACATGCTCTCTCCCCTCACCCACCCGCTCTTTAAAGCCACCACATCTACTTTTCAAGACTGCTTGTTTGCAGCAGCTCTGAGCAAACCCCATAGATCAACACACACACGATTTTGTTTTTCGGGTGGAAGTTAGCATGAACACAATGTATGTGGAGGCCATCAGCAACTGGGCCTCGTTAAAAACTATGTGTGCAGTCAGCAGGGGAGAAGGGTTGTCACAGAAAAAGGGGGGCTAAAAGCAGGGAACGAGAGCCAACTTTGCTCACAGTCAGTAGCCTAAGTGCCTACCACTCAGCAAAAGCATTTTTAAAACCGCTGCATCAAAGCTTTCTGTGAGTTAGTCAGCATGGGAGAGGCCAGCGCGCCAAAGTCAGGCTGCGGCAGCCCCGGCGCACTGGCAGTGCCCGGAGTGACCCCAAAGGTCGGTGCTGCCGGGCAGCCCGGTAATCTGTAAATTGCCTTGGCTTATCACTTGGAAGCAACATAATTACATTGCTTCAAGGGCTAGCACAGTAAAGGCAGATTTTAGGTATCACGTTTTGGTCAGCTACATACTAACACATAGATTTTAAGTATATCCAGGAAATGAGAACTAAGATATGAATCAAGATGGAAAATAATTAATCAACTGGTTTTCTGACAGAGAGAAAAATGAAGCTATTTACACGAGTTCTCCAACATTGCTTACAGTGTTTTGTCAGGGATGAGCATCTTCGAGATTTTCACAAGTGTTCCGAAATTCTGTTGTTGAAAATGTTTTTCTCTAAAAGTTATTTCTGAATAAATAAATAAAATGAAGTTACTGAAGAACTGGAAAGGCCTTATTCTGGACACGAACAAAAGGTACAGCAAGCAAAATCTGGTTTCACACTAAGCTCCGGCTTCCATTTAAACTGGTACTTTCCATAAGCAGAGAGGGACGGTTACCGCCAGCTACAAACATTCCAAGCAATTTATTCATAGCAAAGCAAGCCAGTCATTGACTTCGCTCCAAGTTTTTCCAGGAATGGAAAAGAAAAGTGGATCCCTCATCAGCCTACCTACCTCACCAGATTAAAGATGCACAAATTTACTCACCACCATCATCCTGAACAGGACCGCTATAGAGTCAAATGTTTTCAACTCACTGTTTGATTCATGTGCTTCTCTCCTGTCAGACACCATAGTATCTAGCACATCAACCCGATCACACGGCTCAAGGAACAGATATCTGCATTTGCAACTCATTGCATACAGTTTACTTCACCCTGTCTGACACAGCCCTTTTGCTGCAAAGGCAGCCACTGTCTGTTTACTTTTTGCCACTATGCTACCAACATATTTATTTCTGCTTCTTTGTTCTAGGTGACTTTAAACAGTCTTTATTTGCACAGGGGAAGGAAGGGAGCAAAAACAACATCAAATTAAAAAGAACGTCTTAAAAATCCTCACTTTCAATTCAATTGTAAACAAGAGAGGAAGAAAGCCCATTCACTTTGAAGTTGCACATTAGCTCTTTATAATATGAAAGCCTTCTTAAAATAAGCCTTTCATCCTCAGTATTAGTTGTCATGTTTACTTATTCATTGTACAGTATTATTAGAGAGACTACTATGCTTTACACAACAAAAGAGGATGGTTAAAAAAAATCCAGAGTACTTAGGCATATGGTAAGTAGCAACTGTTTACATCAGTTTCTGTAATCAGGTAAGGTCACTGCGTTACTGATTTAACTCCAAAGTTTGTTTCAGAAAGCCTTAAGGTGCTCTTTTAAGATACTCTTTCAATTAGAGCATCAACCTATCAATTTTATTGGTTGTAGTGAAGCTACATGACATACAATAAAGGTAAAATTTGAGTTTTTCCAGACTAACATTTCCTCACACGCCTTTGTAAATTTATCTTGTAATTCAGTAACCGTGCCTGTATACAAGTTAGGATGCTTCCAGTCAAGTATCTCACCATCATTCATACTCCACAAATGTTTTTGTGTGCACTTTAAGCGCAGCAAACTGTGGTAACTCTTAGTAACTTGTAACTTCTGTATCTCCACAGTTAAAAATAACCTGACACTCCAGAGTAAGTATTTGGATTTGAAACAGAAGTCATCTTAATTCTCCAAGTGAACCTGGTACGGCCGCCTGCTGAAAACAGCCGACAGCGTAACTCGGTGCCACCGCACTTCTGGAGGACCAGCAGTGCTCCGTGTCACCCGCCGCCCCAGCACCTGCGTCCGCTGCCTCTTCCTCCTCGCAGCAGGCCTGGCCCCGCTGGGAGCCACCTCCGCGGGGCGGACCAGCCCACAGCCTCCGCTCCCGCAGCACTGATCTTCCGGCAGCTTTACTGCCCGAAGAGACCTGCCGTAGGGTCACACGGGCACTGCGGAAGCAAGACAGAAGAGAGACCTCCTTCGGACAACAGGGCCGACAGAGCAGTTTAACCTAACTGCTAAGCCATGCCCTGAAAACGATGTGGTATAAGCAGGTACGGAAGCAAGCATGAATATTAAAAAACACTTTCTGGATTTTCAACATGAGTTGTGTATCTTCTCTATTAAATGTGTAACTGAGCTGAAGGATTTGCCATTTAATCTGGAAACTGTTAGTATCTTATTTCAAATGAAGAGATGCATACAACACACTAACCGTCTGCCACTCTCTGTGAAGATGTGGATGCAGCCCTGGGATTACAAATACTGCATCTGCAGCAGTGCATAATTTCTAAAGCAGTTATTACTAGTTTTTAAGTTTTTGGTTACAACACTGAAAAATGCAGAATACACAGAAAAGGGTTTTTGGTGGTTTTTTTTTTTTTCCCCCTCCCCTAAGTTAGGTTTTAGGAAGTATCTGCCAAGGCAGCAAGGTAGTCTCAAGAATTAACACAATAGATTTACACCATGTTAAGGACATAATAAATATGGTCTGCAGACTTGAATATTTTTGTGAAGGCTTTCAGGATTAAAATTGTGAGGAACTAAAGAAAGAAGCTTCTTGCTTCGATTCTCCTCTCTTTCCCAAGCAGAGTATCTTCCCTTTTGACTGCTGACAATGCCAAATATTTAAGGAAAAAAGCAATTCTGAAAGTACAGAGGAAACAATTTATCATTTGAAACATTTCTCTGGCTAGTTCCTTTTGTATAAAGTATTTTTATTAATAACAACTATTTAAGGTATGTGTGAGGGGAGATAGTTAATGTAATCAGAACTTCAGTCTACCAAAATACATGCTGCAGTAATCCACATTCAAGTTTAGAGTCATCCATCTGTTTGCATTTAAAACTACTATCTTAGTACATTTTAAAGTACAGGACATAAATCTCACATAGTTGTCAACTGAACAGTTTACAGACAAAAAGATAGTCCTAACTATCAGTATCAGTAACCCAGCTGATTTAAAAGGCATCCTCATAATTCTGGACAATAATAATAAACAAAAAAAGAAAAACAGCACTGGTCATTCTAAGGAAAGAATGATCTCAGCCACTCTCAGCCACTGGCTTCTTACTACTGCTTACACATTTTTCCAAGATAAAGAGGCATTTACTTGTTTCATTATCTACAATCAGTAAGAAGCCCTTTTAAGTTAGCACTGGTTTATTTCAAATGAATCATCTCTGACTCTATATATCCTCAAAGGCAAAGAGTTCTTTAAAATTAAAAGCCCAAGCACATTCACTTACATGTACATTAACTTCCACTTCCAAAATTCCTCTTAATACACAGAGCTGGCAGCCATAAAATTACATACAAGAATTACAAGATTTCTCCTGGAACCAGGCATGTATTGATTAAATGATCTCATATTTCAGATAGCAAATTTAACTGAAAAAGTGCTTGACATAAAATGGCATAGTTTACTGGGAACAGTGCACTAGAGAGAAATGTTTCCCAGAATGCTGATAGCCCTCTTCCAAGGGGAACTGCAGTTTTTGTTTGTTAGATAGTCACTTCCTAATTACTATCGTTTTCTTATAACGGAAAAAAACCAAGGAAAAAAAAATTAACCTGGCAAGAAAAAAGTGCAAGGAACAGGGACTGAGTTACATTGATTTTCAACCCTATTTGTACCTCTTCCCAGTATGCAACTCCTCCTGCCCCAGCTCCTCCCCGCAATAAAACGACAGAAAAAAAAAAAACAGGATATTTGAGGGAACTGACAAACATGGATAAAGAGAAATCATATTCCTAACACCTCATTAAAAATACTGCCAGTGGTTGGGTTTTTTGTTTGTTTTGTTGTTGTTGTTTTTGCACACCTTTAGACCACTGGGGTGGTGCTCCTCTCAGCTGGAGGACAGAGACACTGTGAAAGTCAAGCAATTCCAAGCCACCCCTTCCTTAAATAGATTGTTTTAGCTGGGGAAGGCAGGAGGGAAGAGGCGAAGAGTTTCCTTAAGCCAGGACATGTCATTAATTTACAAGAATAGTCTTCTATTCCACAGAAATTGTTACTAACCCCTGAACTAATTCAAACTCTGAGTCTTTGTAAGTGGAAGCATTTAGGTCAGAATCTCCTCTCCCTGAAGACACCATGGTATTCTCAGAAAGGCGATCACTTCATTTTAACTTGCGTGTAATCGGGTCCTATCTAAACTAGCACTTAAAACCAGCAGAGATCAAAGAATTGCAGGTTATGCTTACTTTGCTGGCTATCTATGCAAGATTTACAAGAACAGATATATATTTAACAGGATATAGCTTGCTCAATATTGTGCCTTTTGTCTGTTATCTGGGAGCATGTTCAGATAAACATTTTATAATTGAAGAGGAATATCCAAGTTCTGCAACTCTGAAGCAGCTAGTATCAGACTGGGATTATTTCTTGTCTGACATTTGCATTCTTGAAAGTGCCTGGAGTAGCAACTTGCTCTGGAAGGCCTTACTATTATTGGGAATTTTGCATAGAATCCCAGCATCCTTCAAGTTGTCTTGTATTTTGCTTTAGCCTTTTAAATAGGTTTTACGATTCTCTTTTCCTCTCCCTATTGCCTTCGGTTTTCTCTTACAGAGAGCAGTAACAAGAAGATGAGCTCGCATGAGAGCTACAAGAAACAATATTCCTACAGCTCGACTGACACTCTGAAGTTTTTATTACAGCTCTTTCAGAGCTTCAGTCCAATGCTACCATCTTGATTTTTAGTAGTAACCTTTAAATACAACTGTGCAATTACTCTTGATTAGACGATTCTGCGAGTAAGGCTTACTCACACAACTCAAGGTTTCACAATAGTTACTCAGAGGCCAGACACCTTAGCTTTTGCGCTAAGATTTATTTTTCTTTGCGAGGGAGGGTAGAAGAGAAAGGAGGAGGAATAGGTAATGACTCACCGTTAAAAACTCCTGTCTGCCTGCATCTCTGAGCTGCTTTTGGCTCCTCCTTTCCTTTCATTCCCTTCTTCCTCAATCATCACCTATTATTTTTCTCCCTAATTCTATCCTTTCTGTAGTTCCTTCTCTCTCATCACGATTCCCACTTTCAGCTTAGCCAACAGAGACTTCCATAAAAATCCAGGAAAGGTTGGTACAGATCTCTGGCATGTTACACACCTCTCCCTGGTGAGCACTTGAGAAACCAGATCCCAGCCTTTCATTCAGAGAGGATGCTGGAATTCCAGACAGCTTGAAACACTACACACACCAAGCTATTCTGGCTTCCCTTTTTTCATTCTTAAGAGGAACAATATGCACTTACAGCAGCTAGGAACATGCCTGCTGTTTACTCTTAACTTCTAAATGCTGCTCACATGTAAAGAGCTACTTCACCTGATGCTGCCACCCTCGGCACTGCCATGAAGCAGGGCACAGATGCAGGTTTTTACCATTTTAGAGGTATCTGAGGAATATTGAGCAGCAACAGCAGGACACCGCTGAGACACATCATATCAGAAGAACTGAAAAACTTAGGCAATACAATGCCTTTGCCATTAACCTCAGAAGATAATAGTGCATTGGTTTATACTGTCTTTATGTAAGATTTGCATGCATCTGCAGCTGACCGCCAAGTAAATAAAAATTCAAATCCTGATAGAGCCAGTGGCATACAGCCAAGAAGCTTCCTAACTGCCCCCCCTTCAAGACGACATTTCATGGCCCAATTACCACCTTACAAAAAAATCAGACTTATTTTTTCAGACTAATCAGTGCTACTGCATATAAGTAGCAGCTACTGGCCCTCATATTTTACAGGAGACAAATAATGATAACATTAAATTTTCAGAGTTGCATGCTGACAGGGTATTCAAACTATGTTTACTGAGAGACCCCCTAATTTGAAACTCAGCAGTTTCTTGGGCAGCTCTAGGGGACATTTACCTTCTAACTACCAACAGTATGATTACAATAAACTACATGAGAAAGACTGGAAAAAATAAACTGACATACTTCAGAGGGTTTCTACAGCTCTGTCTGCTTCAGATGAAATATATTCTTGGTTCAAGCTACTAACGTGTTGTTTATAAATCTATAGACCTTTCTTGTTCTCCCTAGCTAGAGGTTCCCAATTCTTGAAACATTAACCCAGTCTACATTACCCATAGGGGAAAAAAAAACCTCGCAATAAACAAAAAGTAAGCCCATTTAGCACACTCACATGAGATTACCCTCCAGGAATTTCCATCCCACAACAGCTGTGTCATTAACAGAGGGGCTTATCTTCTACAGGATGGCCAATCACACTTTCCACAATTTAACTTCAAGTTTGGAGGAAACACAAGCTCTTTTGTCAAATAGCCATGCTTTCAAGCTTGGCTTTAAGGCCTTTACTACCTACTAGAAATACTACTGCAGGGAGTCCACATTTACAGGTTTTTCCACTGAACTCTCTTCAGGAAGACTACTTTATGTGGAGAGATTCATGGGCAAAGTACTACTGTGCCAAGGAAGAGATAGGAACAACGATGGGTGGAGTGAGATAGCAAAAGAATTTTTAAACACGCAGCCTGTGCTGACAGGGTTAATACGATCTGGCCTTCTCCCAGATTTAATTCTGGGGAAGCCAGCCATCTAAAGTGAACATGAATTACAGATTTATTATGAGTCTTGGAATTTGTTCAAATAAACAATACTTGGCATATTTAGCCCCAGGTACTATGCTGATCCTATAATATTAGTTACAACTGACTAATTGTCTGATAACACATTTTCAGCTAACACCTTTTAAAGTTTCTTCTCCTAAAGTTTTGCAGTTAATGTTTTAAAAGATTTTATAGTAAAGTATGAGTACACCAACTCATGCATCAGCACTGCCAGAGATTTCAGTAAGGCAGAAACTGACATCACTCTGAAAACTGAACCACCTCTGCTGTTGCATCATGTCACAGCTTCTAGTGACAATTTAAGGTTATTACTTTCCTTTAACCATATTTAAAGATGAACACTGTCTCTTCAGCCACATACTAATGCTTCTTCACAATTTTCATACTAGCCAATTTCATAGCACATATCACCAAGTCATTAACGTCGCAGTGAGAGCGGCAGCGTTGCAGTGGCTGTGGTCTACAGACACACACTCAGCGAGATGTGTAGGACAAGGCAATGGATGTTCTTTCAGCCACGTGAACTATTCTTAAAGGCTTGTGTCCAAAAGCTTGACCATACTCTCCAAAGTATATTAACAGGTCTAAAAGGCACCACCTCTTTCCCTATGCACCTTGCTTCTTTTATGTCCCATATGGATATATAACAAGAGTCACCATCCTAGAACATAAATAGATGAAATGGGGCTGTTCAATACTTACTGACAAAAAATACAAAGCCGGACACAGCATGAGGGGGTGAAAGAAGCCCAGTGCCTCTGCCGAAGAGGTTTATGTTCTTAGCCAGAAACAGGTAAAATTCTTTAGATTCAGCTTTTAGTCTATCTCTCATTGTGCTCTCTGCACAGATACACTCTCCATCATCATCTCTTGAAGCACACAGGGCTACAGAGGTGCAAGAAGCAACACCGTCGTGCTGCTGGCTCCCCGACTCCTTCCCTCTGCAATTCTGATACTGGCCTCAAACACAGGAGCAAGGAAAGAGCTGCTGTAGCAACTTAAACTCATCAACAAAGATGAACTTATCCAATCAAGGCTGGTACGCTTGCTTGAATTTTGCCACAGGGAACTTGCCTATTGCATGTCCTGTTCTATAGATTAGTCTATCTAGAAAACCTACTGAAAGAGCCTATCAGGTGTGAATTTAATATAATAATTTCATATTAGTTCACACTGTGGATGCCCTTCTCTCACAATGCAAATGTGATAGTCCCATGCAGAAATAGGAGCATTCGTATGGAAAGTTAGCCTAAAATACTTATTCTTGCTACTTCCCCAACCACTGAATCTTGCTGCATTTTTTAAAAGCAAATTGGACAATCCTCTCCACTGGGATAGAGCATGATAATTTCTATTCCATGCAAATAAAGAAATAGCTATTTGTTAAATGACTGTTGACCCAGTGGGGCAAAGCAGAAGACAGTATTACTGGGCCCCATTCAAACCTGGCAAGGAACAGGCAAGACAATATAAAGGGATCATATGGATTCAAAATTAATTAGTGCCTGGTTTAAGAAGCAGGAAGGGAGTCATGACTGTATGTTGTAAGGAAGCCCTTAGAGAGCTCTAATGTCAAAGGGGGTGGGGAGAGAAGGGAGTGCTGTTCATTGCAGTGCTTACTGGAAAAGGCTCGGAACTACAACCAAAGAAACTGTCTACTCTTGTGCAGTTTCTATTTTTAGCAAGTCAGTACTTCATGTGTCTTGGGGGCCGGGAGGAAGACAAGACTATCAGGGTAGTATCCAGTTCTCGCTTCTTTTCCTATCGAAAAATAACAAAACACAGCCTTTGAGAATTATATGGGCAAAAAAAGGATATCGGTATTCTTGTCCACTTCTCATAAGAAGATGAACATCTCTAATGCAATGCTCCCTACTGCTATCTTATTGAATTTAGGCTACCCTCCCCCACCACAAAAGGGTAGAACATCTGTTTATAATGGATTAGGAAACACAGGATCCTGTTAGAGATTACCAAATACCCTTGAGAAAATAAATACTATTTTAACATAAAGTCAATATTTAAATTTTTAGCACCTACAATACGTTTAATGTTTTCAAGTTTCTAAAGAAACCCTGATATGCAAAGGCTAGAAATAACTCTGAAGAATTACTGAAGATGCCACTGAATTAGCGGGAAACGTGAGCAGAGAGCCCAGTCCAGCACACGCTGGGGCAATTCTCCAGCCATACATTAACCCAGCTACACAGTTCCAAGCTCACAGGGCTTGCAGCTTCATCTAAGGACAAGCCATACCCAGGAAAACCCGTGGGTAACAGAGCAGACACCACTGTCCCTGGACAACTCACTACATCTGTGGCCATGGCAGCACTTGTTACTCTACGGGAGCCAAGGGACCCATACTGGAACGTAGAGAATGCAGATAAACATATTTCTTCATTTTCTCAAACCCTTCAGCAAGCACATCGCAACTCCTTAAAACAAGAACACTCCTACTATTTATAACCATAAACAGCAGCCTTTGAGAAGTCTGCCCCTACAATAGCATAGTTATCATACAAAAAGATCATTTCAAGACTTTCTGGACACAACATAAATATGCTGCATGTAATCAAGGGATTAATTTTAAAACTACCCTATGGCTGTTTGCTTAATCAGTACATTCAGTGAAGAAGTCATTAGTAATGTTCTTTGCCCGAGAAAACATTGAACATGGTAAAAATGCATCGAAAAATAATATTGAACTATCACAACCAGGAAAAATTGAGGGCAGATTAAATGACTGATGTCTTATTTAGCCAGGAGACAGTTTGCTGAACGGATTACATAACTTGAAACATCCTAACTTAAAACTTAAAGAGCATCTGCATCAAATATTACCCATAACCTCAGACAAACACTTAGAATTTGAAAACGTTAACAAATCAAAATTGGCATTGCTAATCTTTGCATAAAGATGCGTACAGTTTTACTCTCCCCACACTGTAACTGCAATTGTTTTTTTTCCCCACCAGGTATACTCCAGACATTACCTTTCCTCTTCATAATAGAGAAGCAAAACAGAAGAGAAGGTCCTACTTTGTATTGCAGGCTTACTGATACGGCCTGTAGCCAGAAGGACAAACAGCTGGGTCTCCCATGGTCCAAACTTCCACCGACTTTGACAGAAGTAGAATTTTTTGAAAAGTGCTTTAAATGGAGATAGACGTTACTTTTGGATACTGTTTCTAGTAATAAAAACAAAGTATTTAACACAGTTCACCATTTAACGCAGTTCACTATTAATTACAGTTCTGTTTTTAACTAATTAACCCATGCTGACGGCTTCTTACCATGCATTTTAATGGGTCCTCATATCAGAAAGTTTTGAATACGATATTACATTTCAGTGTCAATGTGGACATATACTCAACCTTAAGGACAACTCATGACTTTATGCACCAATTAAAAATACCATGTTTTGAGATGTTTTTTGCACACATATAAGCCTGATAGCCATTCTCACAGCATACAGGTAGTAGCACAATACTTGCCTTACAATACACATGAAGTACAGAAACCTGTTTAGAGGTGCTTTCCATGAAACAAAGTTGTTTGTTTTTTTTTTTTTAAGCTGGTCACTGATAAGGTCTTACTGATTTTCTAATCTGAAAAAGCAAAAGCAGCTCCCAGTCAGTCAGACTTCAAGCTTCATTTGCATTACAGTAATCTTTGTCCCACATATTGAACAGGAAGCATCTCCAGAACACACTTTGCAAAAATGTACAAAATGTGAAGCTTATGCCTCTTCTCATATCATCAGAACAAAATTCATACTGAAAGTGACGCTCAAGTTGCCTACAGTCATAACCAAAACAGTTGAAGTAATTAAAAGAAATTCCAAGTCTCCAATCTATCCAATTTTCTTAAACAACACATTAAAAAAGTATTTTATCAGATCCAAATAAAGCTAAAGGAATACCATTAAAATAAGATGCAGTCTTTCAATAGAAGTAAAAAGTGTCAAGTAGAAGCTAGGTTCTGATGCTAAATCAACTCATAAGCTTGCTTCTGGGATTGTGTGTTACTTCACCATATGCATTTTCTATGTATTTATCTCTTTATTGTTACACGTGAAGAACCTCACCAACATTTTAGTGTTTATATAGACTTCATTGAAAAAAGCTAACAACAACAAACTCCATGTCTCCCAAACCTAGGTATTTGGTGAACTACAGCCCTTAAAAACACATTTTAAAAGCTCATGCATATACCCTTTACAAGGAACAAATACACTGGTGCCTCCAACTAAGATTTGGGGTAAGAATGCTAAACCACATTTAAGATGACTGTGAGGTCGTTCGCTCTTGCAATGGAACCAAAGATTGCTTGCAATCACTGAGTCTTGAACTGTTAACAGGGTAAAGCTCTCCACCATTTGGTAGGAGCAGTAGACAAGAAATAAATGCCTAGAGCTCAAAAGAAAAAAAGGACAAACAAAACCCTATTACAGGACTGAGGCAAAAGACTGTGAAATAACCTTTGTACATGCATTTAAAACTAGCAGGAAGTTTCAAGAACTGAAGTTCAACATTCAAAATGGATCAAGGCTTCCAGAACTCCTGCCGCTATGTTTACTGCTTAAAAGCATTATTTTTCACCAATACAGACTACATTTGAGCTCTCAGCTTAAAGGTAGAAAGCTTTACATCTCACTACTTATACCCTGACACAGTCATTCCCACAGCGTCCATTAGTATTGCTCAAAAAAACATCAGAAGAGATTAGGCCCCCTACATTTTGCAATCACAGCCACCACTGGATTAGACTGCAAGCACAATTTCATGAAGTTTCTCTCACTGTTTTCTATTGTTTACCACCAACAGCTACTGCAAGCATTTAAAATTTTAATAAACACACATTCTTTGGTAGCATAGCAGGCAAAAAGTTAAGTAACCCAATTTGAAAGGGAGGAAAGACTGTAGCAGAAAGACTGTTGACAACAGGGCACAATGCAATAATATCAGCTCAGATTACTACCTGCACAATTAAGAATAACTCAGATGATCAAAAAAAGTTTTTAGCTCTCTTCTCATCAAGTGCACCAATACAGATATACAAAACCCCAGAAGCTAAAGAACACATTAAGCAAAAGTTCTTTTAACAGATACAGGCATTCATAGGGTTATTTTTATGCATCACATCCCAAAAAATTAGAAAGGGGGTACCCTTTCTTAAGGGAGCCACCGAAGGAAACAACACCTGACTGACACTTGGAACACAGAAGTCCTCCAATACCCTATCACTTCTAAGCCACTTATAGTTTGCTTTGTTTCATATTTCCAGCTACTCAAACTATATAAACAAGGAGCTAATTAATGGCTGAAGTAGGAATAACAGTAGCCACCTACTGAAAGCATTGCCGTTCGGACAAGGAAATTCATACAAATAGCACGCACAAGTTCCTAGCTTTGAAAGACACTTCTGTGACAAAATAAGGTCAAAAAAGTAAGCAGTAACAGCTTGCACAAAGGGTTATTACGGATCGTAAGAACTTACATTGAAGAAAAAACCACAGAACTTGCACAATTATTTTAGAAGTGCTCTTCTGAGAGAAAGCTATTTCAAAGATGTGATTTTTATAACACTTAAAAACATATTAATGAAGAGTTAACACAGAGGGAAAGTATATTTTACAGCATTCTTAAGTGAGCATGCTTTCTAGTGTAATTAATTTGGCTGGTATTCTATACACATACATACGCACGCAGAGCCAGCCTGATATGTCCAAGGTCTGGAATAAGTTTCAAATAACCACTATGGTTAAGATACAAAAAAGCTGTATTTATTTTGATATTAGACTGGTGTAAAATAGAAAGTTGTATTTAGAAACATTGTTTTTCTTTTTTTAAGAGAGCGCACACACGTGAGAGAGCCAATACTTTTTCAGCCTTGAAAAACACATATTTTAAGGGAATACTTTGTCTCAGAAATGGGAATGTAGCACCCTTTAAAAAAAAAAAAAAAGAAAAAAAAGAAAACCATCTGCAAAATTAAAGCCAAAGCAATTTCTCACAATTCCTCACATGGCAGACTTCTAACATAACAGTACTCTTTTTAAGAGCGAAGACAACACTTACGTGCACTGCATGTTTGTCATCTCTGTAAAGGCATTTAACATGAAAACATGTATGTTTTACTTGTCCTTGTGGCTAGCTGATACTACCAGTTCGAAACATTGCCCAGATAAACCGCTTCTCCGCTTGCAACACGTGGAGCGCCGGAGCCCGTGCCTGCCTAGCCTACGAGGCAACAGAAGCGCTCTGGAAGCCTAAGCGGCTACACACCTCGGTGACCCAACGCTAACGTCTGGATTTTAGAGACCGCGCCGTGGAAGCTGAAACTGCCCTGCTGTAACACAGTCTCGAAACCCGGACTGAGAGCTCGGAGGCCGCGAAGTTACCGGCGGCGCCTCGCAGCCAGCCACCGGGCAGAGCTCCGCGCTCCCCGCAGCCCGAGGGCCTCGCCCCCGCCGCCGGGCGCCCGCCCGCAGGTGACACCAGCCCGAAACCGCCCGGTTTCACCCGAGCGCGGGCCGGCGCCGGCCCCCGCCCTCCCGCTGCCGGACGGGGCTGCGGACCTCGGCGCGGCCCCGATTCCGCGGGGGGGGAACGGCCCGCGGCCCCGCCGCCCTGCCCGCGCTCACCTGCGGCTCGGGCGGGCCCGCGCCCCGCCGACGGCTCCGCGGGTGGCGCCGCCCCGGAGCTGCTCGCCGGTGTCAGCAGCCGCCCGCCCCGCCTGACTCAGCGGCGACCGGCCCGGCCCGGCCCAGCCCGCCGCACTGGCCGCTCCCGGCCCCCGCCCGCCCGCCCGCCCACCCGCCGCGGGGGCCCGGCCCGGAGCTGCCCCGCGGAGCCGCCCCGCCGCGCGCCCGTCCCGCCGCCGCGCGCCCAACAGGTAGGCGGGGGGGAGGGGGCGGCCGCGGGCAACGGCTGCCGCGGGGCAACGGCCGCGGCCGGGGGCTCCGCGGCGCCGCGCGGGGAGAGCCGCCGCCGAGCGGCCGCGGGCCGGCGGAGCGGAGCGCGGGCCGCAGGGACCGAACAAAGCCGCGGCCGCGAGGCAGAGCGGGCGGCGGGGCCGCCACAAAGGCGCGCGGCGGGGGGAAGGGGGGGCGCTGCCCCCCGCGGCCGCCTCTTACCTTGGCGGCGGCCCTGGCGGACATCTTGTCTGCTCCTTCCCCCGGAGCGGGGCTGCGTGCGCGCGGCGCCGGCGACCGCTGGGACCGGGGCAGCGACGCTGCCGCCGCCTCACGCAGCTGCCCAAATAAACATCCCACGGGGCCGGGGAGGAGGAGGAGGAAGAGGAGGGCAGAGGGAGGAAGGCGGGCCGGCAGGGGGCGGGGACAGGGCGGCGGGAGGCGGCTCAACTTTGGTAAAAGTCCGGTGCGGCGCCGCGGGGGGGGCGGGGGGCCAGGACGGGAGCGGCCGCGGCCGCGGCGCCGCCGCTGCCTCGGCCCCAGCCCGCGCCGTCAGCGGCCGCGGCGGAGCCACCCGGCCGCCGCCGCGCGCCCGCCTGCCCGCGCGGCCACCGCCATGTCGGCCCGCCGGGACGGCCCATCCCGCCCCGCCGCAGGGGAGCGCACCGGCGGGCAGCGCTGCGCCGCCGCCCCGCCCCGCCCCGCCCGGCCCCGCCGCCGCGGCCCGGCCTCGCTCCCCGCTGCCGCCCGCCCGGCGCGGCCTCCCGCGGGGCCGCGGCGCCCGCAGGCCTGGCTCGCCGCCCGCCGGTCCCCCCCCCCCCCCCCCGCGCCGTGGTACGGGCGGGCGGCGCGCGGGGGGCGCGCTGAAAGCGGCGGGTCGCTGCCCCGGCCCTGGCCCGGCCCCGCAGCGGCGAAGGGGTCCGCGCTCGCCCCTTGTCTGCCGGGGCGGGACGGTAGTTTGCATGTTCCTAATGGCGCGTTTAGTGTTGGAGACAAAAAAAAGAAAAAACCAAAAAGAGGCAATAAAGAACAAAAAGAAATCAGCGGGGAGTTTCGGTGTGGTTTCAGGTGATCGCCGCGCAGCCTTAGCGTTTCCTGTATCGCCGCACGTTTCTGCCTGTAGCTTTAAAAAATAAACCTTTTAAAGTATTTTACATGAAGACTTTTTAGTGCCTTTTGAAATAATAACTGTTTATCTAAGGAATAAGAGAAACGTTACAAACATTTTCCGTTTGGAAAAACACTTTTTAAAGCCGTTATCTCATTTTGGGGGATGGGTGTCCGAGTCGCCCAGGATCAGGCCGTCTCTGCAAACCAGGCTTCGGCTGTGGCTCGGGCGCTTCGCTGCCACGCGAGCAGCCGGGCCGCCGCCACCCGAGCGCCCGCTCAACCGTTCTGTGGGACCCAGTCATGAATGGGGTCATCATTACCCAGATGATTTCCGAGAGAATCACCGTTGCTGCGTTCCATGATCTCAGTGAAAAGGTGCCTCTCTTTGTTATTCACATCACTGTGGCTCAATACTTCATTATTTTGCCTAATTTACTCTTTAAACATCACTAAAGCAAAATTTTCATGCCGGCTCTTGCACCTCGGACAGTCAGATAAATCCGCTCACAGGGAAAGGAGAGCAGGTGGGAAACGCTCACAAACCAAAATTGGAGTATTTTTCACCCACTTTGCAAGCATTTTACCGGCATAGACGGTGGTAACAGACATGGTCTCAGGGCCGGAGTTTTGCAGTTGTGCTTACTACGCGCTACCAGCTGCTTTAGCACTCCATGAGCTTCAGAAATACCTACGTACTTAAAAAGAGGCAATAATGCAATGATCCCGATCACTCCTTTACAGAGGAACGCCCTGCCCACGGCTTCTGTGCGAGTTTTACGTTTGTTCTGCTTCGAAAATAAACAAATACATATTCCAGGAAATAGCCGAGGCGAATTCCCAAGGCAGCAGCCCAAAACCGATGGGGAGGGCCAGCTCCTGGGCCAGGGCGAGGGGCGCCCGGCCCCGCGCAGGCCCCGTCCCTCGTCCCTCGCGGCAGCCCGTGCCGGCCCTCTGCCCAGCACGCGCCGCGACCGTCCCGGGGTCCCCCGGGCTCCCGCTCGGACCGCCGGGCCCCCGCGCCATGCAGCACCCGGCCTGCGCGTCCGCTCGCGCCGAGCTCCGCTGCGACCCTCGGCTTGATAACGCTGCTCCCGCTTTCTCTGTTTATTAACTGCCGAAGTGACTTAGCCTTGGATTTTCTTTAAATGTATCTGGACATGGTGCGGGAGGAACGTGATGTTTTATTTTCTGCGTCTGAGTACGCACGAGAGGAAGCAGGAAGGAAAAGGCTGAGATCACAACAGGAAAGAGTGGGAAGATTTCAAGGTGTGGAGGCACACGAGGAAGTACTCAGCAAGGGAAAGGGGGAGAGTGACCTGAGAAAGAGGGTGCGAAAGAATCCTCAAAGCAGGGTAAAATAATCCCTCGTCTGCCCTCCCTCGAACAAGAGCAGCTGCGGGAGGGTGGGCACAGGCTGCAGGCTGGGGAGGAGAAAAGGCTGCGTGGGAAAAAGATTGGAGACATCAGGTAGGGGGATGAGAGAGGAGTGAATGGGATGCAAACGCAGAGGTGGAGAGCGATGTTTAATATGAGGGAGAAGGACTGTGGCAAAAAGAGCAATTATTTAGGTATTGGCCCACAGAGGGTAATGGGAGGATTTGTCTCCTCCTCCCTCTCCTCTTTCTCTCCTCTACTCCTTTTTCCTTCTCTTCTTTCTCTTTTTTCTTTCTTCTTACTTTTCTTCCTTCTTTTTCCTTCCTTCCAATACTAGTTCTGTACTCCATCTCTACTGTTGATATGAATTTGAGGAGCTAGAAATGCCATCTTATTCTATTAGCTTTGGTAAAATGTGTATACTCATCGGTGCCTTAACACAGTATAGTATGGCAAATGTCATGTGCTAGTGTCCCAGATAAACTCAATAGATACAACTTATTTTAACGAATGTTTTTGCTCAGTTTTAAACAAAGCAATAGCAGGAACATGCTCTTGTCATTTCAAATTCTTCTGTCGGGAGGACTTTTTCATGTCTTCATTAATAAACTACTCAAAAGGAAAGATAACTTCACAATATCGAAAACGCCAGCTCAAATGTTGGCCAAATCAAATGCTGGACAAATGAGCAAATCATCCTAAAGATAATTATAATAAATGAAATGAAACCTTGAGTGATATTCCTATTTACCTTCTTTTACAATTTATTAATAGAGTATTACAAAAGTCATTTCTGAAACGAGAAAGGGTTTTTTCTTGAAGAATGTTGGGATCCTAGTGTATTCATGAATTCCTTGAATAAATGCTTTAAGGAAGCAGCAAACATCTTGGTATTTAGTCATATAAGACATATCTATCACTATTTATGCATGTATATGCACTATAGATACAGTTCATTCATTCAGATACAGATATGTAAGGTCCATCTGTTGATGTAACTGAAGGGTCAGAACTTTAGGTCATACTCCTGATAGTGTCCTCTTAGGTTAAAATCCTGTTGAAACAGGATTACTTCCTCACCTTTAGAAAGAAAACTGTCTTAAAGATAACAGTTGAAGAAAAACAAGTGCTTAACTCATCTTTTAAATCACTGATCTTGAGAGTTGTCTAAAAAAGGTACTACTGTATTTTCTTGGTAGGAAAACTAAAAATAAAACTATTATTTAATCAGGAATGTTCAAGCCATAAAACTAAATTGATTCAAAGGACACAGAAGGACAGTCAGATGTGTGAATCCTTATTTCTAACTTAAGGCACGTATATCTATTACATTGAAAGAGCAGGAAGTCCATTCTCTACTTTATGTTGATTTAACTTTTAAAAAAATGTTTTGATCATTTAAAGATGGGGGGAAAAGGAAACTGCAGAACCACAGCCACTACACAGACAACTTCCTGTGGTTTTTGTGGTGTATGTGGCTTGAAAAGAGAACAATTCATGTAAGATCTTTCAGTGATATCAGATGCTCCTGCTGCCATATGAAGTAGTCTGGGGAAAATTAGCTATAAATATGCCTATGTATTACCAATAATGTCAGGCAGTTTAGCTGATATCGTATCTTCTTTATTTGTAATTACCACCTGGTTTCACCATTTCAAGAATGAAGAAAAAAGGGGCAGAAAAAATCAGAACTCACAATGTAAACCACAAAAGAAGAAAGTACGTTTTTCCAAAATGAAAAGGCTTCCTCCTCAAGAAATAAGAAGGTGGTTTAAAGAAATCAATGAGATATTCATGTGCTTAAAATTAGGCAAAATCTCAGTGTCTTGCTGAATCAAGTCCCTAGGGAAAAAGTTAATGTGGTAATGATGTCTAGTAATGATTCTTATCTTCCTCCCACCTCCACACAGTTAAAGCTTTCTACTTATATCTACGTCCCCGTGAAAAGGCTGTGTGCCACTGCTGGTCCCTCTCCTAAAAACCCTGCAGATAATTCCTCAGTATACAGTGAATACAAGCACCACAGAGTCTTCCAATAACTCACTGCCTCTCACATAATAAAACCGTTAGACAAAGACAAAATCCCAAACATCCACAATTTACCTCTCATCGATAGGTCAAAGCATACCCCAAAGGCTGAAGAGGCCCTGAATAGGAAAGGGAATTGTTTTGCCAGTCTGGCAATCTTAAACTCCTGCTGTTCTAAACTCACCATTTCTTGTTCATCTCCTTAAAAGGCATATAAGGTTTAACACAGTGCAAGGTTTTTCTGCTCAGTCAGAGCATCACTTCAGTTCTTAAGCACATGGCAAATATACAAATAGCATTAAGAGTAGGTTGTAGTGGCAAAGCAAGATTATTTTCAGCCTTAAAATATTTAAAGAATTTATTACTGTAGATCTGAAAAGAACTTAGGCTGATCTCTTTAGTTATTATTTTCAGATATTCTTGTAAAAAGAAATTCTTGTCTCCTCGTTTCTGGCCAGGTTTTAGCAAATCTCTGTCCATATTATTATGTCAAGGGACAAAGTCTGGAACCAGTGTTGAAGAAAATATTACCATGAAGTTTTAATCTTGGTTCATGACAACAGAGCTAATTTATTACAGAAAGGTTATATAAAACTGTTCTACTTCCCATCTGCGATAGACACTTTGTGAATGGGACTGTGTATTTTAAATGCACTGCAGCTGATAAAAGCTGATTTTATGAAATGCTTCACTGTAAGTAGCCAGCGGATGTCAAAATGTCAGATATACTTATTCTGTATTGTTCTACTTTCTCTAGCTTTATTTGGTACAGAAGGGACAGCAAAAATAATGAAAGACAGCTGCGAAAGACAGCAGGCAGAAATTCGCCACTGATGTGGTTTCATTCAGATCCACAGAGCTACACCAGAGACAAGTACCACACATGCTCCACTGGTCTAGCATTCTTGTTTTTCATATTTTCCTTGCAGAGCACACATTAACATGACTAGCAGTTCATTCTTAAAAATTCCTGCCCAGACAAAAAGCAACGTCTACCAAAGATGTTTTTGAAAAGTGGAAGTGAAGAACGAATACACACCAATATAAAGATCTTTCTTACTTATAAACTACAAATATTTTGGAAAGGCAGCCCAGAAATATCTTAATAAAACAGACTGATTTACATAACTTGCTGGCAACCAGCTCTGTGGTCAAAAGCAGGACTTTTCCAGGCACTCTTGCACCCTACACAAAGTGACAAAGCTATTCTCTGACAACCAAACAGAAATCCCCACGTGTGTGTCTGTTTTGCAAAGGTGCGGTTTTCCGACCCGGATTGTTTTGAAACGTGAGATCGCGTCTCCAGTTTTTCAAACATACACATCCCTGTTGCAACGAGTACCACAGGAAATTATTGTGACGGAGTTTTGTCAATGAGAAGGATATGCATATTGAACATGAAAATGTATACTGAAAACTGTTATATTCAACACGAAAATATATATTGATAATTGTTACAGTGCTAGCAAAGAAGGCTAGAGATAATGCCTCAAAGCTTGAGCTCGTTTGTTTCTTAATTCTTCATTTAAGAAATACTTTATTGCATAATTGCAGAAACGTAGAAACCCAGACACTATAATCCATTTTTATTGCCACTCAGCTTCTGATCTTTAACCTCTCAAGACTTCTCGCTTTCTAGCCTCTAACTTTTTTTATTGCAACTCATACAAGACTCCCTCTAATCTTTTAGAACTCACATGCACAACTCCGCCGAGTCAAGGGACTAGCTGTACCTAAAAGCAGGGCCACGAGATTACACCCGGTAATTCCCAAGTAATCTTTACCTTACTTGGTAGCTCTGTCCTAGTAGCACCTGGTTTACAGGAGTTACTTCCATAAGGTTTAGAAGAGGTAAATAAGGTGATTAAGCTACTGATGGTCAGGCCCATAGGGCTGTGAACCCTTTTCACCTCAGTGTTTGCCTTTGTTTCTAATTCCCAACATTAAAAACAGTTAAAAGAAAAACACTTTAAAAAGATCACTGGTTGTGTCAGTGGAAGAAACTCGAGTTATCTTATTAGTACCCCTGCAGTTTTCTGAACAATACATTATTGGATGATTGCACAGTGGTGTCACAACTGGTCTGCGAGGCTTTTGCTGGGGCTCCCTTGCAAAACCATTATGGTTAAAAATATGTTAAGCCTAACACATGAATATGTCAAATGCTGTTTTGCTATAAAATATTACAGCAGAGCATAGTTTAACAAATTTTAACTCTGTGACTCCATAATCCACCCTACACCATAAGAAACAGGTCTTACTTAAGGCAGATTTATTGAGCATCACATACTTGCCACGTCAGAGTGAAGAGTGCTCTTCAGTCACGGTCAGTGTGGCAGCTAGAGACACCCTGCTATCTCTGGCATTACGCACTTTTACTTCAGCAGCGCCTGCAATCGACAGCGGAATCTAGCTGCCAGGGAGAGGATGTGGTTTGGGCATGCCCGGGTGGGATACTGCATCTGCAACTGTTACAGTGTGGTTAATACTAACCTTTTAAATTACATAAATATAACTCATTACAAGTTTTTAAAAGTAGTTTAAAAGTTTTCATTTATGTAACAGTTTCAAGATGGCAATATACAAAAGAGGACAGAAGAATAGAAACTGTTTAGTATGGAAGGACATTGTGTTATTTCCTGGCCTGTTGTTGTCAGGAAGGAAAAAGCACGTCACACACTGGCTTTCGGGCTTTGGTATGCCGCAGCATCAGGAATCGGTGGCTGATACACACACGCCAGCGAGAGGGAAACCCACTTTCTTGCCTGGCCACTCATTTCTGCTCTTGCACCCACGTTCACCACCTTAACGGCTGCATCAATGTAACCGTGTTTTGGGATCACTGCAATGACCTCAGTTAAAGAAAATTATCCTCGTAGCACAGAGGCAGGAGTATGTGGCCAGTGGTGGGGCCTTTTTAAGCTGACTTTGCTGGCAAAGACGACATACCATGTAACTACACTTACCTATCGTACCTACACTTCAAGCGTGTAGTAGCAGAGTTCTTCAGTTGCAGATTCCTAAAGTTACGGAAAAAAGGAACCCTGTACTTTAGAGGACCTGAGGTAAGATTCCTTGCTTCGGTCAAGTGGTCCTGCAAGGTATCCAGTCATGCATGTGCAAGAAATCTTTAGATGCACACTCGCTGAGTTTGAAGATTGATATAATATTGGCTGTACATAAATTCAGTGAAACCAGTTGTCACCAGCTCAGCCAAAAGCCTTCAGAAAACATGTATGCTTTTTAAACTTGGTCCTACTAACTGCAATCTGTAATGTATTTTCAGAGAGACATTTTTTATTAGAAATAACTGAATAATATTTTAGTTCAAGATTTAAAAAATCAAATTTTGATGACATAGTAATACCGGATGATGTTTAGTGCAGTAAGCAAGAGGTTCAAAAAGAAGAACCTCTTCCGAAGAAGTGAAGCATTAGAAAGAATGAAAAATGTTACGTGATTTCCTTTATAGTCTTCACACTGCTTGTACTGATACAGAGCCCAAACTTAATTTATTTCTCCCAGTCAGAGTTCTTCTAATGAGATGTTAGATTCAGTCTAGCTCTCTAAGCATTTATACTACAAACAAGTCTGTAAACTGATTTTGATTTGCCAAATCAGAAGTTCTTCAGAAAAACTCACAGGGAGCGTCTGTCTCCAGGTAAGGGCTCGATTCTGATCTTGGCTGAGCGTTGCTGGTTAAAACTGGTTGTGTAAAACTGGTTGTGTATTTCCTTACTCAGAAAACACATTTTTGGAGGTAAAAATATATAACTAAGTGTGCATTTTACTGAACATCTGACTTTAAATCTGAACAATAAGCAGTCGGAAACCGCACTGGTTCTGTTGCACTACCAGAGAAACCTTCCTCGTTGTGCAGGACCACATACCACAACAGTTATTTAATACCTATTTTAGAGCGATGCCAAGAGGCTCTAATCAGAACTATGCTTTAATCTAGCTAAACATATACAGAAAGTACAGAAAGATTCAAAGCAAAAATATTTACAGTTTAAAGCTAACTGTTCACAATCTCTGTGCTTGAACTGGGCAAGGGCGGACACTGTATTTACCACACTTGGATGAGTGTTTCTCACATCTCACATTTCTAGGTTATTAGGTAGCATAGGCTTCACACAAAAATACACATTATATCAATTTCTTTAGCTACACCTTTTCTTTACACATCTGTCAGTTCAATCCAGTGTTCAAGCCGAAAAACTGTAACTGCCACATCTTTTTTTAAATGTGTGAGCTTTTAATACTTGTGAAAGGTGCTAAAGCAAGAGCCCAGAGAATGAAATGCTGCTTGTCTGCAGAGCAGGTAAAGCAAGGACAAGCAATAGCAGAAGCTCCCCCCCAAAGCCTGGCTGGCGTGGCCTGACGTCGCCCCGGACCCTTTCCAGTCCCGCGGTCCCTTTGCCTTCTGCACGTGCCTGAAAGCTTGTTCGTCATCTCCAATGCCACGTATTGGTCTAATAAAAGATATGGCCTCTCCCTACAAACCTTACTCCCTAACTAGCAGGTTCTTCTGAAAGCCCTTCCTAAATCAAGAGAGGACAATACTGCCGGGGTCAGGATTTTTGGGAGTCAAATAAACTGTTACTTCTTGCGTTCAGTATCTTAAGATGAGTAAATGCTATAAGTGATGACAAGATGCTTGATATCTTAGTGATTTGCACAACTTCTTGTGATAACTAACAAGCGTTTTGTAGAAGGTCTTCCACAGATACTATATTTAAACTTATTTTCCCATACTTTTCAAAAGCTGCTCATTAAAAGGGGCAGCCCTTGAAACAGACTGCCATTTTCTTGTCCCCTTGAAGGCCTAATTAATAATTGTTGAGGTTGAAATAAATCCCTGTGCTATACGAGTATACACTGTACTGTGTGTCATCCTGGCGTTTCTCAGAACATCAGATACATGTGCTGGTGCTTTTTAGGCATGGGCTGCTGGACAAGTGGATTTCATACTATTTCTAAATCTTCTCATATCAGGAATTTAGATATTCTATTTTGATTACTGGGCATCTCTTCATTTTCTTAAGAATTTATGCCAAGATAATGCAAAAAACAAAGCAAACCTAGCCCCTAAACAACCTCAGAAAGCATCCACTAACATTTTACAGAAGAAAACACCACGATGTTTCCATGTGCTCACCTTCCCACGTGGACTAATTTTTCTTTCCACTCTGCTTCTCCCCGCTTCCGTACCTGCACCAGGGCCCTGAGCGCACTAACAGGCCTTGACGGCGCCGACAAACTGATTACGAAGAGAGTTAGTTGTGTCTTGTTAAAAGCCCTGTAACCTGGAAGCAGCACGTGGGGTGCGCAGAGACTGGCGGGGAGGAGGGCCGGGGGAGGCAGGCAGGAGCAGCCTGCTCCCCAGCGCGCCGGAGGACGCGGCCCGCGACGCCTCCGTCCCCGCTCCCAGCCCGCGGCGCGGCTGCACGGCGCGCAGGTACCCCTCGCTTACGCCTGGCACGGAAGTGAACGACGGGGTGACCGCCCAGTGTTTAGATCCTTTCGGAAAATCGGTGGAACGGTCTCTGCCTACATAAACGGGTTCAACAAGGATGACAAATCACCCGTGGTACTTGTTATATCTGTAAAGGCATGTGGTAATATAGCAGTTGTTGCCCGCAGTATACCAAAACCAACAAGCAGATCCTGAGCTTTGCAAAATCTTTGTTCGGCTATGTGCAGGGTCAGCTGTAGCCGTGCACGGTCACGAACGGCCCGGAGCCAAGGGCGTGAGCCGCGGTGCCTCCCTCCCGCAGAGCAAGCCCCGTCCTGCACAGCCGCCCCGGGAGAGGCGCAGAGCGACGAGACGAACGCGGGGCAGCAGCCGACGGTGCCACAGCACACGTCAGCGGTCCCAGCAACGCACGATTTCATACTGCGACCTGAGCTGAACGGGAGCAGGTGAACGCTGGTATTTGACTTAAGCTTTTAAAATGAAAATGTCATTAGGTATCGCTTAATTTAAAAATTAGTATTTTGTTTTGAAGTGATCAGACTACACTGTGTTATCGGAAGGTATCTCCATCGTAGGCTGCCTCATGCCACTGCAGACGTAACGGCAGTGGTCTCACGGCTAAGCTGACTGAGGTCTCTCAAATGCATTACACACACTGCACCATACGCAGTATCTCAGGTAAACTGCTTTTCATTTTTTCTTGAAACAATTTTTTCTGCCTTCCTGCCTTTATAATCCTGGCAAGACAAATACAGAGCTTACATGTCCCCCTCCAACTCTCCACCCAAAATCTGTCACGTGTCAACAGTGACGACGGGCCGCTCTCCATCAAGACACTACTGCATGGCAGGCAGAGGAAGAGGAGGAGCTGCCTCAAAGAGCGAGGAGCGCCTGGATACAACACGCTTTGCCAGAGTTCTTATTATGCAAGAGACAGTATGAGAAACAATATTCTACTGCATCAGCATCTTCTCTGTTTTTAAAGACACGTTTCTTGGGTTTGAGACTGAAATTAATTCAGCCAGCGTATGCACTCCATTATTAAAAGGCCCTTGGAATAATAAGGAAACAGAGGCGCTTTTAAGAGTCATGCATGTGAAGTTGTTTGGGAGCAAGTTCTTCACTCGCTGCGTGCAGCCGGCTGTGAGCCGCAGCCCCTCGGACAAGCCGGCCCGCTGCGCGGCCCAGGGGGTCGCCTGGGAGGTCACCCGCACTTCTGCGCCCACGGGAGAAACGGGGGCCCTAATCCCCGCCAACAGGCTCGGCCAAAACCCGCCCGGGAGAGCTGGCTGCGGCACCGCTGGATCAGCACGCCGGCCCGCGCCCCGTCCGGGCTGCACCGCTCGCCCCCAGCGCCGCCGCCGGGGCCCCGCGGGAGCCCCGCTCTCTCTATCCCCAGTATTTTTAGAAATGACCCTGTTGCTGCACTGTATTACAAAAGAAACAAATGTACCATTATATAACATTAATACAATTATACTGCAGTCTCTGCCTCAGACGGACAAAAGCAGCTACTAAGGTTCAGGCGCTCTAAGGGGCGAAAGGCACCAGGCAGCTGGCACCGAGCGCACGCCTTGCACAAAAACGGGGGTACAACAGACCATTCCAACTGAGGAGGTCCCCTTACTCCATCAAAAAGCTATGCATGTATAAATTTCGAATGATTTGCAGCAGGAAAACAAATCGCTCGGCCACCAGCTGAGATCTCAACTCCTTCTGCGCCGCTGACTATCCCTGAGCAGTTCCCGCAAAGGAGAGCTCTGCTCCTGACCGCACAGCAAGGCGTGGAAGGGGCAAGACAAACACTGTAGTGACCTCCGCAAGCGATCCGCTCGGCGCTGCGGAAACCGCCCTCTGCCCTTTCTCCTCTCTGGGGAAGGCAGTGCTGATTACGGAAACATATTTAATAGTAGGATGCCCCAGAAACTGTCCGTTTTTTTCTATTTTTAACATTTATTTTAATATTTAAACAAATATTTTATTTAATTTGTGATACTATCTTTCCATTTCCATTCTTTGCTATGTGGAAGAAATATTTAATAGACATGCTTTGATGTAAGCACAGATTCACAGACAGATTATTTTCCTCTGAACAAACTTGTTTCTGTACATCTCAGTGCAAGGCAAACATACCTGGCGCAGTCCCGCCTGTGGCAGCAGCTGTGGTTAAGTCATACCTGCTGCTATTGTCAGGGACGTTTACGACGCTCCGCCGTGCAACGAAAGGGCAAACAACTGCGACTACACCCAGTGGAGTAGCAGCAGGATACAGATGTTAAGTTCTGGACTGTGCTGGCCTCACATTCCCTTCAGCTGTGTCGGTGGCCTCAAAGCTGCTCATTTTTCATTTCTCCGTTCTAGTTTTTCAGGTTCCTGAACACAGAGAGCACTTACTAGCCTCTTCAGTTTGGCTGCTCTATGTATTTGAAGAAAAAAGCAAGTGTAAAATACACTGCTTTACAAAACGCCCTTTGCAAGGGTTCTTCTGGGTGTTTTCCGAAGAGGATATTCACCGTCCACAGAAAACCCCGTGGCCTGACCTCTGCACGGGGCGAGGTGGCAGCCGCTCCCCGGCGAGGAGGACGGCCGCGGCGTGAGGCAGGATGGGCCGGCGTTGAGGCCCGGCTCCCACAGGCACGCTTCGCGCCCGGCGGCTGATCGCTTCAGCCCTCTGCACGCCAGGAAGCCATCCACGGGCGGCTACGCGATCAACTTCCTGCCTTTAATAAGCTTTTTACGTGCCGTAGAAATCAAATAGTGATACACAAATATATAATACTGTTGTAAAATAGTAATGTAAAAGGGCAGAGTTAAGCTAACTATGGCTAATCATTCTTAAAACCTCAGGCAACTCGCACAATCAATTGTTAATATTTTCATTTTTTCTCTCTTGATTATCTTAAGGTTCTTGTTACTTCTCAATCCCCTCCATAAGACTGCAGAAAAAAATACCTTTGTATAGCTTGCTGTTTACTGGTAAAGTACGAGAATTTGACAAATTGTTCCTACACAGAAAAGACTAACATATTACCTCTTTCTGCTGTAGTATAAAGTTTTTGCATATACAGTACAAACAGCCTGGGCCCTTTTGAAAGCTACATCACAGTGCAAAGTACAAACTGATTTTTTAATTTATTCATTTAATGGACTCAATTTCTCCTTCAGCATTACAGTTGTGCAGTCTCCATCCTTGGAAGCTTTCAAGGCGAGACGGGCCAAAGCCCCGAACAACCTGCGCCGGCCTCACAGCCGGCCCTGCTCTGGGCGGGAGGTCGGGCCCTACTGAGCTCCCTTCCAACCTGTACTATCACACAGCCCTAAGCTTGCTCTTTCAAAAATTCTTCTTCCTAGTGAAAATTAGGATTTCTCAGGGCTTTCATTTCTGTATTAGCATGTTTTTCCAAGAGAACATCACTTTATGTTCTGCACATTTTTAACTTCACTAACTAGCTTTCCAAAATATTTTCCATCTCCACTGGAGCTCACTTTTTCAAACTGCTGCAATAATAGCAGTGAACCTTATTATGTCCTTTTTTTCCCCTTCTACTGTCTGACAGGAGACATTACTGCCATTTGGAAAACTGTATGCTTTTAGATTTTCTCCTTATTCCTTTGTCCACGAGATACTATAACAGCTCTAAAAGCAGGACAGCTCTGCACTCACCTGTGTGAGAATCTTCTCCTGTCTTTAAGATAATTAACATAAAACCAAAATAATTTACATACAAAACATAGTAAAATGACTGCTGGAGTCAGGAACCAAAAAAGAGAAGCCAGAAAATGAACAGCTAGGACATATTCTCTTTTACTTTCAACCTATCTATACTTAGATTTTCAGCTAATTGTCGCCAGTATCTTATACCCTTTTAAGCACTATGCAATATCCAAGTGTAAACACTTTTAGTATTTTTGCTTTTATAGATTTATAGATTTAGATCTGTAATGCTAGAGCAAAATATCTTTTTTTTCCTTGCAAATATATGCTGGTATAAATGGCTCCAGTGAGTAATTTTCCTTAAGGGCCACTACATAAGTCTGGCATATTTTCTGACTATCCACATTACTGAAGGTTGCTTACAGCTCTAAGCAAAACAGTGAGAGTGCTGCCATCCTCATGATCAAGCAGCCAAGGAGACAACTGTTCTGATAGCTACAGAAAAAAGAAGCCTCTGTTTGCGGAGACCCTCGTACTCTTCTCCGTTTCTTTCCAAAGCCTGTCCGCATGTAGAGCTCGGGGTGGGTCTCGATACGGCAGTGACACAGCCCACACGTGATCAGTGAGTCAACGCTGCATGATTATCCTGTGATAAAACCACTTCTGCCTCCTTTGCTGTGGCTGCTCAGCAATGGGACCTTTCAAAATAAGTTCGCGCCACCGTGCTCCGCTACCTGTTCCTCCCTCTAGCACGTGCCTCGGAGATTTGAGCAGCAAGGATGGTGGCACTGAGCCCTATGGAAGGCAATAAACCATGGTGTCAAACTTAATAATTTCTATGATTATCTGTTCATCCAGGATAGTCAGCACCATCTTCCAGTTCTGACAAGCCAAGGGAAGCAGCGCTGGTAAGCCATTTCGCCATCACGAGAAGGGCTGTAAACAACCCGCTGCTATCTCAGAGATACGACGACTACAGAATACGGGAGAATCAACGGAAGGGGTGCTAAAGGGAGGGCTGGAAGGGGGAAGCGGTTCCTTAGGGTCTGGAGTGTATCCGAGGCTACTGTCTTCTAAGAAAACTTAACCCACGGATCAAACTGAATCCAGTACAGTAATAAAGTGACAGATAATTTACAACAAAAATATGGACATAGGACAGTTTTCTTGAAAAAAAACCCAAACAACCAAAATAAAAACGTAAACAGCCTCCAAACCTCAGACCCACACAGTGCTATGAAATAGTGGGCAGCAGAAAGGACTGACTTGCAGATCGGCATTCCAGCCCTGCCCGCCAATTCCAGCAGCCGGGACGCCCCTGACAAGTCTCTTTTGTTCTTGTAAGATATCCATGGCTCTCTGCCACATCCCCCAAGATTTCTGTGCCTTAGATAAAAACTTATCAGCCAGAGAGAGTTTTCCTCAAGTGTTTAACGGAACACTTCTGCTGCCTTTCGTTTGGTACCGAGAGAGGTTTTCTCGTGCGTATGGTGGATGGGTATAGATTATAACCTCAGCAATGCAATGGTGCGAGATGCCTGTTTCATAAGCGCGTATTTCAGCCTTTTTTCAGATGTTCGTAAAATGGTGGTGTCCTTAAAAGAACAACCCCATCACATAGAGGACTAAAGGAAAACTCTAATTTAACTAAAGAGCCCTACAGCTACCTCAGTTCAGACTTGTTCCCAAGATAAAATTGCTGGGAGCCAACTACTGCCGCTTCCTTCTTTGCTTTCTGTTGCTGGCAAGACTGAATCTATTTTGGTGGGTTTTTTTTTTTTTTTTTTTTTTTTTGCTCACATGCCACTTATAGTATGCTGTGAAATGCAGACAAAATGCAAAGAGAAATCACAAGCTGTCTTGAGAGACAATTGACATCAGTTTCCAGTGCCTAGAAATGCTTCTGTGATGCTCTGAACTCAGGTAACACAGGGAAGATAACATAGCAGATTAGCATTTTTGTGGTTTAGTTACACAGAAATGTCAGCTGTCAGATGAACAGCTGCCTTACATTAAATAGTACATTCTAGCATCTTTACACTTGGACTGCTGTAGACAGTGGCTCTTAATCAGTAGTTTGGGGTTACAGTATTTCTTGGCTATGCTACTGACTTTGTATCAGCCAAGTCACTTAATTTGCTCAGTCTGGTCATCTATAAAGTCAAAATAAAACAAATATGCAGCTTTGTAAACCACTTCAGGATCTCATGATGGATCTGTTATATAAATGCTAATTATCACGGTAAACATTTCTTTGCTACATTCACAATCCTGCATCTCCAAACAGAATTTGAAACATGTCTTGCTAATACTCCATTGACATCCTTTACTTTGCGACTTCGATTTTAAACACAGCTGTCCCCACCTGCTCAATCTACCTTTTCACGCGTTCGTTGTGCCGTTTCCCCGCTCCCCAGACAGGGATCGCCGTCTCCTTTGTGCCGCTTCGGCAGCCTGGGACTCGCTTTCCGACTGCCTGTAACCTGCTGGATCACCTCCTAATTTTAAGTGAGACCGATACACTTCTCTGTTCACCTGATCTAAAGATTAGCATCTTGACCACATTTATCTTCTCCACTGTAACAAACTCATATGCTAGAATGAATTTTGCAAGATACTAGTTTGTACATATTCCAAATCCAGCTTTTCGTTCGCCGGCTCTGTCATTTTTCTTTTGTCTTGCTAAGAAACTTCCTGCACTTACTTTGTTCGAGTTTGTTTCTCTTTCTTTCTGTTTCGTTCTGTAAATAATTTTGAGCAACAACAAAAATGTTATCTAAGGATGCAGGTACACTTACAAAATGTCGCAAAAACATACTTTTGGCAATAATCCCAGAGCCAAACAAAGATACTTTGGGAAGGCCTCAATATAAAAATAACGCCTATTCTAAACCAGGGCTCCCTGTGCTTTCTCCCAAGAGCCGATTCTGTCACTTTTTTCATAGCGACTAGCACCGAGCCCCCAGTAAGATGCTCATCGGAGTGGGGCAGAGCCTCGGAGCTGAAGGCCGTGCCCGGTCTGCAGGCCCGTCCTCACGGCCCCCCGGGAGAACCTCCCCGCTGCTGGCAGCAGCCCGCTTCCCAGCGTGGGCAGCGTGGCAACAACGGCAATTTTCTGAAAGGAAAACATGATCAGGATGCTGTCCGACATACTTTTGCCTGTCTTTTAAAGCAACTAATAGCTGGAGATAAAGGAAAGACGCAGCCGCTGGTTCTTCCTGCACTGGAACAACAAGGGGAGCGGAACAGGGGTTCGGCAGAAAGCCCAGGGAGCTCCGTGAACCGAGCGCAGCAGCACGGTTCACCCCTCTGCTGCTCCTGCAGGTGCTGCAGTCTTAGCAAAACCTCAGCTGTTGCCCAGGCCGCTGGAACCTCCACTCCATGACTACGCTATTACTGTCCTAAAAATAATGCTAATATTTTAAATTTTCCTACATCTAAACAGTTCCTATAAAATACCAAATCGGGTACTGTACGAATACTTTCTGACGTATACTGGGAACGCTACCGAAACCTATGTCTGTCATCAGCCTGAATCATTTTATAGCCCTCTCTTTGCAGAAACACGAAGCTGCAGTCAAATAGTGCTGTTCTGCAGGCTGAGTTCGCTGCCATGTGGACTGGAAGGATGCCACATAGGGTATTACAGTGCTTCCAGATTTCCACTCTGCAGATGGTCATGGCATTTTCCAGATGACTCCTACTGTAATACCAGAACCACATAAGTCATTTATAAGTAATTGATATGTCACAGCACCTTATAGCGCACTGTGTAGTGTTCAAAGCTGAACAGACAAAACAGAAGAAACATTAGCATGTTTCCTTGTCGGTTTTATATACAAAGCATATATCCATTCACAAAAAGTAGAAAAGTAGAACGAATACTGACATGTCAGCTAGCATACGAAAATACCAGAACTTCCATTAAATATGATCATCTAAAATATGACAGAATTATAAAGGAGATGCCCAAGGAAAGTAACTCAAAAGGTTGTTTGCAGTGTGACAAAGACATTGAAAATACTGTTACCGTTGATCTGAATTCACTTGTATAATTGGCAATTACTTTGTTATTGGAGAAAGAAGGTGTCTAATTGCTGAGAATGACCCTTCTGTCTTTGTTTTCCATTCTCTTTCTCCTTACATTGGGCTAAATACTTACACACTTTATTTTTGTCTTTTCTTATAATTATTACAAAATATAACGAAGTAACTTTCAATTCAGAAAATTAATAATGGCAACATGGATTATGCAGACACACAGGTAATAATAGACCCAAGAAAAGTTAAATGGTTTTACATGTTACGAGAATACAGGATGAAAAATGATATCCCTCTAGTTTTTAGCTTCTAATTATTCAATGTTTTATGCAGAATTCTCAGCAATAACAAAAAATAACCAAAAAGTGACCACTGGTATCACAGTTAAGCACTTATGACACATGAATATCTATTTTCTCTAAAAATTTTATGTTTGCTTCTAAACAAATTTCATTTCAATGCAAAACTTCAAAATTTAAGTTCTTCTTTAGACTCCTGACAATGAAATTCGGATGCTGAAGTTCCAGGTGTCGGTGTCCTGGGCAGACAAAGCAAACAACGCGCAGCACACTCGGCGCGCTCCAGGTACAGCTCCTGCTGCACCCCAGCTCCAGCTAGAAACCAGCAATATTGTACCTCCACCGCTGCAGAGAGCGATGAAAGCCTTCTTCTGAGAGACGGTAAGTGCTTTAGAGCACACATAAACCCACAAAACACCTAGAACACAGAAACTGAATGAGTGTCTGGCGTCATTAAGACACTAAATTATAACCAAATTACAGTTTAAATCCAAATGGGCAAGATGTTCCCTTTAATGAGTCCGACACAACGAGTGACACCAAGGCACTGTGGCTTGGTGCAAGCATAGCAGCCAGACATCAGCAGGTTTGATCTTGTTTGGGAAAGGTGCTGGCGTCTACGTGCCAAGCAGGTCACGGCTGGCCAGGGCCGTGGCTCGGCGGCCGCGGAGGGCAGCTGTGCAGCGGGACGCTGTCCCCGATGAGGCAGGCACCCGCGAGGACGCCGTCTAACAGCTGCAAGGTCTTTGCTCCAACACCGCTCTCTTTGCACGAAGCTTCTATCCAAGCATCCGCAATTTTTTACAAACATAAAAGCGCTGCTCTCTAACTGAGCGCAGATCACTACAAAGGGATAGCTTTCCTGTCCTGTACATGAGGGATAAACTAAAGAGAGTTGCTCTCCTGTTAATCTGGTGATGCAGATATTTCCTGCAGAGCCCTGGGCATACACAAATAGATTCATAGCTACAGCAGAGGTTTAGTGTCAACATATCAATGGTGGGGGAAGTGGATTCAAGTGGCCTTTTCTGCTCCTAGAGTTTAGTTCTCAGCATCATCTAGAGAAGGATTAAATTGACTAGACTGGAAAGGACCTTACCAGCATTTCACGGCTGGGATTCAGCAGAGCATAGACTCAAGCACACAGACCCATGCTGGGGCCACTCCTCCTCCTCCTCTTCCTCCCCCTCCTCCTCCTCACCGCAGCGATCGCAGTCTGCGCTGGAGCCCGCTGCTGAAGGTGGCTCTGCTGGTTTGGTGTCAACAGGCCAGGTGGGGAATCCCTAGGGAACTAGTCAAGCTTGTTCTGAGGCTGCAGTTGCTGCCAAAGCACCCTGAATTAACCACTACAATCAACTACAGCAACTGGATTATGCTGTTGAATACTGCAACAGATTCCTCCCCCCCCCCCCGCCTTTTTTCTTTAAATCTGCCCATCAATGAGCAGATTCAGAATGAACTTCTGAAGGTAATTAAAGGCAGATCTAGTAGCTCAGGTAGGTGGGCACCTCTTTTTCAAGAAAATTTGACATGAGTTTAAATCTTCCTTATGATGGAGACAGGTTTGTAAAGAAACATGAAGAAGAGGGAAACATTCCTTTTTGATTATGTGGACTCCCACACACTATGTCATGAAGTATTTGTGTGGGAACTTATTTACGAAACTGGAACTACTGTCATTGCACTGCACCAAGGAAGAAAAAAAAATAAATTAACATGCTGTAAGTCAAATGTCACAGCAGAATTTAATATGCTGGAATTCTTGGACAGTGCTCCTTTGCTTTCAGCTCAAGCAGTGTACATTGCTTTTTATAGCAAGGAATTTTAATTATTACTAATTTCTGGCAATCCCCATAGTCTGCTGGCATTTTCTAACCGACAGAGCTTAAAACCTGAAGAGAAACAGAAGGTGGTAGAAAATGGAAAAATGCCTAATTCAAGTACCCAACATCTATTTATCCATGACTTATTAACATAGTCATGTGTGACCAAGAGTTCAAGACAGAAAGATTATTCCCATTTTCTCCCAAAATATGCCATTATTAATCACCTGACTTCTCCTAACAGCAAAAGTAGGTCAAACAGAAGCAGGGGAAGTGAGTAGATCATACAAAGGATGGCAATGTTGTACATGGATTCAGGAAAGACTAGCAAAATGGTTTGCTTAGAGAACAGAAAAAAACCTGGAACACTGCATATTCTACCAAGTTACTGTACGAGGGGTCCGTGACGCTTAAGTGTAGATTAGTCTTAGCAGACTTATGGGAAAACAAGCTCCTGCCCTGCACCGCTTTCAGTATGGAAGCATGTTAACACTGCCAGGTTTCCACCTGCTCCACTTCACACTCTTTCCTTTTTTATTTTTCTGTCGATACTGTATCTTGCAGGGTGTGTACAGCCTCAGGTCCTGGGTCTCGGGCTGCGTTCCTCTCAGCGGCTCCTCACCTCCCCATGCCGACGTTTCCCCATGGCTGCCTTGCAGCCACAAACCGGCCACCTCAGGTCCGGGCAACCCACTGGCGGCCCCACGCCTTCACGCGCTCTGAGCCACCGCTGGTCCTAGCCCCTTCCCCGAGACGCTGAACACCCTCAGCATCGTCCTGCCAAGTCTTCAGCCTTTTCCGCAGGCTGCTCCATGCTGCTTCCGCAGGACTTCCTAACCTCAGACCACTGACCTTTCTCTGCCACACTGAGGGCTTGACCCAGGTTTGCAGCTGCTGCAAACACACTAGCTAGGGCACACACACTTTGATGAATACCTGCAAGCAGTACTCCAGACACTATAATTTTGACTATGGCAGCAAGGAAATTATTGTAACACCATCTAGGCCAGCTTGTTCCCTGCGCATATATGGCCCCGCATTGCAGCGGAGAAGTGTTCTGAACAGCTGGAGCAACATGACCCCAAGGCTCCACGCTTTCGCCTGAAGAGCTGCTTGCTCTGAGCGCTGAACCTGCAGCCTCCCCAGGATGCTCTTCAGCATGAGCTTTTTTCTACTGGGGGACCAGAAGGAGGATCTTGGAAAAGTTCCTGTGATGCAACACTAATGGCAGTTTTTCTCTCCAAAGTAAACCCAGAGCAATAAATTGTTCCTCTGAACATTCAGGAAAATTCTTCTGAAGATCCGCTCAGCAGTGGATTGACGGCAAGCCCTACCCTCCCACTCCCCGCTCCAAACCCCACCTTGAAAACCAAAGAAAAAGAGAGTGCTAGTGTTAGAAATTATTTAGAGCTTCCTGTTATATTTGTTATTGCTGATGGGAAGTTTTAGTACAAAGAGAAAGCAATTTCCTGCTAGATGGCTAAATTTGCAGCTGGAAGGAATCCTGCCCTCCCCACACTGGGCAGTCTGTGAACCGCGGCAATCCACTATCGTCTCCAAGAAAGGGATTTCCACGGCAGCCTTCTCCCCTTCACAGAGGACCCGCTGAACCTCCTCTGGTTCCCCTTTCATGTCTCGCACAATTTCCCCAAGAGGGAAAACATTTACATGAGACAAATGCCAAAAGCTTCACAAGTATAACCTTACCTATTCCTTCAGGATTTGTTATATGATATATGAGTAATGAAGCATTACACAATTTATAAAACTACGGTGTTTGCAGATTTCCATCTTGTAAGTTTTATATAAAAGTGATACTGTGATTTTTCATGCAAGCTTCCTCAGTTATTAACATATATAAACACTCAACAGTCAAAAGCTGTCAGATATCAGTGCTGTCCTTGTTAATCCTGCTCCCTGGGGAGATGTCTTCAGGTTCTGTAGGCTGCCGTATTAAGCTCCCCTTCGGCACACTGAATTTATCCAGAGGTTTGTTGATGACAAAATTCAGACCAGATCATTGCTGTCCTTCTGTGGCCACTGGGAGAGACTGGAGCTCCTTCCCTCTGAAGAGATCACTTTGCAGTTACTAGTCAAACAAGTACTCTTAACAACAATATTTTTCTAGGCCTTTCCCTACTTTCCCAAGTTTTGTAAGCTTTAAGTTTGAAAGTTAGTTACACAACAGGAATTTTGGCTGACTGACTGGGTTATATGGTTAGGGAAACATCAGTCTTGCACTTCTTTATCTCCTCCATTTATTTTACTGGGCCATCACCACATTACTAAAAATCTCCTTTGCAAAGGCGAAAGAATATGCCTCACGGATGCAGAACAACACCTCCTTTATTTTGGGACAGTAAAATTGTCTCTTCTGTGCTCTTCACCCTAGAAACAACCACGAAACCCAAGATGGTAACATGTGCTCTGTTATGAATCATCTTGCCCTTCTTCAACCTCACTATGCCACGGGTATGTAGAATTCTATGTCTATTCAAAGTTATTCAGTTTTAATAATAAAGAAAACTTGCCCAAGTATTCTCAGCTGTAAAATTTCTATTTGTCACCTACTTCTAGACAGACAAACTCACAAATGGGAGAGACTGCAGATAAGAAATGATAAACCTTGCAAACAATGAGATACAGAAATAACGTAGCAGAAATTTATTGTTGCCATTCTCCCTCATCCTAAAGAACGGGCCATTCTTTTTCTTTGCAGACACTTCAAGATCTGAAGGGCCACACATTCTGCCCAGGAGTTTGAGCACAACCGCTTTGCAGCAGAGAAGAAAACAAAGTGAGCTATCAGTAACATTTATGGAAGAAATGCAAAAGTGGGGCACCAGATTCAAAGAATTACTAGAGGTCCTGGGGACAGGAGGTGAGAGACTTGGACATGGGGGAGCTCTTGAAACAACGCACGCGTTCCCCAGACTGAACACAGGATTTCTGTCGCCAACACGCTACCAGCATTGAGCCTCCACGAGCCCCCGTGGGCGCCCAGGACTGCACCAGCATCCGCACGGGCGCTGGTCCTTGTCCTTGTGCAGGGCCAAACTGTTGGGCAAGGTCCCTCGCGGGAGTCTCGCGGCCAGGCCAGGCCCTGCGGTGCCTTTCAGCAGCGGAGGTGTACGTGCGGCCGGGCCCCCTCCGCCCCCGAGGCGCCGCGCTGGCCCCTGCCCGCCATGCCGTTAGCTCCAGCTATTCACGGCCCCGCATTGTTCGCAGCTCCCTGGGAGATGGAGAATTCGAGCAACTGCAGAATGCACGTAATCTCCCATCAATCCCTACAAAACACTGAGCCAAACATGCAAGAAGGGGCAGAAGGGAAAGAAAAATGAAAGAAGCATTTAAGATGCCTGATTAAAAAAAAAAAAAAGTCTGTCAGGTTGCATTTTTGATTATATTTCAGTTTTAATTCCTTGCTGGCAGTAGCTAGTCTCATTTCATTGTCTTTAATTTCTCCTCAGATCTATCTGCAAGTTTAATATAGTTCTTTGTGCATGCTCAGGACTTGTTCACTTAATTGAATGAAACTAGAAGCCACAATTATGCCAAAAGGTTTTATTAATATATTAAAGAATAATCAGCAATCTCTCCCCAACCTTACCTCAGTTAGATTGCACAAAGATTTGGCTGATGTTTTATTTAAGCACAGACATAATACACTATCCAATGCAGTTCTTAAAATTAGACATGAGAAATTCTATAAAGCATAGGGTCTCCACACGCAAGAACTTAAAAGAATAAAGAAAGCAGGCAGTTAAAAACCTGTGACACCAGTAACATCAGTACAATGTACCCCAAGTAACTCACCATCCACAAGGCAGTGCATGCGCTTCCAGGGCCCCTGGTGAGTCTAGGTCACAGACACAAGCATTCGGACAACATAACATCCCTTGCAACCTGTGATCCTGTGCCAGTATTACACACTGGCTGCTCTGCAGTTGGTAAACCAGCCAAGAACTCTACTGGGACAAGAGTCCATCTAACTGATGGACTCTCTTCTAGGTATGTTGCGATTATGCTCCATGGAGTAATTCCAGACACTGGCGCAATACTCGCAACATTGCTTCTGAACTATTTTGAAGGCAGAGCTCTCTTTCCTTCAACCTTCTAAACATGGACTTTCCTCTGCATTTAGCTGCTCACTAATTACTGGCTCCATGTTGTCTGGAGGTTGGCTTCGTAAGCCCTGGCAGGAAAAGTGTGGCATGATGCTCCTCCTGTCAGTTCTGGCTTTCCTCGCTTCATTTTCTCCCTTGAATCTGCATGTTCCTCATTGTTTTCCCAGCTCCCTTCCATCCCTTCTTAGACAGGATGGCCACCTTCTTCTTGTACTGTGCCCCCCTCCTCCGAGCTTCTCTACCCAGCCACCTCCGACTACTGGTAGCGCCCAGCCTGCCCTGTGGCATTACGGTCTTCTCCGCGATCACCTGGGCAGAACAAAGCACATTTCAGTAACAAACTGAACCCCCAGGACGAGCAGCAGCGTGGGGAAGGCTCACGCTGTTTTAGGGAAGGCAGTTTGCAACTCAGGGACAGGAAGCTCAGTTCACACGTATCTAAACAACTTGTGCCTGGACCAGGGTACGTGCCAGTGGTGGCCAGCTCAGGCTGCTCTGAACGTGTGAGAGCGCAGTCCCTGCAGACTAAATCCCTGCTTTCGATGGAGCAAAACAGCAGAGACCTTCCAGCACGAGCGGTTGGCAATACACTACACAAACCCCTCCACCACACTTTCCCTAACAGGCTCCCAATTGCACTGGAGGCTCCAATTTTCAATTCCTTTCACTAGAGCTAATTCCCGTGATTAAAAAGGGAAAACCAGGGGTCCTTGGCTCCAGCTCAGCTTCCCATCCATACCAACGTTCAAAAAGAGTTGCAGAACGATGTTCAGACACAGCCTAACAAAAATTTTTCTAATATAGATTTGCCAAACTGTGGAAAAGTCGCTGAACTGTGTGTGAATGTTATTCAAACATCGGTCGTACTCTATCAGGCTTAATGAACAGCTCACAGAGTCTAGAAATCGTTCCTGCTACGGGCTTGAAATTAAACACTGCCATCAGTCACCTGTTCCAGGCAGAGCATCTCCCCACTCACACATACACTCACTCCACTTCTCAGAGGAGGCTTCTGGAGAGGTTTTTCTTTTAATATCTGATGCCATTTCTAACACAGTTTGCAACTACGATGACCAATTTTTTATTACACCATACTTCAAAGACAATTGGCTGGGCGGGATATACCTTTTTTGTGTGTGTACAAGCCTGGCAACAACCTATATTTGAAAGCAGTAAAACTTTACTCTTCTGCTGAAGTACTTCCAACCTGTCCTCTGCCTGCCAAAATATAACCCTTGAATGCAGACTCCATATGACTTGCCCCTCAACTATAGATCCTGTCAACTTGCATTATCCATGGTAACAGTATTATTGAAGAAATATCCTCTAGCAAAAAGCTTACACAGCTTTTTTAGCTTGAGCAGAATAAATGCCAGATATCAACAGTACCACAAACATATCTTAATTCTGATAAACAACTCAAAGTAGAATTTGGTGTTTATAATTTCTAAAACCTACTGATAATTTTGAACGCATCTATAGTGTTCCCTTACATTCATATAAAAGATCATATTTTTAATACTAAAAAAATCTTGTCATGTTTAGTAGCAGCAAGTTGTAGGAAGAAAATTAATGGAAATAAAATAAAGGCAAACAGTACTGAAGGTCTGTTTCTTCCATCTTTGAACTACCATTATCCTTTTTCTAATTTCATTCTAAAAGACCTTTTTTACTTCCACTGCCAACTCTCAGTTTAATAAGGTAAACTTGGACACAAATCTTTACAACTTAAATTAAAAAGTCATTTTCATTTCTTAATGACAGAAAAAACAGAACTGCAATCTGGAGGGAGACTGGAAATACACAGTGCTCATTGATTATCATACCAAATTGATCTTTCCAGATGAAATAAAAGCGACAATCTGACAAATTTATCTCCTGACTCCTAACAGCCTGCAGGGAAGGAATGGCAACATGCCCACACTGCTTCCTCTCACAGGCTCGCTTACAATATGCTTTGTTGATGATACTTAAACAACAGCTAGTGCCAAATGGGATTGGCAATGCTGACTGCATTAATCAGCGTCCTTGTTCAAGATAAGAAAGTGTCTGTTGATCATTTTTAGCGTGGTTTCTGAGGAAAACAAAGTTGTTTTATCATCTTGTCTACCTGCTGCCAGTGGCTGGAAACACTGAAGAGTAGTGAGGACAAGAAGGCTGTGAACAGAGCATGACTTAGAGGACGGCGTTTGGGAAAGTTATTGCAGTAAGCAGTGTAAGGCATTCGGGACACTAACTCAGAAAATCTGGGATCATTATTTCTGCTGGTCAAGGAGAAGCTTTTTTTCAGCTGTCATATTTTAGAGAGTATTTGGGGTTATATGTTCAATTCTCTTTGTTTCCCCAAAATGAGACAAATTGAAGTAAAAACCCATGCACGTACACACTAACACAAACAAAACATAAGACAGAACTATTCTCCTATTCAGGAACTCCATCACAGGGAATTAAAAATAAAGTTTCACTCCTTTCTGCTGAAAAGGATGTAATTCGATGCTAAGAAATAACAAAACAGATGTAGAATGAGAAGTGACATTTTAACTAGTATCACAGAAAAACAACTTTATTTGTATACATGTAATGGGGAACGAATTTTGCACTGCGTAGTGTCAGATGACAGACAAAATAATGTTCCTTGTCAAAAGCCTGACATTACCACCCTTAAATTCAAAAACATTCTTTTGCTGGAAGAAGAATCCAGCCTCAAATAGGAGCACACATACTTTGGAAAGTCAACATTAAGTCTGCTCACATGCTCACCAAAACAGGTCCCCTCGTGCAATCTGTTACAACTAAAGCCAGAAATAACTTGGCCCTCACTATACGCACAGGTCTTTTGCTGGGCCGGGGAGCAAGAGCCATACACTTGCAACCATCATTTACAGACATTTCTGTGTTGTTATAGGCCCCAAAGATACACATGCTGCATTCATACTCTCGCAACAAAAAAAAGGCAAAAATATATTTTTGTCTGAAACTCTGCTAATGGCAACACACAGTTGTCTAAAAATATCCTAAGTACTCTTTTGAAAAGCAACAAATAGTGTGTAAAAACAAGTGAATTTAGGCTCTCTATTTAAAGAAATAACAGAGCAATAGAACATTAGGTGTGGCCTTAAGGTTTTAAATTTCAAAGATTACCAGGAAAACAAGAAATTGAAGCCAGAACCTTGCAAGAAACATGCAAATTTTTTTGTATGATAGAACTGAAGGAGGAAATATTCTTTAGCTAATATATCATTATCACCAGCAGACAGTGCAAAAATCAGCACTGTTAAACTGTGAAGATCTATGGAATACATATCAGGGATTTTGATAATTTCCTTAGATCGCTCAGCAGGCATGCGGTTAAAATAAATCTCCATGCCAAATAACTCAGTTGGGCCTGTTCCTGCTGCTCCTAAAGCCAGTAGCAGTGCAGCCCTAGACTTCAGTAAGAGCAGGACAGGATCCAAAGTTGTGGTGTGATCAGTTTTACTGTTTATATTAGTGCTACAGCTGTAACTTCCCAACTGGAGATGATGGTAATGAGACTTATCAACACCAATTCCATTTACAGCTCGGCCTTAATCCGAGATGTCTACAGCAGTGAAGTAAATGACACTCGCACAAGTAAGGAATCTGTTCGCTGATCTGATTTTACTTTTATTCCCATCAAAAAGTTTCCATCAATGTAACTTTGTTTCTAATAGGTTCTAGAAGTTCACTCACTCAAATTATCTGCTTAAAACGATATACATAAAAATTCATGGAAATGCCTCTTGAAAACGTTCCCTTACTTCTTTCTGATTCCAGTCTGCAACAGAGATTTAGAAGACAGCAACATCTCTGCTTCTAAATTGGCCCAAAAGCATTCCCGTGACTCGGTAACGATGCAGTACAATAAACTGAGTTTGACAGGACGTAATATTCTACCACTGCTTTCCAGTTTCCGCTGGTGAACGTTACCATTTTCTCCTGGTTTCCCCTGCCATCTCTAGGCAGACCTTCTTCTCTAGCTAAGACAACACACTGTGTCCAAAACAAAAGCATCTTGGTACGCTGCATGACTAAACTAACTTCCGAATTGTATGAAAATGACATTTAGATAAACTGCCATTAGACCGGGGACCCAAACGCTGCAGCTGCCCTGGTCTGTTGTGTGTCCGGCAGAGAGCATTCCCGCCAGGAGCAGCGGCGCTGCACGGATGTGGAGGCGTAGGTCCTATCAGCTGGATCGAGGCGCTCCCGCAGGTAACCCGGGACGGCCTGGATCCGTGGACTTGTGCGGCACTGCCACCCCAGGTCTCCCATGCAAGACAGCTTTGAGGAATGCCAGGACAGACATTTTGGCTGGCTGTTCTGACGTGCAAAAATCTTACCGTGGCAGCAGAATTTGGGTTTGCAAAGTTTAATACATGCATACACCCTCTTCATGGTTTACAGAGAAAGCGAAGAGTTATTTTTGATTGTGTTAGAAGATTTCAAGCTAACTAAGTTATGCATTTTACAGGACTCCTACTCATCTCCAGAATGCCACATGCATCTTCCTTTTTAAATCATTTCTTGGCAGACCGTCCTCTCTAGCTAAGAGGACATACTGTGTCTAAAACAAAACTGTCCTTGTATGCCACATAATAAACTAACTTCTGAATTTGTATGAAAATTATGGAGTTGGTGGTTTACAGTTTAAATGATGGATTCTCACAGCATTATATAATTACTGCCACAAAGTGAAACATTCATTCTGAATAAAAATGACAGAAACATTAACTCCGCCAACATGTAGGTATACACGGGAAGTCTCTAGGACACACTCTGTTAGAGAACATGCTATTCTGTTCAGCTCCTGACTCCACCCCTTGGCATTAAGTGAATAAAGAAAGGTGAGAGCTTTCTTAATAAGTAAACTGGGGATTCCCCACTGCTTGAGATACACTGAGGTGGTGAAAAGCTGGCATTTTTGGCTTCATGCCACCACACCCTGGCTTAGCAAACATCAAGAGCAGCAGCCAGAGGGTGCAACGCATGTTCCAGGATCAGTCACATATGACTCTTCTTCAGTTACACTGAACATAGTGATGCATGCACAAGGAGCTAGCCTGTAATTTTTACCCTTTTTCTTGATTTTCCTGTTTTTTACATTTGCTATTTAATTTGTGAATAAAAAAGCACAGATTTTTGCACCTGACCTGTCAAAAATAAGCAAATTTGTTACCGGTGCAGCACAACTTTGTTCTGAATTGTTCTGCAGTGACAGTGTAACCACGGCTGGCTGGTTGTGCAGTCTCGGGACTCCACAAACAAAAAGGCTTACAAACGCATAAATAAAGCTCGCTGCTTTCTAGGACTGTGTTTGAGTTGCTTGTCCTGCTAAAAAAACACAAAATGTCACCAAAGTAAATGACTACTTAAAACACAGTTAACTCTTCTGCATGGTAACTTTTGGGAACAAATTAGAAAGCTTTCTGATGAAAAGGATTTGGTTTCAAACAGTTCTTAAGACACAGCTTTAGCCTTCTGTATCGCTACCCTTTTTTGTTCATGTGTATTTATTTACTCTGTCCCAGGAGCAGAAAAGAGGTAAACATTTTCCATGAGAATGCCAGAAGAAAGGAGCAGTGGCCTGTTTATATCAAAGGTACTTGTGTTAAACGCTTCCTCAGCACTTACTTCTTAACAGCAGACTTAAACATCCCCCCCAGCCAGCCCCTCTCCTTCCAAGGCTTCCCATCCACGGGAAGGGGCTGATTCCAAAGATGGACCGTTAATTTTTGTGTGGAATTATGCTGAAACCAAACCTGTGACTCCTGTTATTAAGTCCTGTATACGATAAATGTTTGGAGGACCTGGATGCAAGACTGTAGGAACAGGCCTTCTACAATACTCTCCTGTTCAGATCTTAAGTTACTGTTTTGCCTTAAACTAAGTCTGTCTGATGTCAAGCTGTACCTATTATTTAGCATCTTCAGTTTCTGTTTGATATCCTTAGGCTAAATAAATTTTTAATATCCGTATTGAAGGAAGTCAGCGGTGCCGTTTGCCGCGAACCTCAGAAACTTCCGCGAGAGGGGCAAGCGGCTCGCCTGATTGCAGAGGTTAGCCTCGGAGACGTGCTCTGGGGACTACCGTGAATGACGGCTTCATGTGTACGATTATATAAGCTTCCAAAACTAGCACTGCCTGCAAAAAACTATGTTCTCATAAGGACCAAAGGTGTTCAGTTCTCCTCTCCGATTCCACATCATTTTCCCTCTTGTGTTCAACTGCTAGTAGAACATTTCTACAATAAATATTAATTAACATATACTGTTGATTTCATTGCCCTTACTAATAAGTTACACTTATATAACATTTGTATGTTCTAAGCACTTGAAAAATATTAATTATCATGCTAAATTACAGTGTTCGTGAAAATACGTCTCAACGTAAAGTCAAAGACAAAAATCTTTACAGGAATTGAAAAGCAGATTAAACGGAAGATGCTGCAACACACTAAGATAGCAGGTCCTTCCACGTTGAAGTGTCCTGTCACTCTGGGACTGCTAAGCTCCAAACGTCAGAGTTTAACAAGAGGAAATGTGTGAGACTTGCAGTCGCACTGCATAAACCAAGCCTACCTACGGTGGAACTTTCTCTTCAGTAATCAGGCACATTTTCTTAATGCCGGAAAGCTGGACTGAATTCTCACTGCCTATTAGCATTTCTCATGAATACGCTAACAATAGCTACATACATTTCTCTATACTTGCACAGATGCCTGAAGAATCACTGCAGGTGTTACCTGAGCAGGTGTCAGAGGAATGTCACTCAGGCCACATACAGCCTTTAATATTACTCTTTCCTTCCAGCAACCTGGGAGTCCAACGTGGAGGAATACAAGAATTTATAAAGAAGTTGCATAAAGTTACAATTTCTTAAATTCTGTTGTGATGTTACAAAGAAACCTGCTTAGTGCATGTGAGTGGCTAACATTCCTCAGCAATGGGATGGGTGAGCTGTGACTGTATAACAATGTCAGCATACGGGAATGTAATCCAACTGAAGACGGCTTAACTTAATTGGGAAGGCTAAGCATTTATTCCACGCCTAGCCTCTTTAACGTGGATTGCTGGAAGAACAAGCAGGAAGCTACACCAGGACCCCAGAGGAGAATACTTTGTACATAGCCAAAAGACTACGAGCTTGGAGAATCCTACAGCCTGTCTCACTTTGCCGACTGGGGAGCACGAACGAAAAACGAAGCGTAAAAAACGTTCAGTCGGGAGAGAATAGGGAAGAGCTGACTTCCAGGGGCTGCTGGGGAACAGCTAGAAGAGAAGAGCTCAGCAGAGGAGTCTGCAGCAGCCGGACCTCTCAGACCAACAGCCACGCGCAGCAGCACTTTCCCTTCTGCAGACTGATACCCGGATCCTTCCCGGGGGCTTCTGCTCACGTACACGCAAGAGCAAGTCCATGGGGCACCCCGGCACACATGTAAAGGACTGCACACAGTGCGTAACGCACAGCACATTTCACAACTACCACCTTATTCTGCTATCAAAGGGGAAGGGCATCAGTACAGCTACTCAAACACACCCATCCCCGATATAACACTTGAACCAATATGGATTTTTTTTTATACTATGGAGAAGTAAAACACAATAAGAAACAAGCTTGTCCCAAACATCTTACCATCTAAATACTGAAGGACAAACAAAAAAAGCACAGAGATAGGAAGTCATTTGTACAAGCAGCACAGAAGGTGACAAAATCAGAAATAAAAGGCTGTTTTTTTTTTTTTAATTCTAAATGCTTTTGTCTAGGTTTTACTTCCTCACATTTAAATCATCTTTTTGTAAAGACTGATACCATTTGGTAAAGACAGAGGTATCTTTCAACAAAGCTATTTCATCTCAAACAGGGCCACTGCTTGGCTTGAAGCTATGGTACTGAATGATCTTTAAATTTGGAATGAGATGCATGGCCTAACTAGAAATAGAAGCAGAATAAATCTAATGAAAGTGTGAAATATTCATCAGGGAAATCTGGAAAAGCTATCAGAGCAGTTTCTTTAAACAGCTTTGTGAATTTTATTCTTAAAGAGCAATTAAACGAATTACTTAATAAACTTAACCAGTATAAAAATAGCCAATAGAAAAATCAGAAACCCTCTGTTTTTTTTTTTTTTATCATTTTACAAAGTTCTCTCAGTATTACTTGCTAGGTCTCAGAACTTCTTCTGCATTCCTTTTCGTTGCTGTTCATTAGCACTAACATCAGCAGAGTTACCCCTGAACCATACTGCCAGGAGCAGACAGAAACTTTAAAGTTTGTCAAAAGATGCTAGCAATGCTCCATACAATGCATTCAAAGCTCTTGAATTCAGTGCATTACCTGTGGCAAGGTAAAAGGCAGTAGTACGCTAAAAAGACAGCTATACTGATGCTCTACTGCATGGGAATTGATTCAGAAGAGTCCTGAAATCCTGATCTTTGCAGTTGGATTTGGCTGACGGAACAAAGCAATACTTTCCTCTGGAGTAAGCAAGAAAAGAATAAGGATGTAGGTGAAACTGAAGAGGCAGTCAAGGGAATATCACCCATCCCATTAACACCAAAAGGTTGCTGCCAGTTAATACAATCTTCAGTGTGTTTGAGACCTGCAAGTCATAATCTTTGCTATGATATTGTACCAACCTCCAAAGCAGAGCAAGAGGCTGTATGATTTTGAAGCATGCGATCATTGACTGACTTTGCTAACAGGAAAATACTGCATAGTCTTGGCATCTTTTCCAGTTTAAATAGGAAGGGAGAACATGCTGAAAAATTTGGGGAACTATAATGCTAAAAAAGATGAAGTCTCTGGTAAACTCATCTTAGTCACAGGGTCAGTTTTGGGACATTGCCTGTAATTTCATCTTTCATTTCTCTTAGATAAACAAGCCTAATTATTTCTCTCCTTCAGGACAAATTCCTCATTTTGATGATGGTACTTAAATTAAAGCTACTGTTTCAACCTAATGGTCCTTCGGTATGGAGAAACTTCAAAATTGTTAATATCTAGACTCTCAGTAAGCCAAAGGCTTCCTCAGACATTAACAGCAGAAATCATTGATTCTCTTGTCATATTTCAAAAGCTAAACCAGAGGTGACTAGTTTAAATTTGATACTCCCAGTGGAATAGCCTCTTTCATCTAAGCTATGATCTGGCTTGCTCTGCTATTACAAGCTACTCAAGGTGGTCTTTGTAAGTGAGAGCTCTTTTTAACTGAACCCTGAGCTGACACCGTTTGTTTTTCTCTTTATTGAAGTTTTCCCCTGTTAATTAGAAGTGCTATAAAGCACTTTCAAAAATAAAAAATAGTAGTTTTATTTTTCCTATGTATTTAAACATATATACAAGCATAGCAAGAAAACCTTTGCAGATGCATGACAAATAGAGACTGTGATAGTTATTATATGAAAAACATGTAATATACTCTAAATATTAGAAAGAAATAGTAAAAAAAATTGCCTTTATTTCCATGATCTTCATATCCTTCCATTACAGGAACACCTACCTAATCTACCTATCGGTCAGATCTCTTTAAATACCAAAATAGCAAATCTCACTGATTAGCGAAAAATCTCAGCCTTTGCTGTTTATGGGTTACCATGTAAGCATTTTTGCACCTCCTCCATTCTTGAAAAGAGCTTCCTGCAATAAGACTCTGCTTCAACTCTTCTCTAACTCTTCTCCTACAAAAAAGTGGCCGTCGTTAGACTGCAGGTGCGTCGAGAGCCTTCCTCTCATACAGAGCAGTGCTGCCTCGCTGCCTCCCTGCGCTGCCCCATTTGTACCGCTTGTTGCACGTCTTGTCCTGCAGGATCGCTGGGCAGAAACCTGATTTTTGTTTGGTATCTGTGGCGTCCTGACCAACAATAACACGTGCCTAACTAAGAATGGCATGATCAAACACCACTGCCTCTCACAGAGATATAGCACTAAAGTAGAGCCACTTTCAATGTCTGCTGCATTATTTAAACATCTTATTGTAAATATACCATTACTCTTATTGAAAATTAGTTTAACTGCATGTGTTACTAATACAACTGTTTTTTCTACAGTTTGCAGGGAAAGATTTTCTCTTCTTTGTGCTGAGGAAGTCTAGATGAGTGATCTTACAGAGTCGCAACAACTCCTCACCTTAACCTTGACCTTGGCTGACCAGCCGGCTCCCTGCAAAGTTCATTTAGAAACGTGCACGTACAGGACATCCTTTCCTAGGTGCACGGTAATGAGCTCAGCAAAATGAAGAAAACAACTCTACTGCAAACACTCAGAAGTCAGATTTCACATGCTCACAAATCAGGCAGGTAAAAACTAATTTCTTAAGCACCCTCACTCGGAAAGGACTATTTACAGGCCACATTTTAGTTTATGATTCAGCTGAGGTGTTGTTCAAAAAAGAAAACACAAAATGACCTCAAATCAAATACCAAATAAACCCCCAAAGTCTTGCTTAGCCTTCACAAAATATAAACTTTAGGCAAATAAAAGAATGGAATATTTCAGCCCAAAGGCGTAGGTTTTGAAAAACAGCCTAAACTTGAGCTCTAACTAATGCAACTGCGGTGACCTGCACATACTAACAGCTTTATCTGTACCTAACCAATGCAAAATGAGGTATACACTATCAATTTTTAAAAGTCATAAGTTAGACAGTATTGTCTGAACATTTAAAAAACTGTCACCTCGATATTGTGAATGGACTTGTCAGAACCGATATAGGTAACTGAGTAAACACCTTAAAATTTGATTTTAAACTAAATTAAAAAATCTGTATGATTTACAAAACTATTCACTCATTTTCTTTACACAAATAATACAGAATTTGAAGTCCTTAAGCAAAAGACAGCTAACCTAAATACCTATTGAAAACATACCGAGCTTACCCAGTGCTTGCATGTCTCTTCTATTTATAGTTACGTGTAAGAGAGCCATATGCACAATACGAAAAATCAACAATGTTGATAAATCCCTCGTTGTGTGTACCAGAAGAATAGCTCTTGGTCTGGTTTGGTATTTAAAGTCTGACTCCTTTTCACACACCCCAAACCCCGCTCACATTCTGCTGCTAATACTCCCCACAATGGGACTAATACCAGATGATTAGAACATGCTTCAAGAGCATAATTCTCTAAAGAGAATGAATATCCTCTAAGTTAAATGATGACACTAGGTTATACGAAATCCTAATTAGCTCAGCAGAAAAAAAGAAAGACTTTAGAGACACGAAACTGTCAAAGCAGACCATTCATAAAGGGACACAATTTCCTCCAAGCCTCTCTAAATTACATTTTCAAAAGAGCTTCCTTAACCAGCATTTGCAAATTCTAAATTACATTTTCAAAAGAGCTTCCTAAACCAGCATTTGCAAATACCTCTGCCTGCGCACGCAGAATGGCTAATTCCTCCCCGACGCGCTCACTCACCGGGCGGCACGGTGAACGCGCAGCAGCCCCACACGCACAGCGAACCAGGCTCCAGTTTTTAGCCTTCTTGCCATCTAGTCCTTGGAGGGTAAGTCACCGACAATGCTGGGATACTATATTTAAATGGTTTTTCAATAAAGACCAACACTATTTTCTCCCCAGTGAAGTTAAGTGAGTCTTCAGAAGACATTAATGCATGGTTATTCACCAAAACTTTGTCCAGGGACTACCGTTTTACGACAGTGTCTGCTATCAGTATCCCCTTCCACTTTACAAAGTGCATTTCTGTCTTATAAGCACACAGTTCTCCTCATGTGTGCAATTTACTGTCCTTTGTAAGAAATTATTTCCGAGTGTGGTAAATACCTTGCGTTGGACTGTGCCTGCAGACGCAGACCAGGGACAAGGCTGGAGGAGTGGGACGGTCCTCTCGTGTCTCCTTTGTCTCCCCCGCCGGCTCTGCAGCTTGGGGCATGGACCGAGACTGGGGAAGACGAACAGAGAAGAAGGGCTATCTAACATCTACGTCTTAGTCCCATAGAAGTTACCTGGAAAATACACCATACTTTATGACTATATTACCTATTCCAACTAGCTTATATATCTTTTTATAACAGGGAAAAAAAAATAAAACTCTTCCTCCACGAGGACCTGTCAGAGAAGGGAATTTACAGGTTTGCTGTGAAAGGTGATGTCCATGTTGCAGAGGACTGTATAATGGGCTTGAAAAGAAACGCCGCGCAGACAGGGAGTCTATCCGCTCACTCGGACCCGCTGACATTTGGGAGCCAAAGCCTGTGGGATTTGCACTGCCCGTTCCCTGCCTGCGCACCTTGCTCCCCCCGCACAGCCAAGCCTTTCAAAATCACAGCACTGGTAGGACAAAAGCTAGAGTCAGTTTTTTCATATTTTTTGCTCTTGTAATGAAGCAGTAGAAATTTTTTCAAAGAAACAAGTGAACTGGAGTCACTTCTATTGCAATTGTTCTCACCGAGCCTGCCAGCAACAAATTAGAGGAAGTCGAAGCAAAAGAAGGGGCACATAAGACTCTCTGGCCACAACTGATTCTGCTGCTGCTTTGTTTAATCGTAATTCCAAGTGGCGGAAGCGGGTGTAGCAGGAAAAGCAAATAACAAGAAGCTGAATGATAGATTAAAGTCCTTTTAATTTAGACTTGCAGCTTGACCATACTACCATGGAAAATGCTGGTACACTTCCCATTAATTTCGATGCAAATTTTCCCAGCATATAGTTAGGAAAATTACTGTTTCTAGAATACAAATCAGAGATAGCTATGGCAGCCTTGCAATTTTGTGTTGTCACAGAATTGTGTTTTCCATCCGTCAGGAGGGTAATTTTCAGTCCAGTCACACCCTAAAGCGCGGAGGAGAGGAGGGGAGAGGAAGGGCGGAGGACAGGGGAGGGGAGTGGGGAGGGGAATCACCTACAACTGCTATTGCAGTCCTTTCTGTCCAGGGCTCCAGCACAACTGCAAAATGATCAGTACAAAGTACGCAATGAAGAAGTAGCAGTACGCTCAGAAAGCCGTTGAGATGTTTCTAAAACCAAGCTATAAAAGAAAAAACTCTGCCCCCCCCCACATTCTTATCTCCAGTCACTTGAGATAGCATGTGTCAAACAATTTTCTACTCTGCGTTTAGGCAAATGAGGGTGATGTGAGCAACACCAGATCGTTCTGAAAACTGGATAAAGAACCAGAATCTTCCCGATGATGTCGGCGGCAACGTGAGATCCACAGCGTGACCTGCCTTCTCGCTGGGCCTCAGTCGGACTGTGCTCATGCTGGTGGAAATCAAAAACAACTCCACTGATGTCAGGGGAATTAAACCGGTGTAAAACCATAATGAGATCTTTCATTGCTGTATTCCTATGTCATGAGTCAACACACTGTCAAGCCTGCACAATAACAATCACCAATTAATCTGTATGCTCATCATTTAACTCCCACAGAGAAAACACTTGAGCTGATTCGGGGTCCGAAACAGCCATACGACTTCCGCCGTTTGCTGGCGAGAGCCCAGGAGGCTGGAGCTGGGGAGGTGCTGCCCCTCCGCATCCGAGGCCCCAGAGCTGCCGGGACGCTGCGGGAAGCAGCAGCTTTCTGGGGGGCTCAGCAGAAGGGAAGCAGCTTTCAAAACGGACTGACTCGTGTGCACGTGGCTTCCACAAATACCACTGGCAAAATAAACACAACGCAATTTGAAGAGATGCTGCATTGTGTCTCTGCAAAATACTGCACAACAATCTCTGGAAAATAAAATGTATTCTTTCAATGTGGAATAGCTGGTACAGCCTCATCAGCTTGACTGAATTTTGAGTAACTACATAAATGAAACAGCCCAATTTCCCTAAATACGAATGATGATGCCAGTTGGAGGGCAGTCAAAATTTAGCCCTAACAAAAGTGACTGATGGATTTGTATCTGTGCCATTACTAACATGGGTAGTCTGCTTTCTGTTAGTGCACAATTTAATTTTAAATGCATTGTTACCTAATAATTGTGGGAACAAATTTCAGGGGAAATCATATGAAAACCAAGCTATGATTTCCACACTTTTCCCTAATATTCACCTTCCTTCTTCACTTGCTTTCTTTAATAACTCAACAGTACACAGCAAATTAAATTTAATTTGACCAGTGACACTCTCTCTATAAACTCTGCAATGCAAAATACTGTGTAGCAGTGAGGAACAGGGTGAGAACACTCTGAAAGAAAAGTGCTTAAAAAGAGAGATTGTTGCTACCATAGCGAAAAATGTAGAAAAAGCAACACAGAATAACAGTGAGTTCACACACTCCCAAAGCTGCTGATCAGTGAAGCTGTCAAACCCAGCTTTTGTTCATGTAAACAGAGGAAGACTGTTCCTATAACAAACTTGCCCCAATGTGCCCTGCAGGGATTCATGTTGCAATTCTTTATCAATTCCTGTCAGGCATTATTCTGCCAGCCTGTAACCCTATAGCAGGAGGAGTCTGCACAGCGAAATGCTCAGGAAAGAAAGTACAGCAGCTCATCTTTCTTCATGCCATACATGCCAAACCCCGGAGAAAGCATTTTGCAAATATGTAAATGATAATATAACGGCATCTGATTTTTTTTTTATTTTGATGACTGTAAAAATATGCAACAGGCTGGATGGGGGGACTTGCTGAAGTTGGTTTGTACAGCTCCTGGGCACCTTCTTCTTAACTACTGGGTGGCACCGGACTAATAACCAAAGAATTTGGGAGCACTCTCAGGCCACGGGGAGGAAGCTCTGAGGGAGAATCAGTGTGTTTTTGAACAGAGGGGCTTAGGATGTGGAGGTCACTTAAACTTCTCAGTTTCCCAAGAAGCACATTTGTTCTTTAGATACTAAGGATCAACTTGTTATAGCAGATACAATTGTATACTAAAAATGCACATCTATTCTCTCATGCATTTCAATTACTTGGAAAGCAAACATTCCTGCTTTCACATGCACATGTGCATCCACACAGCTTTGCATTTCTAAACACAGCCTGGGCCCGTCTGCTATTAGAAGCATCACTCGGTCTGGGAGAAAGAGGATGAAAGAGAATTTGGGAAGTCAGCTGAACTCCAGTGAAAATTCTCTGCACCATTAACCTTACAGCAATGGCAGGTTATTTTTATATTAAGTTCATTGAAGGAATTAGAGTGAAAAGTATGCATTTCCTGTTCATACATTTAGAACACTTCAAGACAGGATTTTTTTCTCCTCTGAGGTCATTCAAGTCCAGCATCTACACAGAACAGAAACAAAGACATTTGCTATACATTATATTACTTTGAAATTTCAGATGCACACACTTTAAAAAAATCTTCTGAATACAACAGTCAAGTCACCACTGGGATGCTTTCTAACAATGAAAGCCAGAAGCAAGGAGAGGTGAGGAATAGGGGTAAAAGGACAATATATCAAGTTTGGATGTCCTAATGCAAGCTGTATCAGAAATTCCTGAAGACAGTTTGCAATGACAGCACTTATAGCTATGTATTTTAATATATTATACAGACATGCCTACTCTGACTGAAGCAATGACCAAGATTCCTAACACTATCCAATATTAAAGCTTAATTTTCTAGAACGTGTTTTGGAGGTCTCTTAACCTATTGCATTACAAACTACAATGCATTAACAGTGGTAAAGAGTAACCATCTTTCAGCGAGAACATCTGAATGTTGGAAACAAACTTGAGGCTAGACAAGTTGCAAGCTGTAATGCTCTGTATTTGCCTTACATGTGTATGAACAAGCATCAGTTAATGCGTCTGACAACTCCCTTTAGTCCTAAAAGAGGTTCCATCATCTCATCCTGTAAATGTCACCTGTGAACTGTTGCTTCTCCCACCAGGCCCTGTGCAAAGAAATTACTACTAGGACTGCAAGAAACCTTGTAGGGCGTTTAATCTTCAAAGAATTTGGAGGAAGAGACAAAGCAGTAATTTTATAGTGCTTATACTGGAATGGGAAAAGAGAGCGCAGCAATTCAGCATTTCTGAAAATGTCGGCCTACAGCAGAGCCACCACGGCCTTCAGATTTTATAGTCCAGAAAGCCTCACATGTTTGTGGATCTGTGTGGGACTTGGAGACATAAATGTGGGATCATGCCATGAAAAAGAAAGGTCGGGGGAGCTGAGGAGAGGAGACTTGAGGAGAGGCAGAGGAAGAGGCAGAGGGAGGAGGGAAGAAGCCATCTGAACTTTCTGCTACTTATGCAGCGGGACACTTGAAACAACAACAAAAATGCTTGTGCGTGACAGAGAAAAGTGCTGAATTAGTTTCCAAACATGTGAATTTGTATTTGTTATCCAGAGTGGAAACAAGTAAAGGAGATACAATGCTTTTTACTTTGTTCAATCAACAGAGAGAGTTAGAGCCATCTTTTCCTTTCATAATATTGAGTACTTGCTATTTTATGCAAGTGGAAAAAGCAGTTACATTAAAATATCATTCCCACCCAAGTTCAAGCCACAATACCCGAACGTTTGCCAATTATTTTGGCGTATTGCTAGAAAATACTTAGTACTGCACTGTTTTCCAGGACTGGTCTGCCACTCCTGTGTACTTTTCTCTGCTCAAATATTTTCTCAGAACTTCTTTTGTTATAGTACTTTTACCTCCTTCAGAGTGGAGAAAGCTTATTCTGCAGACAAATTACTCAGGCCACATTTAACTGTGCAATTTATTTCCTGAGTATAAATGCTGTTGCTATTGTTTGCAGTTGAAGATATAAATAATGCAAAAAATGCTACTAAGTACACAAAGTTTGATCCCCTATGCCCAAAAGATTTTAAATTTTCATAAATCAAAGCAAATATATTTTTGCAGTCAGAGCTGTTGGAAAAGTAGTTCACTGGTTTCCTTAAAATACCCAGGATTAGCTCAACTATCTATTTGTACAAAAGATCAGTATGGAGAAAGTGCAGGCATCATTAGAAATGCTCCTAATAGTGATTCAGTAAGTCAGCTTTTCTCTCAGGTCAACATGGGATAGGGCTTTAAGATACTGCTGTCCATCAGATAAAGCATAAAAATGCCTCGAAAATGCGTAGCCATGAAAAAGCAACACAAACGCGTATGTGTTTCCATGCATACAACGTTAGAGTGTTAGCAGCCTGGTCATTTTTAAAAAATGAATAGCTATCTTATGTTTAATATTTTCCTGAAGTCATAAGTGCTCTATACAGTTGTCCTGCACCATTAAACAGTGACAACGTTGCAGCCTAGAGGTAGCTTCTTTTCAGTGGTGGGTGAAGTGATTTTTGTGTTTTTCCTTTGTATAATTCATAAGTTAGCATGGCCACATTTCTGAATCGCAAAAGTAGGACATCTGTCACCACGGGGAAGCAGTGGGGGCGTCCGCAGCGCGCTCCTGACAGCTGTGGGCTTGCGGTCACAGGAAAGGTGCCTGCTTGGTTTTCTCTCCACTCTCGCATCCCAGTCATTTAGCTCCGTCAGCTTCCAGGCCTCTGCTCTCCGCAGTGTAACCTTCCTCCCCACTTCCAGCCATATTCTCTCCTAGCTTGTCCTCTAGCTCCTGCCTTTGAGTTACCGGGACCCGCCTGCACCCACCGCACCCGCTCCCGGGCGTTCCCGCCGCGCGGACAACGCGGCCCCCAGCCCCCCAAGCCCTGCCGAGAGCAGCGCTGCCTCGGTCGGCGGCGGCGGCGGACACCGAGTCTGCTCCTCGGCCGGGCGGGGTGGGCCAAGCCGCGGCGCTACCCCGGAAAGCGGCAGCAGGACGTGCAGGACCGCGTGGCCTAGGACAGCGTAACCGAAGGGCGAAACGTGGCTCAGGTGCAATGAAAGTAAAACCCTGCGTTGGGGAGAATTAGGCAGACTGACGAAGCGAGTCCCTACCGTAGGGATATCCTGTTACGTCGGTTAGGTCTGTCTGAGACTTCTCAGGGCAGCAGAGGCAGGTAGCGACGCAGATTTCACTAAATACCTGCATCCACCTTTTACGGCTCCTTTGAAGTTTCTGTCTTATTGCTGCAAACCACTCTTTTGGCTATACAAACAGCGTAAGAAATCATGAATATATCTTTTTTCCTTGCTCTAGGTCATTCGTGTTCATGCCTGTTTACAGCGCAGAACCACTGCTGCTTGTTGGCTGTGGCGCAGTATTACACGAGCACGAGGATCAACAGACTCCAGTCCAGGAAACAGTTGCTTCCTCAACTGATGTGACAGCTCAGGTTTGTAACTACAGAAAACAACGCAGGCTATCACCTGTTTTCTAGAGGGATCCAGAAAGCAGTTCACGGTTTACTGGAGCCAGCTACATACGATTTGCTGAAGAATTTGCACAAAATTATTATGTTCTCTGGCAGAAGAGCACACCGCAGCAGCAGGATGTCAAGGCAGCACCTAGAGCTACAGGAAGGTCCTCTATCCGTTCAGCTCTTTTACAGAGCTTGCAGAACTACGGCAGAAGAAAATAACAGGAAATGTGGCCACCAACTACTGTATTCGCTGCAGACCACCTCTAGTTCTTACTAACCCATAAGGAAGCAGGCCATGGCATAGCCCGTCACTGAAGCAGGCATGAGATATGAGCAGGGGCTTCTACCTTCTCCTCCCTTCCCCTTCTTGTAATACCTCAGAAACAAATACACATCAGGCAACTATCTTCTAGCACCAGCGCTTCCAGTAAATCATTTGAGAGGGAAATTCCAATGAGCTTCAATTTTTATATTCCGCTTTTTTCCAAGAAATGTGTTTGCTCATCTTGATCTTTTTTCACCAATAGCAAAATAAACACCTGACTGTGCAATTCACTAACAACCAATATCTCCCACTGCTGGGACTCAGCTTCAGCAAAATATTAAGATGTCAGTGAAAGGGAAACAGCTTCCGCATACTCCAACAGGCAGAAACTAACAAAAGCTTGTTATTATATTCTATTAGTTACATAGCTTATTTGCTACTATTATCAACGCTTTTAATATTGCCTTGTGAGAGGTTGTCTTTATTTCTGTAGGACCTTTGTTTCTTTAGAAGAAGACCCGAGATAGGAACTAGAAGTACCTGGCATTAAAGAATGTACAACACAAACTGGAAAATCCTCTCAGCACTGGGAAAAAGAGCTCAGCATGTAAAGAAACTCCTTGATGATGCTTTATATTCCCCAAAATAATTATATATCTCCCTCTAGGAGAGCCCTAATAGCTCTGCCTAATAATAGCTCTAAACTAAAAGTCTTTTTACTTTAAACAGTACATGACTGAGGAAAGCACAGTACCTCAGGGAGCCGCAGTATTTCCATGTAATGTAATGCAGTAATTCACTGTGAGCGTCACCCAACTTTTCAACCTGTGATGCCTGAAGATGTTCTCCCTCCCAGCCGAAATTTGAGGCTGGAAGTTTGAATACGAAACACCCTATCATCTCTTTTACTGTAAAAATAAAACAGCAGTTGATAAAAAATGCTTTAATGTCACTTTTAGGAAAAGACTTTTACTCCTCAGTTGAAATGCCTGCTTGCCGCTACGGTGACAAGGACTATTTCTACAACACACCTGGAGAAGGAAGAAACGATGCTCATTTCATTCACACGAGGAGTTCAGCTCACACACCTGAGTCAACAGCAGCCGCAGCCGCGCTTGCCCGCGGAGGGCTCGCCCAGCCGGCTGCCTGGATTCTCGGCGCACGGGCACGCGACGGGCCCAGGCAGGCTGGCCCTGGCCAGTTACAGCGTGTGTAGCGGTGAGTGCAAGCTGACGCAGGAACGCGGGGCGTACCTATCGCGGGTCGCGCTGCTGCCGGATTCTCCAAGTGCCTGAATCGGTGCATCTGTTGTGATCTGAGGAGACACCGGCTGAGTAACTAATCCTTCCTGCAGCACTGAGCTGCCACGAGAGGAACTGAAAGCTCAGGACATCCGCAGGAGCCAGCTCGTGAGTGACACCTTTCCGTACGTAATAGCCTATTGGTGTTCCTAGCAAAACACGAATTTTAGATACTATTATAAGTCAACCATTTAAAGTGACTGGGTAGGGTCACAATTTGCTCTAAGCTGCAATGTTTTTATGTAATATGGAAAAATATTACATAAGACATTTAATTAGCTTACCATACAGATTTGTATTTCACAGACTTTTTTCAACAACGGTATCAATGTTTAAACAGGATTTTATTTATTTTCTAAACTTCTCCGAGTTTATAAAACATTTTCTATTTTATGGAAATATATGAACACATATTTGAAAAATTACTGCAACCTACGTATTGAAGAAATATTGTTTTTTCCTACCCAGTAGTGACTAGCTTCGTGCTTATCACCCACAGTAAGCCAACAGACCATAACGGCTCTGTTAGTCACTGAACCATAAAGTGAAAAGTCTAAACAGGACTTGCTGTTTTAGCCTGCAAGTCTGTCCACAGAAAATGACATTTAAATAATCAGAGAATCACAGAATTATAGGCCGAGACGTCAAGAGACCATCTAGCCCAGCAGCGCTTGAGTGACAGCCCGAAGGACAACCCACGCCGGCCAAGGTCCGCTGCCTCTGCCCAGGGAGCGCCCGGGAGGCGGCCGCGGCGGAGGGGCTGCGCGGCGGAGGGGCTGCGCGGCGGAGGGGCTGCGCGGCAGGGGCTGCCGCCGCCTCCGCCGGGGCCACGCACCCCGCCAGGTCCCAGCAAGGCCGTGCAGGAAGAAACAACCATTTGCTCAGTAAAGGGTTCTGTATGAACTGATTCAGCCCATGCCCGTACAGAGAGTCAGGACAAATATAACTAAATCTGTTACAGGTGTTTTTAAGACCCGTTTTCAAAATTTTCCAGGAAATTGTGTGTGCGTGTGCCCCTCAGCACACGGTGCAGTTAATGACTTAGCTTAAACGCAACAGGAAGGAGATTTAAGCTAAACAGTTGGATTTTGCACTGAAACACTGGAGGCGTCCGCACAAACTGCATTCCACAACCTCTGCTGAGAGACTGAGAACAACTAAGGCAGAAAGGACACAGAGGGACAGTAAAACCTTAACTTAAACTACGTTTACCTGGTCTGTCACCTTTGCTGGAAATGAAGCATTTTATCTCTCTGATCCTACATCCAGTGGTCACAGAGAACAACCACTGCTGTTTACTTTTCAGCAACCTTTTACCTATTTGAGAGCTGATTAGCAATCTCCATTCGGCAAATTTTTCTAAACATACTATTCTTGCTGCCCTCTTCTGAACACTAATTTATCTGTTTTTTTCCTAACGGCAGAGCAAAAAAAGTGAATAAATGACTCCCGGCCCCAGAGGAGATCTCAACAGTATGTCTGGTATTGACAATCCTATGAATATATCTCAGAACAACACTTGCCTTTTTTTGAAATAGCATCACAGTGTTGACATACTCAGTTTGTGCTCCTCTACAATTCCCCACTCCTTCTTTGCACTAATGCTGCAAACTAGTTATTCCTCATTTTACGTTTTACATCTGATTTCTCCTTTGTGTTGTTCTACTTTTGCCTGAAAAATTACTTCTTTGAAAAAATGAAAAGAAAAAATTTTCATTTTGGAAAAGTGAAAAAATACTTTTGCCTATTGAATTACATCTTGCTGATCTCAGATACTTTCTCCAATTTATCGAGATCATTCTAAATTCCAACCTGCCCTGCAAAGGATTTACAAGCACTTTCAGGCTGGTGTCATGCGCAGGCTTGGTAAGCCTACTCTCTGCTCCACCATACAAATAAACTGTCCACGAAAACGTTCATGAGGACCACACGAAGGACGAACACTTGCCGAACCACACCTGAACTGCCTATCCATTCCCACAGCAAACCACTGACAGCAATACACTATTGTTTTCAATACAAATCAGCTTTACAGTGGATTTCTATTTCATCAGTTTGCTAACAAGAATGTTATATGGAGCTGCGTTCAAAGCCTTGCTGAAGTCAGAAACATAACGCTGCTTTCTCTTATCTACCAGGCTACTTACTTGCTGAAGCAAGCAGGTAACTTAGCTTGATATAATCTGTTCTTCACAAAGGTACATTCAATGTTTTTACCACCTTACTATCTTCAAGATTCTTCTAAACCGTTAGCCAGTTTGGCCTAGTACCTTTCCTGATGCTAGTAAAGCTCCTCTGTCTATGATGCCTCAGCTCTTCTTACTCTCCTGTTTGAAAGGACGTTATATTATGCACGTCTCCAGTCCCCCAGGACCCTCCCCCCCCCATCCTCCATGAATTTGCAAAGATAATTGCTAATATTTCAGAGATTGCTTCAGCTACTTCCATAGGTAGTCTGGGAGGAATTCCATTAGGCACTGCCAACTCGAATATATCCAGCTTACCTAAACACTGTTTAACTCATTCCCCTCCTGTTCTGAACTGCCTTCTATGCTTTACTAAAATCCTGTAGCCCTGTGTCATCTATCATTTGTTCTCGTGGTGATAAGTTAAAGCCAAGTTAAATTCTGTACAATGATAACTGAAGTGTCAGGGGCTTTGCATTTTAAAATTAAGCCTTAAAATAAATATTCAAAAATTCCAAGCAGAAGAATTAACTCTTCCATTCTCTATCTACAACAGTACTTTCTAAACTAACATATTCCCAAATAGTTAGAGGCTTTTCCTGCTTTCTTCACAAGTATCTCTGTTTACAAGTTCCAAATTTTGACAGACAGAGATTTCCATGGTTAAATAATCTCATTTATGTAGGGGTATATCACATGCTTAATCTTCCTGTCTTTCCCAGCATTCATCCCCACGTCTACAGATGAATCACTGGAAAAGAAAGTGTGTGCTGTCACTGAGTTTTAATTTTTTATTTTAACTGCGTACTATTTAACGAGTTCTAACTTTAATTCTGGGACTTTGTATATTGTAGCCTTATCCTGCTAATGCAAAGGGTAATAAACATCAATCCCTTTCTAATCATTTTTGCCAGATCGGTGGATAGAGTGATTTTTTTCCCCCCTATGGTAGCACTCTATAGCAAGCTGTACACATTCACATTCTTTCCTTTGACAGATGCTTATTTTTTCGTAAGAGAACTGCACTTTACAAATTTCCATTTGGAATTGTTAAAGCAGTACTTTGGCAGATAAGGCTTGCAATTCAGATTAAACATAAAAAAAATGCCAAGGACACACTTCAGTTTGTGAAAACTTTACCTATTTTGGTCCAGATGTGTAACAGAAAAAAGTGCTTGTCTCAGAATACTTGTCATTTTAACTTCTTTTTTAATGATATTCTGAGATAACTATATGACATGCCCTTTTGAAATTAATGCAGAAAGACTATTTCAATCAACATGTTACTGTTGGCTTGCAAATGTTTTATACACATGAGGTCCCAGGGCCCAATCTGTACGCAGAACTCTGACCAAATAAATTCGCTCTGGAACTGCTTAGTGCAAAGCAAAATGTATATGCCATAAATCTAAAAAATACTTACGACCATTCTTCCTGTTTGCATCAATTACAGCTTTTACTTGCCAAACTGTAAAATTCCATAATAAAGCAAACGAATTTATATAAAAACAAAAACTTGAGTTGATCAGATGTTCCAAAGTTTTCTTTCCAGCAAAGAACAAACCACTGAAGGTGTCTGTATACCGAGATGATAAATAATGGCTAAAAGCTGCAGGGAAGCTTATGTGTTCCTTCCCCTCCAATTAATATAAGCAAAGATAGTAAAGTTCCTCTGGAATCAGCAAAAGACAAAAACAGATAGGAAGGAGAGTTAACATGAAAAAAGTCCTATCTACTAATAAATGAATACAGGTTATGTGAATTTTCATAAAATTTAGCCTGTATTTTTCATACATCTGGATGTAGGGGCATAGGGAATGTTAAAATGTACATCCCTTTATCCAAATTTACCTCTAGCTTTGTCTGACCAATGAACCTGCCCAAACTTCCGTAGTGGAGAGACTTACCAACGTGCCTCTTCTGCAGAGAGGCAACGGTGGTTTCTCCCTTGCTTTCTCTCTCTGAGTTTGCATGCATGACTTCCCAGCCAACTTTCTGCTGATTTCTAATGTCACAGGCAATGGAGGGATCACCTGGGAACTGCGGCCGTGATGCAATGTCAGCATTTCAGGGCGAGCCGCCAGCGTGCTGAGCCAGCAGGACCCAGCTGTCCCTTATCACTGCAATGCCTGTTTGCCTTCAGCCAGCATGCTGTGCATCCAGATGTGTCAAAATGTCTCTCAGAGCAAACACTGTACTTAAACAAGGGAGAACTCTGGGCAAGCATCTTTCAAGAGTATTTCATATTTTATTCATCAAAGTGTTATTATGGAAATCATTTACCATCATGCAGAACTCAAAGCAAAACTCAAAGCAATAGGAGGGATGCATCCATCTACCTGCTGCCTCTTTAGGTTGTCTAAATGGCAATGATATTTCCATTCTGTGGTGCGTGGACAACCACTGTCTGCAATATATATGCTGATGATCTGTAAGGACCTGGAAAGTTACAAAAATTCTCATTTTTCTCCTGTTTCCAGCAGCAAAATTGCATTAGAAGAAACTAGAAATATATTTAATAATTTCTTGAAATAGCTTTCTCTATTTTCCTCTATTTCTTTTATTTTTTTCTGAAGAAGCAGAAATAGATGCTAGGCACAAGAAGAGACAAACATATGTAGGTAGCGTATGTGACAAATTCTGTCTGAAATTTACTATCTCACACAAACACTAACAAAAGGATATTAAGCAAGAGGTATTTTTGAAGGGAGGAGAGTTAATTTTCCTCGATAATTATTGTGCACAAAGGAAAAATAAGTGTCAAAACAGAATTTGCTACACATTCAGTTTAATATGGAAGCTTTTTTCCACTGTTATTACACTGGGCAGTAATAAATGGAATGTGCGAAGGTAACCCTGGAAATGTCCCACCTACTCCAACTATATCTTAAATCTTTTAAGCCACAGCACATATAAAAAAGTTTGATTCTGAATTTTACTTATTTAAAAATAGAACAAAGGTAAGAAACACCCTGAACATAACAAGCAAGTATTACTCAAACTGCCCAAGTTCCCTGCAGGCTCTGGTCAACACTGCTTTCAAACACAAATCAGAGTAAGAGCTACTGCGTCAGCTATCAAACCCAAAGCAGGAATGTTTTGTAGGGAGGGATAAAATTATATCCCCACTTACTGTACATGCATTCAAGCAGTTATTCTGCCATCTGGAGGATTTTTTTTAAATGTTCCATAAAACCCTCTATCCAAACACTGTCTGCTCTGCTGTGCACTAAAAAGATGATGGTTATTCCACAGTTTCTGAGCTAGAAATGCTAATTATGCTGACAATACATTGTTCTACAATTATCCCATATATTATATTCTTAAAGAGTTTGACATTCTCTGGTAGAAAATTTCTATTTATTGTCTTCTACAAATGGCAGAAAGCCTAACAGCTCTATGCCTTATGTAGCATAAAGTATACCTGGTGCTGCTGTATAATAAAATGATGTTCACAATCCCACCAAAACCTAATTCACATCCCATTAACATTTTCAATCCAAAATTTTAAATTACCAAACTGCACACTAATTAGACCAGTTAGCACAAGAAGTGCTCTGCCTTCCCAGATGATTCTTTGGTTTCTGGAAGAACTTCAAGGACCTAAATGCTGCTGCCCTTTTTTTTTTTTTTAAATACACTCTCCATAAGGCACACACAAATCTTCAGGAATTGAGTCTGCAAGGTACATTTGGAAGGCCAGAGAGACTCATCTCAAGCTGTTTAAAAGAAAGAGCTAGGAAAATCTTCTCTTTTTGTGTATTTCTCCTCTAAAAATAAGAGAACAGTTTTACTCTTTCAATTTTTTTTTCCTCCCCCGAGACTCTGTCATTTAGCATGCACACTACTGGCTTGGAGGTCAGAAGATGGATGCTGCCTCCTAGTTTTCTCACTGCCCTGGTGAACAACCATTTGCATGTTTTCTTCTGCTTCTTTTGTCTTTTATATTTAACCATGTAAGCTTTTCAGGGCAGTAACCGCCCCTTACTAAACACACACCCACACACCCTTAGAGCCCTTAACACAAGGAGAGCCTCTCAGCAGCTGAGATCTCTCAGTGCTACCAGAGCAAACAACAGTAAACACTGCTAAGCTGGAAATTGCTAGATGGCACTGCAACACTCAGCTTCACAAGTGTTCTTCCTTAGCGTATAGCTAATTTACAATCTGTGAAAAAAGACTATTGGTAACATACACTGTTTCACACAAAGAACAAGAGATTTTGCTTTCTCAGTTTCTGTATCAAATTTAGATTTTGGTTACTTATCTTACTTATATCTACTAATCTTAGGTTACTAAGATTTGGGCTGAAGGAGGAGATTATATACCTGCCATTTGTGGATCTCTTTGCTCAAGACCACGATGACTGGTGGGAAAGGAAGTCACCTCCAGCAGGTATGCCAGCATCCAGGTCATGCCCCTTCCCTCCAGTGGCAAAGCAAGTGCCAAGGCTCCAAATGCTGCGGCCGTTCGGCAAGCAAGCCACAACGCACGCAGAATGGTGTATTTCCTATTCTTTTTTAATTAAAAGTATAAAATAATTCCACAAGAGATGTGATGAATCAATAGACAAATCATAGGAAAAAATGCTTTGAGAGAATGCTGCAGATATCAGCTAAACTGTCCTGCTACCAGCTAGCTGCCGTGCATCATATGGACAGGTCCTTCATATTGCAAAGTATCAGGTAAGCCTCATTTATTACCACAGTGTCTAGAGATCATGACTGCGATTAAATTAAGCTACAACACTGCTTTTATAATTTGTTTTAAAACTTCAAAGAAAAATAAAGTCTCACTCCGAATCTAAAGACTGTAAAATTATTTTTGTAAGTGAACGCTGTGCTAACTGAACTTTCTTATACAAAGATCATAAAGGGACGTGCCGCGACTTAAATTTCAGTTTAACAGTTTCCACTTCTGAAATCATGCTGAAATACAAACTGCAAGACATTAACGGCACTCCGGTTATTTACTCTGCTAGCAGGACCATCTCGTCCCTAATTGCTAAAGGGAACAGTTTGTACTATTATTCCCTGCAACTCCACCCTTCTTTTTGGCAATAATAAAAGGAAAGCAAAAATAATCTTTCCACTTTTGCTGGATTTGTTTACCTGTCCTTATCAGGACTCGTTCTGACCGGCTGGTAACAGCGACCGCAGGGGTGAGAGGCGCTGCCGGGGCGCAGGCTCTTGGCATGCCCCTCGCCATGTGAGGTCCAAGACCCAGCGCTGCCCTGCTCCTGCCCTCCTTCCCCAGCCACCACGGCACCGCGGGGGGAGCGCGGGACTGCCCAGCATCTGCGGCATTCCTCCCTTTGCAGAACGGTGCTGCTTAAGGCGGGCTTTCAACACGATTGTTTTCAAATGGGATTTCTATCATTTCTGTGCATTTAAGATGGATAATCCAAGACTTGATGCAGGGAAGCACCTTCTACACTGCTCAACAAAAGTCAAATTTACAGTATAGAAAGGTCACCTGTTTTTCCTTCCGTGCTTTCTTTTAATTTGGTCCCTATCTTTTCTCATATAGACAGTAAATGTATTAAAAAATATAGCTTGTTTGTGAGGTTTTACAAGGAATGCAAGAGACAAGGCTTGCAGAGGGAGTTGCCTTCCTCCCCAGAACAGAGGGTTTCCTCTTTGCTCAGTGTCTGGGTTGACTATACTGGTCAGTATGCAGTATTTACATTATTAACTAAATATCATGTATAAATTTTATACATATATATATCTTAAAATATTTTGCTTTTCTGAGGGAGGGGGAACATTTGCTTTTTGCATCAGGTTCTCAATACAGAGAATACCCTCAATACTCTCAGCAGGGAGGAAGCACTCGAAGAGAGCCATCTTCCCCATAATGCTGTTAGGATCTTTTTGAAAAGTGGGTCTTCTGGTTTTTCAGTTTAACTAGCTCTCAGTATTTCAATGTTATTGCTATAAGCATTATTTCTATTACATCTAAATTGAGAGTCTGTTTCTCCATACCATCTTATTTCTGAAAAAATTTTCTTGGCCTTCGATGAGTCTACTACCTTCTTGTCTTTTACAATTTTTTCCCTGATATGCTATACACACAACTAATGCCTCGTTCTTCCTGGTTATTTCACTCAACTTCATCAAATCCAAGAGGAAATCTCTTAGTGGATAAAAGGTTACAGGACAAAAGTTACCAGCCACAACATCGGCCAGAGCTTTGCTTCATGTGCTCTAGTGACCTTGAAAAAAAGTCATCAATCATTACTTAATTATCAACCAACAGATCCAACAGAAGCTACTTTTAAGGGTGGTATCTTGCCTTTTGGTAAAACAATTTAATTTTTCACTTTATGGATGTTAGCAAAAAATCTAAGAAGTGGGACAGCTAAAAGTAGATCAAAAGTAGAAATGAAGAAAACAGAAGTAGAAAAGTAGCAGAAAAGCTAAGTGCATTTACTTCCTCTGCTAACTTAAACTTCACATCTCACCCCATATTCATCTGAATGGGGTACATTTTAAAACTATCTGCACCTTGTTCCCTTGTGGTTTTACATGGAAAAATTACCTTAGTGCAAAAACATGCTTTGATTCAACAGACAAGTAGTAAAATAAATACAAAAAAATTTTTGAAACTTTTGAAAATTCCATTCTGAGGTTTTACAATTTTACTAACATGTAACACATACATAAGCTAAATTTTCCTCACTTTCACTGTTTACAACCATGTACATTTTCACAGTGGACAAATTTCACTTATTTTTTAAATGTGAATATAGTTGAAACTGGTTGCTTTAAGTGGGTAGAATGTGCCCCTAAACACATCCATCACAAAATCACTTACTTTACGTAAAGTATGAATCAAATATAACATCAGTCTGCTGCATCCAGTTGTCCTGTCTTTTTTTAAAAAGAAAATCTAAATGGAGTTGGCATATATCATAAAATGTTTACAGCTTTTGTGGGTCCCAATGGCATGTTCTTGCACAAGGGCTCATTCTGTCATATCTATAAACTTTATTTCTAGCCAATGGCAAATTATCCCGTTTTAAAAGACCAGTCTTACTACCAGTAAGAGTATTTCACTTTTATGTTGGCAAGTTTAGATACTGTTATTTAACTGAAATTTCCTTGGCATCCTAAGGATACCACCAGTTCATCAACAGTATTCTAATTAAGCTTATCTTTTTGCTGCATAAAGAAATATTGTTAGACAACTCTATGAACATAAATACAGAGACTTGCCTTCATTTACTGCGCCTTAGATAGTCTTTCAAACCTAAACAAGAAATATTTATAGTATTTCCAGAAGGGAGGTGCAAAATGTCATTGATTTGTTGTGGAGCAAGTGAAGAAGTGGTCAGGAATAGGTGAAGGAAGGGGGCAAGGGGCTGCTTGAAGTGACATTACCATACGGATACAGAGAACACCCTTGGGTATCAGAGAAGCCCCTTCTCTGAAGGGTGCAGACCATGTGAGCTCACCTCAGAGAAGAGGCAGTTGCCAATACCAAGCAACATCAACTAAAACAACTTTGAACAGACATGAGGTACATTTATATTTGCAATACATGTTTGGAGTTTTATGATATAAGTAAGATTATGCACAAATTAAGAGGATCTGACGAACATCTTGTTGAAAAATGTTCTGCATGCCTGACTACTTCGTAGATAGCAAAAAACCTATGGAGGTGGTTAAACTTACTGGATCCATAGTGAATACAGCTATTTCAAGTGAAAGGATTGATTCTTTACTGAATATTGATTGCTGTCATCAATGTGATAGTCAAATCTTGGTCAGAGTTTCCACACAGAATGCAACAAATCACAATAGGGATGTCTCTGGCCATTTCAAAATCAATTTGATAATGCTTTTGGTATGGACATCTGGAATAAAAGAGGTTGTCTGTTCTCATGGTCATGCAGTAAGTTCGAAAAAGTACTGATTGTGTTGTAACTGGAACTGATACTACGCCACTTCAAACATGATGTACACAGAAGTATCTGCTATGGCTGTATATATGAATTCTTTTGCTGTAGTGCTCTAAATTAAGTTACTTTCATATCCAGTTTAGAGTAAACACATTTAAATCAATTTAAATAACACTCTGAGGAATTAGATTCATCCAATGTTTCATTAAATTAAACTAAAACTATTTAAGTGGAGCTGAAACGATTTCAAGCATCCACAATAACTAAATCAATTGCTTGATATGAGTGTAAATTATTAATCTAATGAAATCTTTAGTGATTGTTATTGATTTGCTTACTAGTAAAATAAATACTTTTTGAACTGGCACTTTGAGCCACTCCATGTAATCTTTAATTTCTGCACGTGCAAACACATGCATACTTGAATACAGATGCGTGCACCCTTATACATAATCTTTATCTATCATCTATTTTGTGATGGCTTATACATAAAAGTATTTGTAAGTGCCTTGCCCTGATGATGAAGCTTACCCTGAGATATCATCATCACTTTCTCTTCCTTGCTGGGATTCATTCTGGCCTTAGTTTGATCTGCCACGCTATTTTCCGACTGAATTCTCAGTTGGAAAACTTCCTTTCAGATGTTGTACCTTACGCTCTAGTTGACAGAGAAAGATGTCCACACTTCTCTGCTAAGTAGAGAAGGATACCACACAACCTTCTGCGACCTCAGGGGAGGAGTCAATGGAGCTAATTTTTCTCCTCCAAAGACTGTTTTCACCTTTGGAACCTTACAGCTAAGGACGTCCCAGTCACCCAGCTCATTTTTAGTGCCCCATTCCAGACCACTGGCACAGAGAAGTGCTGCAAACGTAGCAGGGAGAAGAAGCAGTAATTGGAGAGGGAGTATGCAAGGTTAAGCTCTCTGCTCATTTTTTGTGGCGTTAAATGTTAGGATCACTGCAAATGAACATCACACACAACAGAGTAATTATGAAATACCAGAAATTACCAGGAATTGCCTTTTTTCCAGATCTAAAGGATGTGCAGCTTCTAAGTGTTGATTATGATTAGATCCCAACAGTAACAGGAGTCACAGCACAGATTTGATATTGCATGTAAAGTAGTAAAATGCCATCTAAGACTTGGGATAAAGTCTGTGTTCAATAACTACCCTTCTACAGGTAAATCACTTCCATATGGAAGACGAAAATATTAGCAGGGGTTTGAAACTTGATTCAAACTCCTATTGCAACTACAACCCATCACAAACTTCACTATCTGCTGCTCCAAGTATGAAATGTATTTCTTTTGGATTCTCTCATAAATAAAGCAATATGTATACTTAAAAGCCAATCAGAGCAAATTAAAAATGTAAAATTATCAAAACAAGACATAATTGGTAATTATTCAGAGACCAAAGTCAGAAAACTCAACAGCAAAATACAAGCCATGTCTACAATGACACTTATATCCTGGAACCTTTTTACCACAATTCTTTAAACACAAACTCTTGCTTAGATTTTGCTTAGTGGAGCTTACACTTCTAGACTTTAACAGCATTCAAATTAGTTTTGAAATTAACTCTGCTTTAAAGTAAATGCAGCCATGGTGGTGGAAAAGCTAAGACAGGTCCTTGTAAGAATACTTGTTATATAGCAACTAATAACATGCTTTTAATTACAGTATCTTACACTAACATCTGATGAAGATCAGGAACCCATTGTGCTAGAGGCTGCTGCAAACACGTTATACTAACATAGTTATTTCCCAAATACCTTGCAGTAGGAATTGACCCAGAATACTTCATAGTGAGAAAGCTCACATATAGATAGGAAACCTGCTATAATATTGTAGTAGCTCACAGTATCCTATATATTTATCCTGTAAGCCTTCCATGCACATGGAAAACGCTATACTACTCATGTTTTGTGCAGTGAACTGAACCATGAAGAGAGTAAACGACTTGCCTAAACAACACAGAAAACCAACAGTAGATTAATGACTCAATATATGCCTTGTTATGTATATCAAGTCACTTGGGCTCTAGCCACTGGACCTGCCTCTTCTCATCCCCTGAAGACTCCTCTGTAATTTAGAAATTAGGACGAGATCCTGAAAGTTTATGACCATCCACTTATTTTAATATTGTTTTATTTAAAGTATAGATTCTCCATGAATACAAGTTGGAAGAAATGCTGTGCAAGACAGCCTAGCTTCCCTAGGTACCTGTTAGCTGGAGATTTTATCAGTAGGTCTACACAGATTTTGAGAACTGCCCCTAAGACTAAACCTACAATCTATCTGGACAAGGAGACCCTACCATCCATAGCGTGCCCCACTGTGCCACCACAGCATTCATACTAGCCATCCAGTGGCAGTGGATGGACAGGTAAAAAGGGGAATAAAACCATGCAAAAAACTACTATTACTACTACTTTAGTCACATACCATATTCTCTGTAGACAGCATCTATAAAGCCACACACACACACACACACAAAAAAAAAACTGTCAAGGGAGAACAATACAAAGCAACATTTTTTCACCAGCATGAAATAAGTATACTAACATGAGATCTGCATAATTCGTATTAAAATACCAGGAAAAAGCAGCTCCAGGATATCAAGAAAGGGAATTGCCTCCTTATACACAGATTTTTTTTTTTTAAGAGATGTCTCACTCAGACATTTATTTTGCATAAACTGCATGTGCATAAACTGCATGTGCATAAACTGCACAGAAATTTCCTTTAAAATCTGGCTTTTAAGAATGAACATCTCTCTTGACAATTATCAATAGTGGGATATTAATTGAACTTCTGATAGTACTTGGCTAGGTCTGTCACTATGGAAGAAAAAACAAACAGCAAAATACAGAAAGCTGTCTGCATACCTTGATAACAACTGAATAGAAAAGATATCTTTCCTTGTGATTTTTCTTTCTAAATTTTCAGTGCTGTGTGCAGTTTCAGGCCCTTGCTCAGGATCTTCCCTGCAGTTAAATGATGGTAAACCTTCTTCTCTGGGTGGACACGATGGTCACTCCTGGGAATTAAATGCCTGGCAGGTGCAACCCAGCCAGGAGATGATGGGCCAGGCAGAACCAACCTGCTGCTTGGCCTCATGCGCCTTAGTCTGGTGCTCATCCAGACCAAGCATCCTAAACATGCTCTTGTCCAGAAAATGGCAGATAAGTAATAGGTAGATCAATAACGTGTAGGGAGTGTGAACAATACCCTGGTCTCCTGTACCTTGCTTAAGTATGCGATTTTAAGAAGTAAAATGACTTCCAACACATAGGTACCTCATAGTCTGACAACAGCCCAATGCATGTAATTTGCAGGCAGGCAACGTGCAGAGCTTCTTTTCACCCTGGACGTTGAGCTCAGACCTCTCACACAGGAAAGACATGCAGAATTTAAGTAGCCTTCCTCACCTACACAGAGAAACCACTCGGCCTCCACTAGTTGGGAATTCTTTGCACACGACAGAAAAACCTTGAACTGCAATTGAAAGGACCAGATTTTTTGTGCATTAGATATAGGTTTTTTTTTCCCAAAATGTCATGACCTAAATTTAACAGGCTGCAAGAAAAAAAAAAAAAAAAGTAGAACTATAGGTTAGGTAATAAAATTTGCACAATATCACTCTGTGGGTGAAAAAGAAACCTGTAACTCTATGAGAGCATAAAATTGTCACAATACCAGGCATCTGCCTCTGGTCCTATTTACACTGGCATAAATTAGAAAAGAATCCTTGAATTTGCACAGTGTTAAAACCGCAAGAGAGACCACAATTAAGTACCAATTGAAAACTACAAAATATAATTAAACGGACATTACATATGTAAAATCTAAAGAGAAAGGAAAATAGTACCAGCTTGTTATTTTAGAAACGAAACGTCTTCTAAATATTTTGTAAACATTTTTTATAAAATTCAGCTCCTACAAAAATATCTGTTAAAACATATTTATTAATGGCCGCATAACTACAGAAAAAAAAGCTTGGCTTCTGACAAGCAATTATGGACTGGATTTTAAACCTGGAGCTCCTTCTCCATCTTGTAAATTCTCAAAATTGTCTCTCTAGAAACACTACTCCTTTATTCAGCAGAGCAAAGATGGAGATCTGCCAAACTCTTATGCAAGATAATGAAGCACTTTCTCAGAGGGTGAGAGATCACATGAAATCACATGCTCTACAGACAGATTAAAATTTAAGGAATGTCAAAAGTTCATACCTTCCATTAACTTCATGAATTACACATTTTTGTTTCAAATAACTACTTTGCTGTCAAATCTTTAAGAATATATAATAAACCAAGGACTTAAGTTTTCAAAACCCTATCCATTTTTACCATTTTTTACAAGGACAGTAGATGCAAATCCTAACTGGGAGGAAAAAGAAAACTTTCTGTAACAAAGATGACTATGAAGAAAAGAAGTGGAAACACTTTCCTGGTATATGTTTTTAGCTATTATTGTTGTCTAGAAAGGAGGTCTGTTGCTGACTGCTTAAACAGAAGCATATTTTTAAATTTAATCTTTCTTTTTCTTCTGTTGATGATGAGGATATAGATAAAGCTAGTATTTTAAGAAAACCTAGATTTCTATATCTGTATATATTTTCACACTCCTTATGAAATACCAATTTATATTTGCAAGACAGCCTCTTGGCCCCAGTTCTGCTCTTACATCTACCTGAGATGATACTTTCCCCTAAAAGAATATAATCAATTTTATTAAGGATTTTGTGAATAGAATCTGTGATGCGGATATAGTCATAGGACTGAGATTTCACATAAGTGAATACACCTAAAAGCTTGCAAGAGGACTGCACACATATTATTATATTTATGAAAAGAGATATTTTCAATAATTGCCTGAACATTTCCTTTCAATTAATTAAAAATTTATTTACAGAATGAATCACCCTGTTAGAATCCATTTACGAGATATGTTGATCAATGATCAGCAAGTCAGAGAGTTCAGTATCTTAATGGACATCACAATAAAATAGTTCTTACCAAAAGACTAGTTTGATGCTACAAAGCAAGGTAGATAGAGTCTTCTCAAAAGATGTTTTGAGGAAAACATGTTTCAAAGCTGTGCATTTTTCACTTCTGTATAATTAAATTAGCTTTTAAACTGATCAATTTTTTATTTGCACTTTTAAAACATCTAGTATTTTACAGGAAAATTAGAAGTCTGTAGTTTTTGTAAGAGGAAGATGCATTCTTTGAGCCTAAACACACTAATATCAAGAAAAAGGCGTCTCGTATGCTCTTTCTTAAATCATAAGATTTTCAAGCACTTCTTTTTCTAGATTGTATTAAATAGTTAAATATAACTTCAGAAAAAAAAGATTACTGTAGATATCACTTTAAAGCTTTTACCCTGCATTCAAAAAGACAGCTATTTTAAGGATTAATTATATGCATAATAATTCAAGGCAGTCACTGTCCTTACAACTTGCAACAAGACTGGCTAGTGTACAATTACAACATCTAGTTTACAAACTGAACATATAAGGACTGGCTGGACAGTTTAAAAAGCCACTACAGAAGTTTGATAGCCTGTTCCTTACAACCCCAGGGGAATACACTGAACTCCAAACTCTGCATCAGAGTTATGGGCTATTCATTAAGAAACATTTTATTTGTTCAGATAAGAACATTACAAACACACACGTAGAACTCTCCAGAACTAAAAACTCCAAAAAACAGTCTCTCCTCACCTGGTCTGTAGCAACCAAGAAGCCTTCTGCTCAAGGACCACTTCCAAGAAGCAGGATTCCTCCTGAACATCTCTCAACTTACAGATATCACCTGGTTTCTTTTCAAGCTAAGGCTGATTGGCCATAGGCCCCTGGAAGGTTGCTAGCCAATTATAAAGAATCTTAGCAAGTTTAGTTAAGACCTTGGATGGTGAAGATTTTGCAGATCATGTCTATTCATTTCACTTATTTTCTGCAAAAATGTTTGCCGTCACAAAAACATATCTATTTCATTTGTACTTAGTTTGTAGTTAATCATGATACAAAAATACATGCCACTGTTACAGCAGAGTTTACATCTATTTTAAATAAGCAGACTCTGAGATGTGTGTTTATATATATAGTTCATTTGAGGCTACTCTCAGGAAGAAAGCTTTACAGTAATATCATTCCACATTCGTTTACTTAAGATCCTCCAGTATCACAAATGACTTTATATCAGAAGAATTACAGCTCGACATGCTATACCTTAAGTCAGGTAACCTGAAAAAAACATCCAGCTTTGCCAAGTTCAAAATTTTACTCAAGATACTACTGAGATACTTGAGAAGACAGCTGCCATATTATTAAACTAATAAATTTAGTTACTGATGTTCAGTTTATCAGCAAGAATTTCCTGCCAGTTCAGAAACAGAATGCTAGTCTGCTCAGTCACTTGTCCTTTCAGACACTGGTAATATTTTCTGTTATTTTGCCAGCATGCATTCATGTCTTCTGGATATGATATACCACAGCCACGTGATACACACAGCCACAGGCACATGTAGATGCCCTGGATCTACATTCAGTTATTATCTGAATGGTCTCCTGTTCAAAATTTAAGCAAACACAGGAGAAATGCTGTCACATAACAGGATGTCTGCATGGACAATGGGAATCTTTGGATTTCCAGCTGAAGAACTACAGACCGTTCTTGAGTTGGCAAAACATTAGAGAGTGTCCCTGTGGAGAATCTTGTGCAGGCGAAGGATGGACTAGATGACCTAATAGGTCTTTTCCATCGCTAGGCTATGGTTCTCTGAACTTCATGCTTTTTGACAGTATTACAAGGTTCGACAGGCATTTCTCTTCAGAAGAGGGATTAAGGTCAGTAAGAATCAGCATCAACTAAAAAAGTCCACATGAGGCAATTGTGGTGACAGTAGGCAAAAAGACATTGACAGTCAGAAAAGCATTCAGTGCTTGCGTCTTGTGCACCTACTAAAATCTGTGATGTAATCAAAGCACTAGATGGGGGGAATGTGGAATATGAGATTCATGCTATGTCTGACTTTTACACTGATTTTTTTGTCGTATGGAAAGAAGAAAGGTCTAATATACTAATGGAAATAAAAATCGTAAGGATATAATTTACGCATAAAAGAGAGATAAAAATTAAATTCCAATTAAATTTTGTTTAAAAAGTCTGTTTTGGAAACAGAAATTGGACAGAAATTCAGTCATTGAGTTAATCAGTCTTCATCACTAATGGCTAAATGCCTATGGAGAAATGAAGTTGAACTATAGAAAGCAAATTTCATTGCAGAATGAAGGTAATACATGAAGAGGTTTTCATAAAAAAATCAAGTATCTATATTTCATACTATTTTTCTGAATTCCCTCACCAGGAATATCTCAGGGATATGCTCCTTGCCTTGTAATACATACATAATGTAGTGAGATAACAAACCAGGCAGCACATCCAGCATACCATAAGACATAACAAACTTGAACAATCTATGCCAGAGGGACCAACATGTGGCTCTGGAGCTACACACGGATCTGAAGCAGCTCAAGTCAACTCGCATACATCACAGGGTCAGCAACGTGGCTGTCCTGAAGAGCAGTTGCTCAGGAACCGGAGTGCCAAGCCAGCTGTGAGAGTGAGTCACTAAGGCCTTCTGAGATGCTTGGTCACCATCCAGCCCAGCTATGCTCCCAGCATACTATTTTTAAAGCTTCCTTACTTTTCGTTCTCTGAATGTACCAGGAAGATTGAGTACCTCTGCAGGGTCCATGCAGTAGTGTATAAATATGAATAATAAACCTAAATATTCAAAGTCTTAGTGTTAAGAATTGTGGTAATACATACCAGTGTAAAAAAGATTCATTATGTAACTATTATATTCCCACCGCTATATGATGTTATACATTCTATCTTTGCTGCAAAAAATCACAAGGATCTTTACACTCCTAAGCATCAAGCGGAATTCAATGTCAGGAAAGGAAACTTTTTGTTTCCTAAAACAGAAGGTTCAAAAGGATGGTATTTATTTGTGATCGTATCTCATACTTCAATGAGCTACGTACATGCTTAACTCTAAGCAGATAATATGCCTCTGTTCCAAACTGAATTCATAATTATGGCACCCTCTACTCTTTCTAAGAAAGAATTAGTCAAATGAATTTCACTAGTCAGTTGCATAACTCACAATCTAGAGACAGTAGATTTGGCCCAAAAGCCAAGAAGAGTACATCTCTTTGGTGAAATCATTACTGTGTCCAGGAATCTTACAGTCTATGGAGATAAAAGACAAAAGTTAAAAAAGTTCCAGACAATATTCAGAAGTTCCTCTGAATTTATTTGTTGCAGAAATTAGCCTTATCTCTCAGTTCTAGTCCCTGATTTTCTTTCATTTGCAGTTTTAGACAATTAAAGGTTGTTCAAAACATTCTCTGATCTACAATTCAGAATACAAGACACAGTATAAATTATTTTTGCATTGACAGACTGCAGGTTTCTTAATGACTCAGGGTATACAACACGCTGATGCAATCCAGCACACAGTGTGAACTTAAGCCTTTAAGTGACACTAAAGAATGATGTACCTGGAACATAATTTGACATTTAAAGATGATTTAGTCTTTCAAATGACGAAATTCATTGGCGTCAGCAGATTTTGTGGTTTCCCTTAAGGAAGCATTTGTGAAAGAATTACAAGTTCAGCATGGGAACCCAGCAGAGACCACAATGCAGAAGTAAAGCCAGCTGGGGTGAGAGAAAAGTTGATTCAAAGGGTTTGAAAATAGTTTCTATACATATTTAAATATTCTGGTATGTGTGTAGGCTGGGCTTAGACCTCAAGGGAACAGTAATGAGATAAACACATTCCTGTTGGTAAGTAGTAACTACTAGTACTACCCCCAGGCAGCAGCTTTGTGTTTCTAAATTTGCTGGTCTTTCCCAGTTGCCTGTCACACTGCAAAAACTTGGTGAAATCAAAGCCAATTGGACAACCAAACATGAGTTTTTAAAAATTTCGGGTGTTTCAAGGACTTCTTATAACCCAACCATTTAAAACAATAACCGACCATCTTCTGATTACTTTTATGATTGTATCACAGATGTATGGGGAATAAATACAGGTTTCAAGCCAAAACTACTTGAAAGCACCAGTAAACCTACGGAAAATCATTCTGGGCAAGAGAACCGTCACTGTGGATAGACCACATTCTCTTCTACTACATTTCTTCTCTGCAAACCAGTGATCAAATGGCCGTGCTCCACAGCTTAAGAAGTTATGAGCTGTTCCTGCAGATGTAATATATCCCAAGAAATCTGTGAAAATCTACAGTTACCCATACACTTACCTTTCTGTATCCTCTTTTACAGTTCCCTGACAAAGCAGCTCCAAAAAAACATTCCAAAGGACAGGGATGAAAAATGGAGGATGTAAGAAAGCTTAATTCTCTGCTCTCTAACCTACATGTCAGATCTTCTCAACAGAGATACCTCTGTTCACATCCGTGAGGGAGTTATGATTATCAAGAATTCACTAACTTTTTTACTAGTAGGACTGATATGCTGATTTTTAAAAATGTAACAATCCACTTCTGAAGACTCCCTTCAGATTCTTGGAGTAATCCCATTTAGAGCATTAATGGATTTCAAGAAAAGCTATTACAAGCAAAGCAAGACAGCACTAATGAGGTCTCAATGCTGTATGACAATAAAAGGAAAAAAATAGCAAAGTACGATTAGTAGTAGGCGTTGACAAAACTGAATTAAAGGACTTTCATTCAGTTAATGCTTTCTTTCATTGCGCTGTGCATTTACATTACTGTTTTCAGCTTCGCATCTGTTGTAGCAGGCAGACAGGTGGTAGTGCAGCTAAAATAGAACCAATGAGATGGTAAAAGGTTTCTAATACACCAAGATGCCTCATTTTGGTTCTCCATGCACCTATGCTTGTGAAGTGCACTCACAGTGAGGTCACAGGCTTGCTGGGTGCTAACACAATAAAAAATACAGCAATATAATAAATTTCTCCTTACTTGAACAAATATGCAAAGGAATCCTTTAAAACATGAAAATCCTGAAACCTGACAAAGGTAGTTTAAACTTGTAAAATCTGTCCTTTTCACAGAAGTATCTTCTTGTGATGAGGGAGGATAGGAAAGTTTTAGATCTGTTGCTAAACAATGACCACTAATATGTGATGCAACATTTTGGCCCAATACAAAATCATTGTGTTGGGTCAAAAACTGGCTCTAAAGTGAAAAATAAAAATACGTAGTTAATTTTCACCATAGCAGTGTATTGCTCCATATTTTTGTACTAAGTCCTCTTTTGTTTAATATAGTAATTGATAACCTAGCTAGAGTAATGAATAGTAAATTAAAAATCTGCAGATGACATAAAATGACTGACAAATGTCAGGATCAAAAATACCATGAACAACTTCAGAGATCCTAAACAACCAAGCTCAACAGGCAACATAAATACAAATAGAATTTTAACTCAAAAATACCATCTAATGCAAATTACAAGGGAAAAAAAAGAAATTACATTTACAACGAGAGCTCTAAATTAACTATCAATGCAAATAAGTTTTGTGGCCATTGAGTTAGCTGTAGAAAGCTCAGTAAAAAGATGTGAGCTTTCATTGTATATATCTTTAGCCAAAAAAAGGTAACATGATGTTAAGATACATAGAGAATTGGATGGAGAATAACACAGGAAACATTATAATACCCTCAAGGAATCGGTGACAGGTCTTCACCTGAATTCAATGCTTATGTGTCATCCCTCCTAAAAAGGGAGCTGCAGAACCAGAGGCACTGTAGAGGAAAGATAAAAGATTGTACGGAAAATCTCTTTTACGAAGAAAGACCAAAAAGACCGCAACAGGGCAAACTGCAAGTATGATGGGTATGGAGATTAGGAGAATCTTCTTTTTTCTCAGATTACCAGAACAAGAGGATTTAATAAACTAATCTTTTGTCTGAACAATAGTAAAAAATAGTAAAAAGAATAATATTATTGAAATGCGGTTAAACTGTGGAACTCATTGCCAGATGAAGTTTTGAGGGCAGAAACTTCAGAAATTGTAAAGAGAGATGAGATACTCGCATCTCAAGAATATACCAATAATGCTAACAGTTTTGAAAAGAATATTAAAAGTTTGGCTTAAGGGTCTAAACTAATCTCTTTAGAAATAAAGATGACTTGGAATCCTTTAAGGGAAATGGAAACCTATGCCTACTGGAAACATCTTCAGCATCTGGTTCTAGCCACTCTCAGACAGGAGATTGGACTAGTATAATTGGTATGTTTATATCATTCGCTACCCTCCTTGATGTTAATACTATGCAGATAGAATATTTAATACTTAGCAGAGATTTTACCTTTCATTAGGGACAAAACAGTCCATAGACATCGTAATGCTGCAGTATTCTGTACAGATTCTTTCTACTGCACTGTCCTGTACTGTCCTTTGCAGTACAGCAGTTCTAACTTACAGCATTATTACACTGCTCACTACCACTACAGCTCTCCCTTCCACGCACGTCCCTACTTTTTCAGAGAGTAAATTGTGAATGCATTGAAAATAGACAGGGAAAAGCAAAGATGCAGCCAGAGATGGATTGCTTCATGATGCATTTCTGTCTCCTTTTAGTTACTAGGGATGACGAAAAAGTATATAGTTGGAGATGTGGCCTCTTAAGTTAATTTTCCCAATGTTATTACAGGACATATATGAAAGTACATACATGTCGTAAGAAGCTATGTAATTAATATGCATGATTAGATAAAACAAATTTAAAATTTTTATATACCAGTCCAGGATATGAGAAAATTAATTAACATATTTAGCATGCAGAGAGATGGATTTCAGCCAGCATAAGACAGAAGGAAGGGGATTCAGGCACTGAACATGGTGTGAGACAGTGAGAATTGGCATTGGGAAAAAGCAGGTAGGAGGCTAATTAGCACAAGATTTGGACAACAGGAAAAAATGCAGCAGTAAGAGAGAAGAGAAGCAACTGGCCCTTATTAACAAAACTCCAATGAGTTTCTGGATGGAAATATGTATTCTTTTTTATACAAATGTTTGATTATATACTATCAAATTCTACTCATTTCCCAAATGCTGCTTCTTTTCTGTGAGCAGATTAATTGTGATACCATAACTCATGCACATAGACAAAAAGCATTCTCTCCAAAAATGTTTTTATAGGATCCAGCCTTAACCTATATTTGTGAGGCCTCTATATTATGTTAACTTGTTTTACACAGGCAGATAAGTCATAGGTGGTAACACACAACGTACATAGTTTGTCTCATCGATTCTTCTAGCTGGTTTTCCTGCTGAAGACCTCACTCCTTCATTGCATTCAAACTGACTTAGCAATACCATTTACATCACATCTAAATCTAGCCCACATACAGCTTTGAAAAGACCGCTAGCTTAATTTAGGCACTTAATTCTAGTTGTCAGAGCTGCACAGTGATGGAACTGGAAAAGCTCTTAACTGTCTCTTGTAACTAAAAGTGAACAAGATTAATCTGGAAATATTAAATGGTGAAAAACAATAAAAAGAAGGAAAAAGACACAAAAAGAATAGTCTCGTGTATAAACCATTATGCACCCCTCCTGCAGTGTCACCAGGTATGTCTCAACTGCCTTTGACAGGAGGTTGTGAAAGCAGCAACGGATGCAGCGTGCTCTGCACCCTACTTGAAATGACCCCTCCCTGACCGCGGTATCAGTGAGTCCGAGCAGAACAGCAAGCTCGAGATGGCTCTCCAAAAGCAGTTTGGGGATTTTCTTAAATGCCTTTTGAAAGAAAAAATTTCAGACATCCAAAAGGTGGAAAAACAAAGTCAAGAGGGCTTAGTTACAACACAAAAGTATTTACTTGCTTTGTAAATTCACTATTTTCATTAATCATATAAATCAAAAATCACAAAAAGCAAACTGTGAACCAGTCACAGAAACCATTCCTATGTGTCATTAAGTAACTGCTTACTAAAAATTAAGCAAGCATATTTAAAAATATGAAACATAAAAAAATGTTTCAAAAAGGAGAAAATTGCATGTCATGTTTAAAGCCTGTACCTTCCTATCAAGAGACGGGCCCATGACAGATCACCTTAGGGTTCCTCACTCGAAATGACTGCAGCTATGTTACTTGTGGTACTTGCTCTGCCAATATTCAGTCTTATTCCCAACTAAATTTCAGTGCCTAGTTTTTGGACAAAGCTATACAATTCTGGGAAGCCATTTGCAGGGATTTAACATTACCTTACCTTTGGTCCCCTTTCAACGCCACTCATTAGATCTTGGGCCATTTGAACTTTGATATTCTAAATAACAACTGGGTTTTTTTAATTGACATAGCAATCAGATTTTATAAAACATTTTTGACATAAGAAAATAGTACAGGATAATTGTTAAATATTTTCTTCAAGATCAAATCATCTACTCTATATTCTAATGCATTTTAATTAGTTTCATGAAAGGGCAAAAAGCAGATTTTGGATTGTAGTTCAACCTTTGAGTGTCAGTATAATTTCTCTAAAGTCTACGTCACATCTTTAATCCTGTAATATAATTTAATAAAAACACAGTGTATAGGGCTTGAGGCTTTTGGACCCTGCCAAGCTTTGCAGCCGATTCACCCTTATACCAAACACCTAAAATCTTGCACATACCTAGTTATTTCTGCTCACCTAACAGCTAGATTGGATGGTTTTTCTTCGTGGGAACCGCAGCTGCAACCCTCCCTCCTGCCGGCCCCTTGCGCTACGTAAAGGGCCCCGAGCAGCGCACGGGGTCCGGCAGCGCCTTGGGGCAGCCTCTCCCCAGCGCAGGTGACCCTGTCCCACACCACGGCCCGAGCCTGCTTCCAGGGAGGTGGACGCAAGACAGCGACGTGGGGACGCAGCGCTGCAGAGGACGGTCCCAAAGGACAGGGCAAGGGCGGGCTGCTGTACCTGGGAGACCTGCCGCAGGCTGATTCCCGCTGCGCCAGAGGCAGTGCGGTCTGCCGCGGTCAAACGGCTGCTGTCAGTGCACCTCGCTTCCTACTGCTTCTGCTCCTTCTCCTCGGAGCGGCATATCCTGCTTTTGGCTTCTGCTTCGTCCCCCAGGTCTGCTCAGGTTGAGGCTCCAGATCCCCTTCGCCGGCACAGAGGAGGCACAGTCCCTGCCAGCTCCGGGCTGTTGGCCCTGCTCCCAGCTTTTCTGCCCCCACTCAGAGGATACAACACTTCCAAAGCACATCACGCTTTTTAATACAATCTGTTTAATAACTCTTTTCAAGTAGCTCAAAGTTAACTCTCACCTGAAAAGACCTCGAAAGGGCTCCAATACTGAATATAAAAGAGGAAGAAACCCAGTATTCTGGGTTTCCACAAGTATACCCAAAACACCACAAATACTACCAGGTCCATCTGGTCAAAACTGTGAGTCATATGTGACTTAAAGCCATAGGGTTTTGCTGTTTGGAGGGTTTATTTCATTTTTTTCAGGTCAGACTGTTTTTTCCCTCTGCTTATTTGAACTTCTGGATTATACTATAATCACTTTTTAAGGCTGTTCCCACAATTTTGAGGGAATATATTAAAATCTTCTCTAGGAGATGGAATTTTAAAAAACATACCACACATCAAAGAAATTGGACTAAAACTACGACAAATGGCAACACCACAGCACTGTGCAGCACAGCTATGCGCCCTACTGGTGTTCCTCTAAAATGACTATGAAAACACATTGTGCTAACATAGAGACAGATTTTGCTAGCTTTCTAGATTCCATTCCAGTTCATTTTCCATTTGGTTAAATACCCCTTCAACTAGGTATACCTCTCTGTATAAATTTTATCATTTCTTTATATTCAAGAAGACAAAGATTTTTTTCTTTCTCAGTCCTATCAGAAACAATCTGCTTTGTTCATCTGCAGGAAATACGGCCACAGAGTTATAAATCAGTTACTTAAGAATATAATTTGAATGAATACATCTAATTTTTTACATTTCCCCTAAAGCTAGCTATTATGTATCCTATCTAATGTCCGATACAAGGCACTCTATAGTTCTCTCACAGAAACAACGATACCGCTGATCCTTTCCTCGTTGAGTTCAAAGCACTTAATCAAACACATACAGTGAAAAGCTAAGACGCCATGAAGACAGCACCTTGCAAAAAGCAGCGTTGGGCCGGGCAGAGCTGTGGAGCCGTGCAGCAGAACGCTTCATCCCAATATTCTTACATGTTTTTCCCACCGACGGGGTACTGAGCATCTACTTTCTTTTCCTGTGAGCGGGAGCAGCAAAGAGCAGCCAGAGAAGAGGCAGTATGGGTGTCCGTTTTAGCACCACAGTAACTACTGGCCTGGGGAAAAGCAGTTTCAGGACAACCCCAGCTCAATTTGCTGAATATTTGATATTTAAGACTGCTTGCATGGAAGTGAAGAGATGGAAGAGCAAATGTATAAGAGGTATATTCAATGCCTTGTTTCAGATAAAATTATGGGAATCAAAACTATCACCATAGTGATAAACCATCTGTCCCTTATTAATTTTAATTGATGTATCTGTACTAGTGTTTTTAACACATTTTAGCATGTGAACATACTTGATGCATAGAGAACTGGATCTTCTTACATGTCTGTAGAACATCTGGTACAGCGGAGCTCTGACCCTAGCAGGGTGCTCTAGGAACTACTATAATGTAAATAATAAGAACAACAAAAGTTGGAAAGGAAAATAAAGAAAGGAAGACAGTTCATTTAAATGTTAATGTGAAAGCCACAGCAACCACTGAGTGAGGAGAATCATTCAGTGTCAAAATAAAATTGCAGTGCATCAGCTGGGTTTTTTGGATGTCATGAAATGAATATGATCTAGTTAAGGACATGTAATGGCTTATCCCAAACAAGTCAAGTGTGTTATTCTCATCTCCTTGTTGAAGAAGATCCTTTTTAAAGGAGTGGTCTGAAAGGAACACAATCTCCATATTGAAAATCCCACAGATTATGAGTTGAATCAGAAAGCTTGTAAGAAAGATTTCTGCTGGCCCACAGCTACTTACACTGCTATGTTGTTAACTTACACTTGCATTTTGCTGTCTTACAAGACACAAGACACCTTTTGTTACCTTACAAGACAGTATATATCAGCAGACAAAATATAACACTGCAAATTGTCTTACCAATATTGCGAGCACACCACAGTACAAGCACCACTGTAAATGCACTATCTTAAGTGGAAAAGTTTGCAGTGCTAGAAGAGAAATTAAACCCCTGCCAGGGAATTTTAGGAGTTTGGGATCGAGTCCAGCAAATTTTCCTGACTCATCCATTACCTGTACGGTTTTGCACTCGTTTTAAAAATTATTCCAGTTATCTGTTTTCCATCCCAAATTGTATTCCCCTTGCACCCATCTTTAGAAGCCCCAAGATTGCCCCACAGAATGCAGCAGCAGTTCTGGGTCCGTGAAATGAATACTTCAAAGGAGATTAATGATGCAAATCTGAGATGACAAAGTACCGGCTGCAAAACTTTTGGATCAGCGCATCTCATTTCTGGGCATGTGTCTGAGCTCATCCTTATATGCCAGTGAACATACAGTAAAAGACTTGCTCTGAAGTGGAGAAATGAAGGCAGTTGAGTTCTAGATGCTTGCATCCCTCGATTGCTATTGCTTTGCGAGTTTTCAGTTCAGTAGGAATCATCCAGGTATGCAAAGCTATTTTATTATACTGCCCAAAACTGTTACCAATGAATACAGAGGAAATACTGTATGCAGTTACTGGAAAGATCTTTAGTAAGGTGGTGCAATACGAATAAGGCTGATTTGGGTCATTCTTATATTACCTTTTGGATAGAGAAGGAAAAGCCATGTATTTTTATGATTATGCAAACACTGGCAGATAACCAAGTAAGTTTAATTTGGTTAGCTTGGCCAACCACATTTCGCAGGGATCACATCCTTAAGAATAGAAGAATACAGATTGCATAGCCAGTTATAAATTGTGAGAAGCTTTCAAGTACCTCTTGAGGTATTGGTAATTTGGGAGGTTATTTCTCTGTCTTGTTAGAGTAAACGAATCACGGTTTCAGAAAGCAGTGTTTCACTGTCCATGTGTAAAAAAATACATAGACCTGAAAAAGTGTGAGGTACTGGGCACTTCAGGCAGGATCCCACTTTGATGTATACAAGTTCCTAATAATCTTCCGCATTTGTTACATTTAAGTCAAAGAGTGCTTCCTAAGAGTGGGAAGAAATCAACTGTTTGTAGCTTATGTTGTATGTTCTCCATTTTACACTGGAGTATTTGACTTCATTATTTTCCTTTATCTGAAGAACTGCAGGACACCTCACTGAAACTCAGCATATCCCTCAGACTTGAGTATTTGCTTCTCCCAACTTCCCTTCAGAGTGCGCTCGGGAAGCATTCTCTGGTTTCGGAATATCTGGGTGGCTCCAAGAGCGTATCTTCTCCGTGTTGATTCTTCCCCTTCTTTGTCATTGATAACCTTTCAGTAGGTGTGCCCTGGCTTGTCCTCGCAGGCGATGAAAAGCAGCAAAGCATACAGCTGGAGGAAGTCAGTAGATATCAAAATTTACATGTCAGATCTTCATAAAAATACACTCATGGTTTGCTTCCTATTCATGCAGTGGCACTCACCGTGGTGAGAATAAAAGATGTACTTTTCAAATTCTCTAGCTCTGAGGGGTGCTAGATAAATATAACGATAATGCAGCCAAGACTGCTAAATTTATTACAGGAGCCTGTGATCCCAATAGTATATTGCTAATAACAGTGCCAAATATCCAAAGGCAGCTGCTCATTAGAGGTTATCCAGTCCTGTATGCTGCTTCACCAAATACTGCAGAGCAATAAGCAAAGGCATATTATACCAGTGGGAGAAGCAGGCTGCTCTTCTTAGATATAAATGGGTAACAAACATCCAATATTTCTTTGAAAAATCAAGCAAAACTGTGCCAGAGGACAAAAAGGACATCTGAGCCAAAAGAAACCAGAATCTTTGCAAACTAAAAGTGTCTTTATCGTTGCAAGTACTGAGTCAGCCCACGCTAACTTCCCTAGACCATTATCACATTCTAACTCTTTTTTCAGTCTAAGGACAGCATATAAAGTTTGTTTTGCATCCAGAGTCCTGGACTTCAGAAACAAAAAAATACTTTGGACTGGAAAAAAAATTCTCCTAGACATTTTCTAAGACATTTTTGCAAAATCATGCAGTCTGAATTTCAAGGTGCTTACAATCATTTTATTCTATTGAGTACTTAGGCTGAAGACTTAGGTGTTGGTCAGAAGGGACTTTCTTTTCAATTTTCAGTGCACAGAATTGTATTTCCTATATTTTAACATTTTATTTCAAGAGTTTTCCAGTGACTGCAGCAAAGCCTTGTGCCATAGCATACATTTCCAAATCTTTTTTGACTACAGATGCTAGTGCATCCTCTTAAAATAAACCATCTGCTTACGGCAAATTCCTTTGTTCCCTGCCTAGTCACACTTGTCAGCCATTTGGATGAGGGAGACTGGGAATGGGCTGGACAAGGAACTGTTTCGAATGATGAAGAATGTTAAAGAAAAGGAATATTTTACTTGGGTGATAAATGACACATTCCAGAGCACCCACTGGGACTTCTGACCAGCAAAGTAAAAAAAGTTGGTGAAAGTAGACATTGGCAGGGTGACTCTGACAATTTACAACTGTTGCTGAAGGACTAGGGTCAGACCCTGCTCTTGGCAGAGGTGGTATAATTTGACAGGAAGAGTTTATAGTCAACAAAACTCTCAAATTTGGATCGAGATGTGCTGACAGAAAATGAGCTTAACCCGTGACACTATGTATCCTAAACGCAATGTGTGAGGAGGTGTATATATGCACCGCAAGAGCTGGCTAGCAGCAGGTAACCTTGAGCATGATTGGGTTTAAAGAGATGTATTCTGTAGCTAACGAGCAACCCATGATATCTTCTCATCTCTCTGAGATGCTTTTTCAGAAGCTAAAGAAAGAAATATAACCCAGTACTGTGAAATATCCACTTTGAGAGAGTTCCGACAGCAATTCTGACTGGAGTATCTAAGCTACGGTTATGTAATACTTTGATTAGTATTTCTTTTATTGTAACCCAAGAAAGAATGAATTTCAAAGACCTTCTAATGAGGCAAGATCTTGCAAGGCAAGAAGGTCTGGGGAAGATCTTGCCCAGCTTGCCTTTCACATTCTACTTTATGCATTTGACTACAAGCATCTTTAGGGTTATTAAAAATAAACTGAGTATGACTGCAATGTTTGTAGATATTCTGTTCACATCATTTGCAAATAAATCTATGTCTGTTTATCTGGAAGGGTCCAAAAGTAGCTGCATGCTAAAGTTGGCTTATCTGACTGAAATACCTTTTTAAAATAATTCCACTTTGTGAAAGGCATCTGATTGCTTAAAAACTCCTAAAACCCCAAAGATGATAATTATAGCTGTGGTTATTTTCTTTGCACATAATTTATGAAGATCTTCTGATTTTTTTATGTAGATGAATTCCCATATTTCAGGAAAAAAAATATTCTTCTGCTCATTTCAGTGCCCCCCAATTTTAAGTTTTTCATACTCTGGGGAATACTAATATTCCCATCCCTAACCAGAAGAGTTCCTTCAGTATGGCCAAGCACAGGCCAAGGAAATCTGTTTCTGAGAGAGTAACGCAGACTAGTTATCCGAAGGTCACTGGAAACATTTCAGGTTTTTTGATGGAAAAAGAAACAAGAAAACAAGAAAAATTTCAGCCCTCCCTGAACACTTTATCCTGAGGCTGACTATAGTAGTATTATAGAATCTTTACCATTTCCAAGAAATTATTATATCCTTGAAGACTGGCCAATAGTGCCCAGATTTAGCAATGGATTTCATGATTAAAAATTCCAGGCAGCTTTTACAGACAAAAACAACTCATAAGGGCTTTTTAGAATAAAAACTAAAATGTAAAGACCTTTAGCATTAATCTTGCACAAAGTCTGGTTTCTAAGGGGAGATGGTTCTGGTAAGGCCAAAAAGGTTGGCAAAAGCAAAAAAACACTCAAATATAAATATTAAAATAGACAAGCTACTAGAATTTTCAGCATATATATTCTAGTGTAATATTTGAAAAGCCATTCATACTGACACTTCTTTTATTTGCTATTTTTAAGTACAAGGCTGAGAGCCTGCAACAGAAATTGTTGCTGTCCTTGTTTCTGCATATACAAGCTAGTCTGCCTCTCTTTGAACACAATGGTGGAGAAAAGGTCAAACAAATAAATCTATCAATATGAGGAAAATAGATTGAGCAACATAATTTCAATTTCAACTCTACAAATAAATCAGTGAACAAGTGCTGGCACGAAAGAGAAATGTCTTCGGGCTGAGAAACAATATAAATTCACTCACTTAAAATCATAAACTCTTTTGGACAGAAATAATCATTTACTACAGATATATATAACACCAAATAAAATGTTAAGGCAGCCTAAGCTATATGACAATGAAAATCAAGAAACTTTGATTTTCAGAAAAAACATTCGTATTAGCATTTGCCTGAGGAATAGCAGATAAATATGAATGATATTCTTTCTCCTGAGTCATCCTATCAGATTACTTTAATACAATGTTGATCTTCACGTGGAGGCACCCAGAACCTCGTTCAGAAAGTAAGACACTCAAGGGAGCACAGAGGCACCTCCAGGACAGAGATAATGGTCGTTCCCAGTCCCCGGTGGCTGCCCTGGATCCCAGGGCTCGTGGAAGGATGCACTATGGGACCCTTACCCTGCTTGGGGCTTCAGCTTACTAGAAAGAAATTGTGTGCGTGCGAAGGAATACAGTATGCGAAGATCCTATACAACCACATGTCAGGGATCTGCTATTATACAATTTAAAGACAAACTATAGGATGGCCTACATATCTTCTGACATTTTGCTAACAAATAAGGAGAGACATGACAATTCACAATTGCATATGCAAAGTAAAATAGTGTCAAAGTAATCAACTGGCTATTACTTTAAAAAAATACCAAAGACTATTTCAATACAATTCCATCTGCCCCAATTCATAATGCTATTCTGACAAGAAAAAAAAATAAACTAAAAATGTACTCACTCAAAAATACAGTTCTAATTAAACTGAAATGAACATCTAGCTGCTACTATGATAGCTATTATTGAGTTAATATCTGTGGTAGTTTTAAACTGCTGTACTGAATCTCTTCAGAAATTTAACCTTGGTGTTCATTTCAAACAAGTAAATGTCCTGTTTAATTTATTCCTCTTTTACTTATATTCATAGTACACCTTACTGAAAAATACAAAATAAGTGCTTTTGAAACATTTCCAGCTATTATGTACTAATAACAGCCTAATTTTAACAATGAGAAGTCAGTCACAGTTTTTAACTTAGCAATTTATATTAGTTGCTCATTTATGGTTAACAGCCTTAGATTAATCTTAAGGCTGCTTAAGTTTCACTGAGCACTGTGTTTTTTCACCGAGCACTGTGTTTAAGACTAAGTAATTTGTCTCAACACTAGAAAAGTTCTTACATAAAACTTTGGATTTTTTTTTGAAATAAAAGGCAAGATGAGAGAAATGAACAATGCTGCAAGTATACTCCTCCTTCCCAGAGCAATTATAATCCTGGATCAAAAAAATGCAGTATTTTTTCTTTCAGGCAATTTTATATTTCAAAATTGCTCCAATCCAAGTCAGTTTAAAAAATAGATTTATTTTCTCTGTATTTAAAATGATTAACTATATATGTTAAAAACAGTAATATGTATTTTTCTGCATTTTTTCTATTTATTCTACCAGTGAAATCCAAAAGAAAGACTTAAAGTATTTTTATTTCATTAACTGTAGAGTATGTTAAGTGGTTAAATAAAACAAGTAATTGTTTCCTCATTTAAACTATCGTAGATAAAACAACCTGCCTAAAACTTGCTCACTGCATAAGGTCAATGCTGTACATATTCATATGTAATTATTATTAAAATAAATGATTCGCTTGCATGAAATTTGTCTTGTGCAACAGCAATACCGTGAAGGAAGTCAAAGCTACTACAGAGGATTTAATCCTCAGAAACAGCTGCATAACAGCTACACTCCTCTGAACAGTAACAAATTAAGGACATCTACAAGACTCCAGCTGTGCTAATGAATTCTTCCTTCCCCCGCTACAAAGAGGACTAAAATACCTGCAGGACTTTTTTTAAAAAACAAAAAAAAGATCAGTGTTCTTATATCTCCATCCTAGGAAAAAACTAAGCTACATATCATTTATATTATAACTCATTTATCATTTCACTTCTTTAGCAGATACATATTCAAATTAAAATATACAGCAGGAAAAACAAGGCAAATGAAAGTATAGAAATAAAATAATTTTATTAAAAATCGAAACTACTGAATGATATCTATCACCTCAAAAGCTGTTATAAGATGACAGCGATTTATAAAATGATAAAGGGAAGAGGAGTTTGGGTTAAATTAATAGAAACTGCAATAAATCCATGTTTTTCAGTACAGACTGTACTGCCTTGCTCAGCAATGCACTCTGTGAACTCGCTGAGCAGTAGAGCACAGTATTCTGCTTTGATCACTGGATTTTTTCACTGGGGGGTTTAACTACAACAATAACTACCCGATTTCTTGCTAGTGCATCTTCAAACAGACTGATTCTTCAGCCCGTTGTATATCTGAAAAAATCCGCCAAAGAGATTAGGGAAGTGAAATAAGGATGCTACCACAAACATCCGTGAAAGTTAACGAGTAAAGCCTCTAAACAGCCTTAAAACATCATTACAGACCGTCGGGAAAGCGGGATTCGCCGCAGCAGCAGCAGTGGCCATGCGCGGCGGCCCCCCGGCACGCGGGGTGCACGGGCCCCTCCCCGTGCGCCGAGCACCCCGGGCTCCCGCACGTCCCCACGGAGCGCCCCGTCGCTCCTCCCGGCCTGCCGACGGCACCACGCGAGCACCGAAACGCAGAGTTTCCACACCTCCTCTGCAAGAAAGCGCACAGGACACCACGCCCGTTCGACGGCACAGCGCTCGCTAGAGCGAACCAGAGGCGAACCTAACAGGTGAACAGGTGCATCGGCTCCCTAAAAAAGGCCACGGCCTGGTAGCTAATGCCCACTTTCCTGCTGATGGTCTCTCCCTCTGCTGCCTCTCCCGTCTCGCGGCGCGCTCCGCAGCGCGTGGCTCGGCCTGCCCTTTGCGCTGGGCTGTCCCTGCCCTTCTCCTCCGCTGTGTGACCTCCCACCCCGCTGCCTGACTTCGGTACTCTACACGCCGACCTCCAGCAGCCTCTGAAGCACCGGTGCACACGGATTCCAGCCAAATTCACTTTACTGTCGGTGCACGATTACAGGAGACAAAACATCTGAAAAAGGTAAGACTAGAAAAGAATGGGAAAGCGAGAAAAGACGACTCAGCCTTTCTATAACATTTGGCAAAACTGTTCTTTGGAATCCCAGCTCTGAGGCAAGTGGAAGTACACTGGAGATTAATCTGCTTCATTACGACGTTAGGTTAACTGAAAATTTGTTTATTGAGAGAAGGCTAGCACCAGCCGCCTCCAGAAAACATGCAGAACTAAATTTGTTTGTATTGTAAATAACTACCATGCTCTGATTTCCAAGGGGAGCTTCCTTTTCCACTAGAGCCGATTTTAGCTGGAAGGTGCTATGTCCATGTCCCTTTAAGCATACACCCCCATAAGCATACATTTCAAGATGACAATTTTGGTAATTTCTCAAGTCCCATCAGAAAGTTACAATATTAAAAACGAAAAAGAAGGTATCTTAGATGCCCCAGGGCTCCATCACAAAGGGCAGCCCAGAAGTGCACCTGAGTCCCAATGTGACCTTCAGGAGCCCAAGGACTGGTGCAGCACTTGGACAGCTTGAGAGCCATATGTAGCTAGAGAATCAAAGTTTAGTCACATCTTACCTATTGTTATAAATAGATCGTAAGGTCCTTGAGAGTCGACGCTTTTTGAGTGTTTGCACAATGCCTAGTGCAACAAAATCCCTGTCGATGACTTGGACTCTGAAGTGCTACTGCGGTACAGCGAAGTTTGTACAAAGCCAGAGTTTGCTCCAATGGAATAAACATTAAAAATATGTATGTAATGAACATTAGCATGATAAGCTAATGCTACAAGGTACTATGTATTTCCCATCTCTCTCTGAGGGCTGATAATCCTATTCTTTTTCTGGAGGAAAGTTTTCTGAAATGTGGAGTAGGAGGTCTGCAACATTTCTAGCTTGTAGATAACTAGCTAGCAGTATACAACACAAAACATGGATTTTTGATATGTGCCACTAAAGCTGAATATTTCAAGGACTAGTATCTGGGGAAGTGCAGCATAGTAAAACCCCTTAGAGAAGAACTGGGGGGCAATAAAACAGGTTTTATTTAGGTTATGGGAATCAGGTCCTAACCTGACCAAGTGGTGGCAACACTACTTGGAAAGGATAAAGAAACATATGAAAGAAGTTGAAGATGGATACACCTTTTAAAGGAGCTGCTGTCCTATCACGGTGTGCTTATCAGTTATTTCACTGCTTTATCTTCTTGCTTACTATCTCAGCAAAATGATAATGCGACGCATGGCTATTACAAACCCCAGTATCACCCACTTAAGACATGAGAGTTATCACTAGAAATCTTTCTCATCAAGCCTGCAGACTTCTACTATTCGTAATCAGGGAGAATCTCTCGTCTTCTAGAAGGCTGTTAAGGATACTACAGTGTAAGTCGGCTATTAGACAGTAACACGGCTATACAATGCACCAAGCAGCAGTCCTGGGCTTTGACAGTCTCCCACAAATACAAGGCTCCCAATACTTCGTTGTACTAGCAGACCATCCTGTAATGAGTCTACACACAAACACCTACCCGGAGTTTCAGGTATATTATCCATATTAAGTGCCATGGATATAACTAAGAGCCATTAATACCACAAACCTAAGACTTTACCAACAGTGATAAACAGGAAAGTTGGCAGCATCACCTCATCCCAGACAACCATCTGAAGAAGTCTGCAGTATTCTCAACAAGTCACTCTTTGGCCTCTGCTGAAGTTTTACACATGCAATAGGCTCTTCTCTGATTATCCGGTCCCTCGTAAAGAAAAACCAAGTTTTTCATCAGCCTCCCAGCTTAATGCTGTTCCCTAACCCTGTCCCCTGCCGTAGCTGAAGTCATAGTAAAGTAGCAAATACAGTATTTATTACAGTATTCATTGAATATTCATATGTACATACTGCACGGAAATCCAGAAACATTACTTTCCCACTGGGGACACATCTCTTCACACTTGAAGAAAAGGAAGCATAACTAATTTTTTAATTCTTCCTACTGTCAGGATTTGTTCTCAGTAAGAATTTTGCTTAGAGATGGTGAACAGAAGTTTACAGTGTGGGATGCATACAGACATTAATTATTTTAAATTGAAATTCTGTAACAATCAGAATTATTAATGGATTCTAATCTCATCATATAGTGAAGAAAACCTACAGTTCGTTGGATGCTTATCAGTGAAAATTATTTTGAGCTCGTCAGAACATAAATCATCACTGTCTTTTAAACATGCAACTTTTCCTCTTTGTTGTGTATAAAATGGATATACTAATGCATAAAAGAGCTGTAAAGAAAAAGGTTTAAAAAGTTCTTTCCCTCTTCATGTATGAGAACTTCTCAGTTCTATTAAATCTTCTATTTTCAATTTTATTCTGTCTGCCAGTGCCTGAGTCTGGTTACAAGAAAAAGATACATAACAAGACAAACACTTAGTATTGGGAGCACTCTGGAAACACTTACCCATACTAATTCTCTCAACTATTTCTTTGGATCTTTTTTTAATCACAATTTAAAAACAATAAAAGCACTATTGTACAATATCAAGGAATGTTTCAGTGAGATTCTAAACCAGTTGCACAGTAGTGAGAAAATTCTTATTTATAACTGATTTCTGTGCTTAGCTATCTAAACATGTATCATCCACTAACATGAGACTTCAGAGTAACACTGATCTTCCTCTCCTGGTCTTTATAATCAATATCTAACTATTAATGTACAGATTTTGTACATATAGATGTACATGTTCTACACATATATGTGTGCTACAAATACGGATATGCCCCATTATTATGTGTCTCAAATCTCTTTGCAAAGGTTCTACGGCATGCAAGATACTCTTTTTACCTTTGGCTATAATCTCGTTCTCTTTAAAGGCCCCAAGAGTAGAGAGAGATTTAGATAAAACTCTCTAATAGGACCACACAGATAAAGACCCATACAGCACACTCTGAAATTATTATTTCAGTAATCTCATTCCCTAAATGAATTTTTACCCTTCAGTAAAGGAATCACTACACTGATATCACTGCTGTGACAGTAGTTTGCACAGACGCAGCAAAACTAGCTTTAACCTAGGCCGGGTTAGTTACTGGGAGTACAGGACTCAGCACCGGCTCACTGTACGCTGTTTCCCCAGCCGCGGGACCTGGCTTTGCCACATTCGCAGGCTCCATGCTGTGATACCTGCGCTGGCAGAAGTATCTGGACACCAAACAACACATAAATCACCAGCTCTTGCTACTAATTTCATTACTTTCATCAATAGCAAGCCACGAGCTCTTTGTACCAAACAAAGATTGCTCTACAAGACTTAAAAAAATTGTCCTGAGGAAAAATATCAACAATATGGTATTGGCATCATCTTCTGTAAGAAATGCTGCCCTGAATGCGGCAACATACTCAGTTGGTTCCTTTGTTTGGGGAAATGATGTTTCCCCAATTACATGTAAATATTTTAGTTATGTTATTTATACTACCTACACTTGTGTAATGCCAGACAACACAAGGTCCCTCCATGTCCCTATTGATCTGTATACCACCTTAAAGACAATACATATTTCCTCCTATCATCTCTTTCATTCTCAAATTTATTAATGGGTTCATAATTTAATGTTAAGATTTTCTTTAACATTATTTCAATATTTTATAACTAACTCCACAACATTATAAAATAGGTAAGAGTATAATTTGCTTTGGCCAAATTCTCCCCAGCTGGTTCAGAGATGTAGCTCTTAATAGCTTTTCAATAAAGACTGAAAAACATACTGTGACTTTGGGGGACCAACTATAATTCTCTGTGAACAGTATAAATAGCAAGAAACCTCCCCATATGTCCCATACTCATTCATATTATCACCTTATTTTCTTTCATTATTTGGATGTAAATGCCTCCTGCTGAATTAAAATTTGTGTCTCTATTCCACCATTTTTCCTTTTAATTCAGCTAAAATTCTAAAGCATCACTTGTTCAAATTCTTTGAAACGATGATGACATTACATTTTCTGCAACTATAAAACAACCTTATCTAAACTCTAACCAAAGAGACGCAAACAAGGATATACCAACACCACTCAATTATAGCGGGATATCATCTGTGATACTATAAAGCTATAAGCACACACATATTTTAGAAACATTTATTTCTTTTTCTAGGACTGTACTATAGCCATATACTATGGAAAGAATTTTGAGACCTTTGTAAAAAATAATGTATTTTGCTTTGAGTGCCACTTCCAAATTCTAAATATGAAAATATAATTTGAAAACATATTTCATTTTTCATATTCCAGGATTTTACTATAACATACAGATGCGTGCCTGTGAAAATGTACTCCATTTCCAATTAATTCTATGCATCTTATCATACAGGAGGCAATATTACAATCTGACATGAAAATGTATAACTAATGTTTGCTCAGGAACAAAAATGTAACTACATATCACTAATTATATAAACAGCATCACTTTTGTTAACATTCAGCAGTGAAGGGTTGTGATTATAACATCATTAAGTTCTCATACAATACCGTCTGTAATTCCGACAAACAGATAAACCTAATTTAAGAGGGACAAAACCATTTTCATCCTTCTGCTTTATAGCAAAATTCGCAGAACTTCAAATTGGATAAATGTTAAGGATATAATACTTACAGTGAATTCACAGAAATCAATGCTATCGAGACTTTTGCTTCTGTGTATTCTCCCTTTTATTCTTCTTAAAGAGGGCTTTCCCTGACTTACACTACAGGTAGCACCATTGGGATTTTCAGAAGATGGAGTTACCCTGCCAAACAGAAAAAGCCACATATCAGACAAATACAGATTTTATTGGACGCTTTTCTTTAAAGTAAAAAAGGTACAAAGAAATAAATATATTGTCATACTATTCAACAGTGAATCTCATTCCAAAATTACATTTTCAATCAATAAGTTCCAAAATTAGACCCACAAAAGTATGTCTGCCATGAAGTCCAACACCACTTGAAGATTTAGTCAAAAGCACATCACCACTGAAAAATGAATGAACAGTAGCCATTTTTGGTACAAATATGAGAGGCATCAGAAAAATCACAGGATACACAGAGAAATATACTTAACTTTTGAAAAACTGAAAGGAATGTTTATCAGTTGAGTGAAAAACTGAGTCCTGTAATACATGTTGATGGCTGCCACTTTAATCAGCAGGAGACTGGCAGTATTTGGCTTTGGACCTTTTCCAGTTTGCGAGTACTAATGGTACTACAGCTGTTCTAATGATGAATAATGATGAAATGAATAGGATCTATTAAAGTTATATGGGTAATATATTAAGGAACTACACTTTAAAAGGTCTTTCCTCACAAAGGTGGTCTGTCTTACCATAGTTGTAAGGGGAGTCTGTAACTGAAATATTTTAAGTAAGCAATCCATATTTCGAGGAGCTTGTTGAAAGTGGTTAGTGAGTAAATTAAGTGGGGTTAACAATTAACCAAATAGATTGTGAGGTGAGTACTTTAAATGCAAAATAGTCTCTAGTCAATCTGACACTACATCAGAAAAATTGGCATTTCAGCAAATACGCTCACCAAGAATCTCCAAAAAAACTAAAATACTTAACATGAGAATTTAGATTTGTTTTGTATGCTTTCTCAACTGCAGACTTAAGTGGTCAAAAAATACCATAACTAAAAAAGCATATCTTTTCAGCATTCCACAAGACTTTGGACAGCAGTGCATTGGACTTCTCTGTAATCATTAAGATACTTCTCCTGAAAAATATGTAAGAATGCGCTTTGCTTTAGGTTTGCTTCCATAAAATAAATGGGTTTGGTATGTACATAAGTGTTTTTACACAGGAGAAAGAAAGGCAGAGATTTCTTAAACATACATGTCATCAAAACTGGACATTGCTTAGAGTGGACCGTGTAAACACTTGAAATTCCAAATTCAAAGTACAAAATATAAAAACCACAGGCTGAATGCACTTGTGCCACCAGTGGGACTCCTGGGTCTACACAGCATCATGGTTACGATAAAAGGTTCAAATTCATGTTCATGGTAGGCTAAGGAAAAGCATGTTCATTTTGAGGCTAGAGAGACACAAAAAAGTTGCAATAACAAAGTTTGTAAATGAAAATACATATATAAGGTCTCAAAATCCCTTATTCAGTTTATAAAGGTAAAGACCTCGATTTTTGTTGACTTACTGTGATTACCACTTCAAGATTTTGTTCTTCGGTGATTGGGGTTTTCTTTTTACACATGCACACATACACACACACATACGCACAGATTGCTGTTAGTTCTCTTGAGATAAGTAATTTGTTTTAGATTTTTTTTTCCCTTGGGTTAATTTCCTTCTAGCTTCTAACTGCAAAGTTAAATAAAAATTTCTAAGCAAATAAGCAACTATAATATTTAGATATTTTAATTATTTAATACACTTCCTGCTCAAACTGCACCAGATTTCTTGGTACAATTATATGTGGATTAAATTCTGAGAAAGATGCCTGACTACCACAGTAATCTGTTTGTTTACAGAGCAGAAACTACAGAAATGCCACAGATTCCCTATTAGCATGTCTTAAAGAATTACCAGGACAAATTGCCAAAGACAGTTGCTCAGTCTCAACTCTTGCTCCACAGAAAAAAATGACTATATATATATATATATGTAAAAATTATATAATATGTATTATAATATATAATATAATATTTTTATTTCTATTGCATGAATGTATTTTTGGATATATTTCAGAGTGCTCCAAAGGTTTCTGATAAAGTCAATCCAAATGTATGCAACTGTATATATTCTGACTCCATGTCAAATGCTTTGGAGCCCACAAAAAGATACCTTGATTTCAGCACACCTGGAAGGTTTGGATTGATTCTTTCTCCAGAAAATCTTTGTGGGTTTCTCATTTCAATACTAATCTCTGGGTCTATAAATCTTCATGTTCATCTCTAGCCAATTAAATGCTTAGTACATTAGACCAATACCCATCTTCCTTATACTTAATAGAAAAGTTTTTAAACAGTTGAAAGCTGCACTCTGTTCTTTTTCATTTTGAAATATATCTCAAACCAACAGTTCTAGGGCCTTAGTGGTAAATTTACATATTTAAAAGTTGCAAGTCTTTTAAAGTTTTCTCATACCGCGAAGCTTTGTCAGAAAAAAAGAATTTTTTTTAAAAAAAAATAACTCCAATGTCTGTGAAAGAAAAACATGTAAAATAACAGGCTAATTGAAGTCATCTAGTTTTTACAAAGAACTCAGTTAATTATGTATTTTGAAGGACCTTCCACTTGGGACCTCCATTTTCTAAAGCCACTTGAGAAGTGAAAGGAGCACGATCTGCTGCCTCTGGAATACACCCATCATTTCATCCAGCTGGAGAACAGACGATGGCTAATACTTACTAGCTTCTGGGATTTAGAAAAATGCTTCTAAACATCATATTTAATGTTCATAGTAAAAAAATAAAATCATTAATTTCACTATGTCATTACAAGAAAAAAATGTCATTACAAAAAACCCAATATTCAACCAACAAAAATCTAGTAAAAATCATCAGTGTGAAACTGGAAGCTTTGCATGGTATGGTGCACCAAAGGAAGGATATGAGCTAAAATAGCCAAATCTACACAATTATGTTTTTTTGACTCCATGGTTGAGGAGGAAACCTTGGGACAAGTGTAACAAATTAAATATCATTTTGCTGAGTCTTAACATCTCCAGTGCCTCTGCTACTCCTCAAGTCTTAGCAAAGGGAAGCAATAACAGATCTGAACAGACTTGGATCTATTTCACTGCATCTTCTCAGAGTGCTGGATGCTGCACTGGCATCTCCAATAATACCGTTGCAGAACTGGAACGGTTTCAAGTACTAGAAATTATCACAAGGAATAGAACCCCAAAACCGATATTATAAAGATGTAAGATTAACAGGACTACCAGTCCAAAGAGTTCAAGTTTGACTTGAAAATACATTTTTCAAAAATCAAAAAACCTGATTTTTAATTAATTCTTACTTTTGAATCTTCCTTTCTCAAACTTTCTACTGCAATCAGAGAAACGGAATTTCTTTTTTAGATAAACATTGAAACTTTCATGCAGTAATATGGTTCTGGCATCTGAACCTTAAGTTAAAAACATTAATTATATTATTAATGAAAGTTGCCACATCTGATTATCTCCTTTCTTCCTTTATCTTTTGTTTATTTGTCTTGTTTAATTAATAGAAAATTCATAAATGACTTTCTAAGTCACTGGCTGTAGTATATGCATCAGGCATATAGAGGAACAGCTTAAAGCAGAGAGATTTGTGAGAGCCCTTTTAAAATGTCTGCAGCTCATCAGCTACTTCAAGGCAAATATTCTTGAATCAAAGTCTAAGAATGAGATATCCAAAGTAGTCTAGAGTTTTAAAAAGTATAAAACGGCATCAAGATCTTCGAAGGCAGTGAGCAATTCTGGATGCCTTGTTTGAAATGTGCTGTTTCTGTTCACCAAAGAATGTGTGCTTAATATTCTGGAAACATAACACCTTGCCAAGGTGGCTCGTGCACCTGAACCTAAATTAAGGCACCCCAAATTATTAAATTTTGGAAATATCAGACAAGTAAATTCCAACCATTTTGTAAATCTCATCTGGTGCCTGAGGCCCTTGTTTAACACCCACAGTTCTTACACCAGTTTCATTGACCTTGATCGGTTCCTGATCAGATACCACATTACGTAACTGTGATTTCAAACTATTTTTCCAGTGGGTGAAATAAGCAAAGACCTTAAGACCACTGAGAAACACGCTAGCTTAACAAAATATCACACAACAGTTACCTCAAGATATGGCATCATATCAAAGGATAATGACTTAATACGTAGCATAACATAATTAGATGGAATGTATATAATGTAACATAGCTTTTATTTTAAAAAGTCTTTGTATCCTATTTGTACATAATCACTATTTATTATAAACTTCATCACTACTTTATATCTTTTTATAGTTTAGTTTTGGCTGAAAAGACTGAACTAATGTTGTGTTATTTTCTAGAAAGACAAGTTAGATTGAATAGCTTTTAAAAATTTAAGACAATTCTCTTCCTGTTTAGTGACAGTTTACAGTCCTGAATGATTTTATAAAAGACAGTATCAGAATATTTAAAAAGTAAGCCTTGAAATTATACACTTCCTGTTTTTGTTTTCTGAGCACAATATCAAAGCTACGGTTAACACAGAAGACAAATTTGTGACAGCTATATAATCTCAACAAGTAGCATATACCTCATCTTATGGCATACAGCAGTGACATAATTAATTATTACAGTTTTCCTATAATGCAAGCTGTCTGCCCAGGATATTAAAAAAGCATTTCAGTATACGTAGCAAAAGATTAGTATAAACGGTCTCATGTATATAAGTCTGAAACTTCTTAGAAACTGCTATCTTTAGTAGTTACACAGATCTCACTTAAGAGACATACAAAACTTTGGTAATTGTGTCCTCCCCTAAGAAGACAGGCTTCCCCAATACTACAGAATCATGTACCTCCTGGCTCCAACGAAAGGGAGAAGCTGAAGCTCACTCTCACTGATCAGCCCGGAGACTTAAGAGGTATACTTGCTCAATATTAATATTCGTTTGGAAAAAACAACTAATTTGAAACGATGACTAATGACACCGGTTAAAGCCAAGCACTGAGCAGTCAGCTACTATGAAAAATTCTTGTGTATCTCTGCCAACATCTTCAGTTTAATCACGGTATCCCACCCTCATCACAGAATAAAAATTGTGTCAATTCATTTTCAATATGAATAAACATTTACAATGGACTAAGATGAGATTAATATCCTTGTTTCAAACATATATTAACAGGAATCAGTAATGAAAAATGGAAAACAACCATTCTGGTGAGCTGTATTTTTCCATGTAGTCTTGCAGAGACACCCAAGAAGTTCGATCTTTGATGCTTTTCTTCTCCTATACTAAAATGACATCTTCCATTACTTGATTATTCTAAATATGATTCTGCTTAAAACACATAGTAGCGGTGACACTTTCCTCCCTATGGATGGTCCTAATGATACAACAGACATCCTTCATTACAAGCCTGAACTTCCACATCCAATTCCCAGTCTAAATACAAAGATTCTGAGCTGACAAAACTTTTAGAACAGTGCTTAATTCCAGACACACTGGTTACTCCTGATTTCAAAGAAGTGTACTCACAAGCTTGAAAATAAATGTGCCTATGGAATATCCTACAAGAACAACCTATCGTGAACATCCAGGTTTCTATACCACTTATTCTTTTAACAACAGCACCAGACAAACAGGGGAGAATTGGACCTAGCCAAAATTCAAATTCTATAGCGCGTTCCAGCTGCGTTCTTTTCTGTTAATCAGAGATCACCTCAGAGAACCAACAAACGTGTAAAAAAGATGTCGGAAATGTAAACGTGGAATAGTCTCAGCCACTGCCATAATATTCTTCATGAGGAAAACATAACACTAACTGAGCTTTTTACCTTATTTCCTAATTCTTTTCACAATAGGCTCAGTCTTGCACTTTCAATAAACAAATAGCTTGAACAATTCCAGAGGAGGAGCAGGCTAAAGCAAAGGAAATAGAGGATCTTTTAAAGCCTTTCAAAGTAGAAACAAATACTGTAAGAAATAGATGAGGATATTACCGAGAAGAATTATTACAGTTGCTAAAAGGTCCCCTATTTCTTTTGTTTTGGCCTGCTCCTTCTCTTCTGGGCAGAGAAACCTAATTTGCAATTTGGCAAGAATTTATGGTCTATATGTATACTTCCTCTTAATTACATGATTTATAATTTCCCATTACAAAAGCATTCAGCTTGCAGGTATTGGGAGTGCAGTAAATATCGATGTCAATCTACTGTTTTAAAGTACCCCCAGGTCAGAAGTTAATTTTCCTTGAGAACCTTAGCAAATGTGTTAATGTGTGCTGCCTTAAAAAAATGAAAGCTATCAACTGATGTTGAGAGTAGAATCCTGAGCTGTCTTCCCAAGGTGAGACTGCCGTACAACGCTCAAAGTGCGAATTGTCACACTGCAATTCTTAATTCGGTTTCTCTAGTAACTGCTGTAGCCAAGGCTCAGTGGCAAAATACAGGTTTCGCAATTTGCCAAACTCCATAAAATATCCCATTCCAAAACCAGAAGACAGAAGGTCTGAAGAAAAGTATTAATTACGCACCTCTGACAACTGTTTTAAATATAATGAACCAGGTAATACTCTACTGTAGAGAAAATAAAGGTAGTGCTGCTAAGAAACATTACTGGACAACCTCAGAAAACACAATTCTCTGTGCAGAAAACAGGTACAAACTAGACAGAACTAGTGCAATATTCTCATGCTGTCTCAGCCCTGACCTGGAAGGAGGCTTATGCTCTGAAGACAGTTTACTGACTTGTTCAACTCTGCTAACTAGCAGCATTATGATGGTGGGTTTTTGGATCCAGATACAGTCCTCCCAGCAGTAAGATTAAGAACCTCCCACTCATCTCATTTCGGTTTCTACATGTTAGATTACAACACAGACACAGAACAGGGTCTGAATCAGCAATTCGGGACTCCAGCAACTTCCCTGACCACCGAGTGCAGAACTCTGCTACACCAGGTAAACCTCGCCGTAAAACGATCAAGCTCCACGTTAAACACAGTTCAGTTCCCAGCTCCAGCACTTCCAGTTGCAAGCCTGGGGCATAACTTCCTTCCTCGTTGCCTAATTTTCTGTGTGTTTTATTCCCCGCTAGTTTATACTCATCAGTGTCCATCTTTTTTATTTTAATTTGTAGCTGTGCTTTTGTGTATCAAAGAATAGGACTCACATTTTGGAGGGGAAGTCAGAGGAAATTAGAGTGGCAGATGCTCTATAAAGATATAAACCATTGCTGCTACCTTTTTCATTTTCATTCAGTAGGATTCAGGTGGATTATCTCCACCAAAAAAAGTATTTTAAACCTTTTTTATTAAATTATATGTTTTGCTTCCACTTACAGTATGTACTAACACATCAAGCAACTTATGAATCTGACTGGTCATAACTCATTTTTTTTAATAAAAAGAAATTAAAGTCTTAGCATCCTCTGATTATAAGCTGACTTGATTTACATATTTTCTTTATGTATTTTGGAGATTCCCAGTGATATGGTATTGGAACACATCTTTGCTTTCCATGCTGGCAATATACACTATATTGCATTGATTTTAGTCATAGAAATATACTCATCTCCCTATTATCCAGTTTTTCTTAATGTGTGCATTAAGAACATTAAACATACAGACTAAACACAAATAAAAGAAGTCACGACAAATTGTCCTTAAGCATTTCTCTAAATGCATCAGAACATACTTTTTCATCCACAACCATAAATTCTACCTATACAGATAATGCTATTAAAGTTCCCAAAGGAAATGTGACTACATAATATCATGTCACCTCTTAAAAAAATATCCCAGAGACACACTCAAATGCTTAAGTAATTCATACATATCTCTACTCTAAAAAATTATCTTCTTCTTCCCTTAAGTCAACTAAATCTTTATACAGCATAGCATTGTAACTAACATGAAGACAAGTTACAAATGTTAAAAAATTCAATGCTTATAGCATGCATTATATGGGATCCACTATATTAATATTCCTCAAAAAGCATAGACTCTCACCATGAAACTAGGCGATATAGAGCCAATCTAAACTCCAGCTGAAGGCATCAAGTAGGAGTTATATTAGGTCCTTCCAGACTTACTTTTTAAAGTATGCAAATATAGATAGTTTAATTTGTCAGCAAAGAAGACATGTCCAAGAAGAGAGGAAATATGATACAGAACAAGAGTTAGCATTATATTCCATAATTAAAATATTGAAAGAAATCATACATCAATATGCATACTGCTGCACACTGGCAGGAATGTCATTCTAGGAGAATAAGACAGGTAGGGTAGCAGCACTTTATGTAACTTACATAATCAAAATCAAACTGAATACAGTATAAAATCCTTTGCTTTGATTAAATGTAATAAAAGTCATCTGCATGACAGCGTATTTTTGTCTATATTTGATTTTGTATGTTAACAGTTAATACGAACAGGACATTTGTCAAGTTGTATTAATTTCTGCAAGTAATATACCAAGATTTGGAATGAGTATCAGAAAGTTTATTAGTTCCACGTTGTTTCTTCAACTGATGTATTTGTTTCCTTGACATTGTCTATGCTACCTGATAAAATGAAAAAAGAAAACCAAAAACCCTACGATCTATGTAAGGTCCATATTTGTTGTCATTGCTGTCATGAACATATTTCTGTTTGTGAGCTGAATGAACATGTCTCCATTTTTAAACAGCAGGACCTGTCATGCCTCCTGTGACACTCCGCGCTCTTCTGATGTGACATACAAGCAGAGCGGAGGAAACCGCAGGACCACGACCACCCGCCCAGCCTTCTCAACCTCTCCTAGGTAGGCGATTCTCGGTGTAGAAACGTGCATCAACGCTCTCGACATTTTCCTTCCAGCAAGCGTGGCCAGGTCACAGCCCTCCTCCTCGTTATCCGTGCTGCTGAGGACCATGTCCCGCCGCTCCCCCGGGCTCGTGGCGGCCGGCGAGGAGTCAGCGGGTGCCCGGGCGCTGCCGTGCCACGCGTGCCCTACTCACCCACATCCCCCAGTGCCGCTTTTACAGCGCATTTTCCACCACGCAGTGCTGATCCACCTAGAAAACCAGCGCGGCGCTCCCACCAGCAAGCCCAGAAGCGGTGGGAAGGAGGCTCAGCAGAGGGATATTTCACACAGGAACTGCTGCAGGCGAGTAGCATCACCTCGCTGCCGTTCGCCGACATACGAGACCTGTGTGCTCTACTCCCCTTCTTCCATTTTTAAGGACACCTGTCAACGCGGGCGGCGGCCCGGGCTGGGCTCCCCGGTGCACGGGGCCGTGTCACCCGCAGGGAACAGGCACCTGCGCCGCCGCCGCGCTGGGGCAGCGTCCGACAACGCGCCGCCCCGGCGGCCCCGGGCGGGCGGGCCGCGCCCGGCCATGGAGGGCGAGCGGGCAGCCCCCGGCCCGGCCGCCCCCGCGGCCCCTTCCCGGCGCCTCTGGAAGCCGCATCGGCGAATCCGCCCCCAACTTTCCGCCGGGGAGACGCGGCCGGGGCCCGCGGCCCGCTCCGCCGGCTTCCCCGCGCGGCCGCTGTTCCCGAGGGGAAACCGCCGCCGCCGCCCGCCCGTCCCGCAGTGCCGGCGGCCCCGTTCGTGCCTACTCACCACAGCTTCCTCTTCAGGGGCATGAGGCTGCCCCTGTTGGAGGCGGTCACCCCTATGGCCATCTGCAAGACAGTCAGGTATTTCTGATACTTCATTTTGCCGTCGCCCCCCCTGTCCCTGCCTCGTCCCCGCCGCCGCCACCGACAGAGTCTCTCCAGCCGCTGCATGCAATCATCAAATTTTTATTTCCAGGCATCTGCCGTCCCTGCGTCGCGCTTCTTCCCTCCTCCTCCTCCTCCTGCCGCGCTCCCTCTGCCTCTGCCCCCCCAGCTCACGCTCCTCTCCTCCTCCTCCTCCTGCCGCACTCCCTCTATCTCTGCCCCCAGCTGACGCTCTCCTCCTCCGCCTCCCGCCGCGCTCCCTCCATCCCTGCCCCGGCTGACGCTCTCCTCCTCCGCCTCCCGCCGCGCTCCCGCGCCCAGCCCTCCCCCCGCGCCGCGCCGCGCCGCGCCGCGCCGCTCCTCCGCCCGCCGCGCTGCCCGCCCCGGCCCCGGCCCCGGCCCCGGCCCCGCGCCCACCGCTCTGCCTCCTCACCTGCGCCGTCTCCCGCCCTCCTGGGCCCCCGCCGGCGCCTCGGCCTCCCCCGCTGCCCCTCGCCCCGCAGGCCGGGCCGGGCCGGGCCGGGCCACTCCTCCCCCCTCGGCAGTGGCCCTGCCGCGCCGCCGCCCGTTACCTGCGGGCGCCCCCCGCCCCCGCCCCCGCCGCCGCCGCGGCCTCCCGCCCTCAGCGCGGCGCCATGCCGCAGCCCGCGGCCGCACAGCCGGGCCCGGCGGCCGCGGGGGGGGGGACGCGGCGCTGCCCGCTCCCGCCGCCCCCCGCCCCGCCGCTAATCTCGTTATCGCCCAGAATAGCCCCGCCGCGCCGGACGCCCGCGGGGCCGCCCGGGGTGGCTGCGGCCGCGCTGCGCAGGCGGCCGGGGCCGCGGGGCCGGGGCGCCAGGTGGGGTGAAGGCGACGTGGGCATGGCCGTGGAGTGAGAGTGGGGGAGAGGGGAGGGCCCGGTAGGGTGAGGGCGAGGTGAAGGTGGGGCCGAGGTGAAGGTGGGGCTGAAGTACCCTGAAGGCGAGGTGGTGTGAGGATGGGTGAAGGTGAGGTGACATGAGAATAGAGGCAAGGTGAGGGTGAAGGCGAGGTGAGAGCAAGGTGAGGATGAGAGCGAGGTGAGGTGAGACTGAGGTAGCCTGAAGGCGAGGTGTGGTGAGGATGAAGGTGAGGTGAGGATGAGGCAGTTTGATGACAAGATGAGGTGAGGATGAAGGTGAAGTGAGGATGAGGCAGTTTGAAGACAAGATGAGGTGAGGATGAAGGCGAGGTGCGGATGAGGCAGTTTGAAGACGAGGTGAGGATGAAGGCGAGGTGCGGATGAGGCAGTTTGAAGACAAGATGAGGTGAGGATGAAGGTGAGGATGAAGGCGAGGTGAGGATGAGGCATTTTGAAGGCGAGGGTGCGGTGAGGATGAAGGCGAGGTGAGGATGAGGCAGTTTGAAGGCGAGGTGCGGTGAGGATGAAGGTGAGGGCGCAAGGGCACGAGCGTGGGGTGAGCGGGAGGTGAGGTGCGGAGGCCGCCAGGCTGGGCCGGCGGGGCAGCGCCACAAGCCAGGCCGCCTTCGGGAAAGTCCCTGCGTGTGTGAGGTGGCTGGAGAGCAGCTCCCACCGCGGCACCCTCCTTTGCACAGCCCCTGAGTGACGGGGGTGTCAAGTCGCATGCGAAAAGCCTAGCGAGTCCACTGCCAAGAGAACATAAACATCATTCCCTCTTCTTTCACATGAGAAAAGCAACTAAAGTGTGTTTGGAAATCAGATGGTGATTAAATCAAACTAAAAACATTAGATGTTTCTAGGTAGCTGCCCGCCTTCTGGCTACTGTGACAAAAAAAGCGAAAAACATAACTGCATAGTGACCATAGGTGCAACACTGCATTATCATTGCAACATTAATCCGTTTTATGCCTTCTTCCTAAAGTTCTGTATTAAGAGCCATAGGAGATCATGGCTTTTGACAAGTGCATTCAGAATTCACTCTAAAACATACTACAATAAGATCAAAGAGATCTGCTACAGTGCAAACATCTCTGAAGTGAAGGGTAGCACTTAGCTGACACATTGATCAATAGTAGTGGGAAATACTGGCTAAGGTATTGGCTAAAGGTAGCGTGGTGAATTCATACTCCAACAGAAAGTTCCAAAATATGCTTAATGTGCATACAAAACATCTAAAATAACATGATAAACCTGCTAAAACAGGTAAAACTTTTTTTTCAAGTTATGCCACAGAAGTTGTTCTGATGCTTCTGGTAAGAAATAGCAGTTGAGTGTTAGAAGTTTCAGCTCAGAAGGTTTTGTTACCTGCCCCCAAGGTTATCAAAGACTAGGGAAAGTTTAAGCTCTTCTGATACCAGCTGGGGCATTTTGGCTGCTCTGGTACTGTTTAAGCATGTATGTATTTTGCAGAATACAGATATGAACAAATCCTTACAGAAGTGACAACTTTTCGTGAAAATGCTATAATGTAAATTGTATGGATTGCAATACTCAGAGCGGATGAATTAAGCTGGCACTATTATCTAGGAAAAATTCTGTGAGCAGCATTGTCACTTTAAGACTCCAGGATTAGAATTTCATTATTTTTCTTCCTTTTTTATATGTAAAATACCTCAAGGTACTTAGACCTGTCCATTAAACAGGAAACAGAGATGATCAATATATTACTTGTAAGTACAACAGATTCTAACTAGAAACATGTAATAATTGTAGTACTGTGGTTAACGATTTGGATGGTTCTGTTTTTTAAGCCTGAGATATAGACAAAAGTCCTGAAATTCTGTGTCACAGAATTCAAATGCCAACCCAGTGTTCCAACACGAGCCTGCTCATTTGCAGCTCTCAAGATACTGTTCACAGGTTCTTTTTCTTTTGAGAGATCGAGCATTAAAAACAAGGAGGGACGGTCAACTTGAAATCATTAGGAAGGCTAAAGAAGAGGAATTCATTTTTGTGATTAGATAAAGCTAGTAGTATATTGAATGGAAAGTCTCTATCTTCTATAGACAGATCATCAAGTGAATTTGAAAACCTTTAGAGATCTTATTTTGCCTTAAAATGTGATTAAAAAGAACTGTAAAACCAACATGTTGCTTTCTCCTTCTGTGTATCCACAAGTCAGTAGCTGAATGAAAAAATATGTTGCCCACACAAGTAATGGGAGAATCACTGTAGGCTGGATTTTATTCTCGCCATCATTGGCAGAATGTTAGCTACATTATAATTGAAATATTCATTTACACTTGTGCAAATCTATAAAGATAATAATTTATACCTTGAAATCATAGGAAATGCTAGCTATAATGGTAATGAGACTGTATTCATTTGAATTTCACATTTCAGTTTGAATGTAATACCTGGCAGTTAGAAAAACATGTATTATTCTTGTTTCATATTTGATATAGAAATTACTGAAAGAAAAATACAGTCTTATGGTAAGACTTTCATAGAGTTATGTTAGAAATTTTGTAGATAAGACAGTCTAAAGATACAAGGGAAGCAAAGTTTATTTGAAAGCTAGTATAACAGGAAGAAGCAGGTAAGCTTTTGGAGCTCCTCACCTGAAGAAGGGTCTCTGAGCCCAAAACATTGCTTTTTCCACTTTTACAGTGGCAGAGTTGAAACACACTTATTTTAAGCATCTGTATACAAAGGAGTTAAGAAATGCACAAACAAAAACTTGCACAAAAACTCTATGTTGGAGTCTGGCTGCATATTCAAATCTTTACTCGCCTTCTTTAAAAGCTTGTAATTTGATTCCTATGACTTGAACTGGAATTCCTAATTCTATTTAAATTTGCAAAATAATTAGTTATTTCAGATGCATATTGTAAAGACAAAATTAGATATTAATGAAGAAATATTATCCTCTAATTTTAATTCCTCTTATTTCTGCTTCTGTCATAGGTGTTCTTAGTGCTGTTCCATTATATGTCTCCTTTCAGCGCATCCTGTTTTAAGCACAGATCATTTATATAGCTGAAAGAGTAAAAAGATCCTGGTTTTCTTTCCTTTCAGATGAACTGCCTATTTTTAACAGCAGTCAATCAGCAGCTTCCAGATTAGGGTAAGTATCCAAACATCCCGCTGTTACCTCTGAGGCTTGCAAGGCCCATTAGCTGAGCTATGGCCAGAATTTACCTGGTAGGTATCCCTGCAGTGGAGATACTCTGGTCGTGTTTACTGTTCTCTGTACAAACTCATTCTGTCTGACAAGATACGCTCTCCTTCACTACAGGTCAGAGAGCTGAAAGCTGCTTACATTTTTTTCAGACATAGCATGCATTTTAAAAACAATTTAATTCCTATTACATTACTTCAGGTTAATATAGTTGATTCATAGGAGGTTTTTTTGAGTACAAAAACAAGCAGAGCCATAATCATTTCTTAATTTTATTTGCTCAGGCAAATTAACTGTATGCTTTACTTCAGAACCAACTCTATAGTCTATCTATTGCTTACAGTCTCTGATGCCCCTGTCCCTTTTCAAGCCTGCCTCTGTTATGACCTTCCTATACATTTCTTGGCTCTGGAAGCACAGACTGCTCTGTCTAGACAGTTATGTGTTACAAAAGGAGCTTCTTTGGTATGACTGTTACACCTAAATAAATGTGTCTTTGGCCCAAACTGCGCTCATGATAATATGTTTATTCTAGCTCAGTGATGTGTCTAGCAAATAGTTGGAGAACCTCTGAGAAGGTGGAGTTTAATGCCGGTATGGGTGACCTTATCTTGGTCCATGGTCCTTTGGTGTTTATAGCTGGAGAGTAGTCAGCAGTGGGAGAGTGATTAGCTATGACTTAGAGCAACTGGGGGCTCCCATCAGCTGCAGAGCAGCTAAGAATATGAGAGTATAATTGTGACCTAAAGCTATTTTTCCCCTGAGCTGCACCTCTCATTTTTGCAGTCTCAATGTTACTGGAAAATATTTGAGATTCTAGGTACTTAAAAGGAAAATTTTACAGTATTATCTACTTCTGCTGTTTTTAGGAGAGTTGATTTCAGTAAGCCCATTGGTATAAAAGGGGTTGCAACACCCTAGACTTTCTTTCCTTTATCATTAGCACATAACACATCCCCATAGTGCCAGCTGTCACTAGAAGCCACCCTTTCCACCTGTCACCTGCATCACTCAGTCTTGACTGAGATCACATAAGATGAAATTTAGGCCAGACTCAAAAGACTCTTTTGAGACATTACAGAAATGCACATCTTAAAGTTGGGGCTACACTTAAAGGTTTTTCAGACAATGTAATTTTTTGCAGTAACGTGAGTAAAAAGAAAACACACCTCCAGCTGGCATAGCTGTGCTTGTGAACAAGCAAAAATACCCTATTTTTCTGCTGTAGTTTATTTTGTTCAGCAAACCTATATAAGCTACATTGTCTGGCAAAAAAAATCTCTTACCGGAATAAATGGCATCTTTATTACTACTGTAATGCCATACCAGCAACTTTTGAGGGTAGATTAGGCCTTAATGACAGAATTTAAGCTTTTGAATGCATCCATTTCTTAAGCTGTCAAAACCATATTAGAACTAAAGCAAGCATTAAATAAATTTGTTCCTCTTTTTATGACATATTAAATAGGATTTTGTATTTGCATTTTAGAATAGACTTAAATATAGTTTTACTCTGCACGGTAGAGAGACTTGTTTTAACATTACATTGTCATATATATTTCTCAATAATGTGCCACTGTGTAGACTAAAGAATTAAGATTTTTCTTATTCTTAGAATTACCTGTTTCCCCAGCTGACTTTTACACTAACAGTTGGTAAAAAAAAAAAAAAAAAAAAAAAAAAAGAGAGAGAGATGTACATATGGCATATTCTCTGCTATTTTGGTATTTAACATGACTTGAGAACTTCGTATTACACAGTTCACTTGGTAAAGTGGCATTGTAACATTCCGGAGACTAATAAGATATAACATTGACATTAAAACATGACATTAGATAACTGATCTCCTCCTAATCTAATTTAATCTAATTCTTCCTGTTTACCAAGAGGGTTCTTTTTCTGCACTACTTCTTTTTATTTAATAGTTTATTCTGTTGATTTGTTCAGTTGCTCAATTATAATCATAATATTAACAAAGATTGTGTTAACCAAACACAGTAGATCCTTCAGGCAGGAAAGCTACTGAAACAGACTTTCTTGTCATTTCAATGTCATGTATAAACTTCACACATCTTCCATTTTCTTTGTAGAAAAGAAAAGGGAACTAAGATCATACCTGTCAAACACAAAAGAGTTCCTCAGAATCTAACAGTATGTCAGATGAGGTGACTCCAATGGTTATCTCCCTCTTCAAAGGTAAGAAAAAAATCTACCTGTGTCTGTGTTTCTTATCTATGTATTTACAATACGTGATTTTGCAACTTCTTCTGATCTACTGGGCTTCTTCTATACTCAACTTAATGTATTTATTGTATATAATGCAGGGGCTTTTTCTGATATTAATGTTTCTTCTACACTTGACTCCGTGTTATATGAAAATGTATAAAGATACATATAGTACCATCGTAAAAACAAGCAAACAAAAAAACACTCAGACCATCACACATTACTGCACAACCGATCATCTACAACAGGAGAAGTTTTCACATTTTTCTGAAGTATCTTTGTAATAGGCTAGCTTTGCTGGGTGATAGAAAGCTATGGGTCTAAGTGGCTATGGTAATAAGCTCAGTCATTTAGAATTAACTTATATTTCCTGAAGCAATTTATTCCAGTCATTCAAACTGACAAAATAAATAGAGGTTTCACACAAATTGTAAATAAACTTGCTTTGGAAGGAAGGAATGTTCACTGTATTTTCTCAAAAGAAGAATATCTTCACCAAATAGATTACTTTCACTTGTCTGTGGATTGTCAAGTAGAAAGGGTTTGTTAGATTTATTCATTGAAATCTTTACAAAGATCTTGCAAACAAGCATACCCATTTCACTACCATCAGGGCTATTGTAGTAATGGCTTCCTGTGCAAATAGTTTTAGTGCTGTTCTAGCACGTCTGATGTGGAGCTACTTTATACCAGTACTGCCAAATTTTAGGTTACTGCAAAAAAAAAAAAAAGCTATTAAGGTCAAAACTTCAGGATAGGACAAAGGAGACCTTTACTGCCACAGCCTATTCAGTATTTCTACATTTACCCATTTCTTGCAAACTTGCAACTCTTACTTAAAAAATACTGTACTGTAAAAATACTGTAATTTTACTTTAAAAAGAGAAAAACACCTTAAGTCAAAATTATCCAAATAATGCCTGACAAACATGACCCTCTCACAGGATAAAATAAGCTGAATGTAGAAAAAAATAAGCATATGCATGAATTCCATTAGTGCTCTCTGATACAGCTTATTCATGTAGAAAACTACTGGAGGGAAGAAATCACCAAGCATACAATTTCAGTGTGAGATGCGACAGAAAAAGAAGCATAAGTAACATCACTTTCCATAAAAGATCTTAAGAAATAGATTATCATCCGCGGCATATCACAACTTCGGTACACAAAGATCTAATTAATTAGTCTTGCTAACTGCATGTTGTTAGAACTGCGAGAATACGTAACTCTGAAGCAAGGTGTGACCCGACTTTGCTATCATTCTGGGATGCAGGGTCACTAATAGCTTTCATTTTTAGATGGTATGCCTGATGGGGAAGCCTCTGAGCACGCAATATTTAAAAGAGAAAATAGAATTGTGAAAGCAAGGGATAATAATGGTTCCCTGAAGTGAGGGTGTGGAATTCTAAAAAACAAAAATGTAGAATATTAGAGGCTGAGAAAAATAAATATATATATTTCTGAATTGCTGTGGTAGATGTTATAGAACTACTATGAAAAAATTGGGAATGAGTTTCAATTCATAAGACTGTACCCAATTGTCTAGAAATAATATTTCTATACGTTTTCCTTTTTTTACTTTGCATAGTGTCTTCTGCACATGGTAGCTGTACACATCAAGATAAATAGATCAAAATGAGAGAGTATTACTAAACCGTAAGGTCCTTCTCCTGCCACAAATTATACACATGCCTCATTTTACAAAGTAATAGGAATTCAGACTATTATTTAGCTTCATTAATATCTTTGATTAAATCCTGATGGAAATATTTCCACATCCATGAGACTAAAGCCTGAAGGCTAGCTAGATGTTACATGAATATATTGAAATTGTTCAGAACCCTAGCTGAAGGCTGTTTCATATGTCTAGTTGTATATTTGCACACATGCTACAAATGTGAAAACTATTTTCACTTTTGGGAAGGAAGCAGCTTTTATTACAATGTGTGTGACTGTTACACTGTACTCTTTTAATCAGATTATCAGTACAATGAAAATTCATGTAATAGGATTTACTATAATTAGAGGCAAGTATACAGTTACCTACTACGGGAAGAACACAAAAATGTTAGTGGAGCTCATTAGAGGGATCTTGTCCATTCTAATTATTTAGATTTTGTAAATCATACTAAGCCTAATTTTAAGCAGAAAATTTGTTGACAAAATTTATTCCAACAATTACACCCCAGAAGGGTTATTTATAGTCAAGTATCACTCTTGTCTGGGCCAGAGAGAAGTAGAACTGAATATAAACAGCTAAAAAGTAAAGCACTACAAGCTACTCATTTCATTGTCCATCTGAATAAAAGGCAAAATGAAAACGAAGAGTATAAATGATAAAATAGTGATAAACAGGAGTTTTACAACATGTATGAAGGAAGCAGCTTTTTAATTTATGATTTTAAACCTGTAAGTACCCCTTAACAGTATTAGTATATATCAAATATTCCTCTAATTCCAGTGTAGGGAAACCTGCATGAAGTTTTGGCATAGACTGCAGATCTAATTCCCAAGTGATTATTCTGTTACTATATACCTATCTGCTATAACATCCTCATACATCATAAGACTTAAGATACACGCAGTAAGCCTAGCAGTGGGAATGCAGAACTGGAAAGCTAACCAAAAATTGAAGTTACTCCTAATAACAAAAGCTTTTGTGCTGCAGGAAACTTATTTTGTGAATGTCTGGGATTACACCTTGTAAAAATATCAACTTGAATGCAACAGTTTGATGGATTGATTCCTAAGATATCTTTTCTTTTCGTTGGTAATTAGCTTATGCCATAGCCTCGTGACATGGTATTCTATCCTAGTGGAGATGTTGGGTTAGATTCAAAATACCGTAGTGGGTTACAGTTTGCACCTACAAAATTTTTGAAAAGCCAACATGAATGTTTTGAAGAGCAAAAGTTATTAACGCTGTTAAGAGTTTGCAACATCTGGTCTTTTAGTCATTGAATTTTTAATTTAAAAAAAACAGCAGAGGTAGCATTAATAGTATTGCAGTGAAATAAAGACCTCCCATTAAATAAATATATATTTTAAAATCTATAAAAATAAGTTTAAAGAAACTCTTGGGCCAAAGTTTAAAAATATTTCCATTTTAGAGAGCCTGCCTTCAGACAATATATTATATCTCTGAGTGGGTATCCCAAGTTATTGTTCAACTTTGAAAATATTGGTCCAAATGAAGATAAAATATTTTTTCAATAGAAAAATGTGATAAGATTTTTAAATACATCATTGAAATAATCAACAACTGTAGTACATTCTGTCAAGAAGATGGAGATTAAGTATATAAAACACTTTTTCTCTTTAGTTTCCTTGAAAACCATCCAATACAAAATAAAGAACAGATCTGTTCCTTACAAATACACATGGTTTTGAACATCAAATATGTGCCTTTTACTTTGTTAATTACATAAGAGATTTAAAATCATCTATTTTTTACTAACTAGTGCCTCCACTAAGTTATTTAAAAAGTATAAAAGTTCATGTGCAAATCAACGATCTTGCTACAAACCAGATTTTTATAACAAATAAGCAATTTGCTGTCCTCTGCATCAGAGAAGGCACAATCAATCTAGCTTCTCTTATACACTGCAGTTATTGCAACTTCTGGCATAGATGATCTGGCTCCAAATTTGCTGTGAGTAGACCAATATTTTTTAATTGCTCCAGTATAAAAATAAAACTGCCTTTATGGCATTCCTGATGTTGCACTATCCAATTGCATAAGCCCTTACATCCTGAAAAACACACATTAGTAGAAAAAGGGAAAAGGGAGAGAATTAAGCAACCTGCTATCCCTGCCGTCACACAGAGTAAAGTTTTTTGGTTCTTTTTAAGCAAAAGATAAGGTAAGGTAAATAATGCACTACTAAGATTTTGTCTGGTAAGCTGAACAGTCTTAAATCACCTTTTGCTGTTATTGCAGCTTGTTTGACATTTTTCTGATCAGTTCAGCTTCTCTGATTATTTTTAGATGTTGCAAATAACAGAAATATGTACAATACTGTCATTACAAGATTTTATTCCTTTAATTTAAAATTGGTCGTCGCATTAGTGTTCTCTAATCTCAATTTTTTTTCAATTTCTAATATTTTCCAAAAATGAACCAATAAGAGATATTAAATGAAGCAATATTTTATTATACTCTCTGTCCTTGCCCTTTGTTTGCCTCTTTTTATTATTCAGCATTTATGCATGGAGCAGCCAAAGAAAAAGCTACTATCAAGACCCTGTTAGGGTCAGGTCCTCAGCTGATGTAAAATGACAAGGCCTCACAAAAGTCATCAATTTATACCATGTGAGGGGTTGGCAGCTCAATTTAGTTTCTGCGTTTTGGTGGGTGTTGGAAGCACTGTTCCTAATGAGCATTTTATGGGAGCTGACCTGGGCGGTATCTATCCTGAGATGCATCATGCTGTGATCTTCACTGCTACAATGCCAGCATACACTGCATAGCAGTTAGAGTGTGTAATTACTCCTCTCAATATAATCTACAATCCTTTTTCTCATTATACAGTAGCAGCTTTCAGAGCTCATTTGCTATCTTGCCAGCCAAGCAATTTACCTACCATCTGCATGTAAAGAGACTCAAGCAGATATGAAACCATGGCTGGTTCTTACTCCACACCATCTCTATTCGAGCTTTTCACTGTCTCCACAATATTTGGAGCAGCAAAAGGGGATGCAACAAAGTTAAGAAAATAAAGCTCTAATTTTTACTATTTTACTTTTAGTTAAAGAGCCCCACTTTCTGATTCTGTGAAGATTCCTCTATAATGTACAAAGGACAAATTTTGGAGAGTAACTAACAGACCCATAAATAGAGATCTGTCTTGGCATGCCACACATCTCTACAAATCTGTTTATTTTGTTGCAGTAGTGCAAACTCTACCTCAGAACCATCTGCCTGACTACTGAGATTTGAAAACCAGAACACAAAAAAAGACCATTGTTTAATGGATAAAGAGTGAAGGTACTCTCAATCGCACTGCACTTATCTTCAGGCCAGCTGTCCAAGCTGTTCTAGCACATATTCATTACTCTCACTCCCAAATGAGAAATATGAACCCTACAAAAGCTCAGTGCATTTCTCTTAGGGGAACTCCGCTGACTTCATGCAGAAGTCCAGTATGATATTCCACCTCCAAAACTTTGCCTGGACCTTAATGAGGACCAAATATAATTAATTATGCAGTGACCAAACATCAGAATATAATAAATAACAATGAATATTGAAATGCAAGTAATGAAATCAAGCTTCATACCTGCTCATATACCCAAAAGTGATGATCTTCCCACTACTGCCAAACTCTCTGGGCCCAAAGTTGGTTTGTGAGTGGTCTGGCAGTGGCTGGAGATTCCCTTCTGCAAGCATTGCCAGTTTGAAAGCGTACCAGAGTAGCCACTGACGCTAAAATAAAATGCATGGATCTGTGTAGAAGACAGAAGATACCGAGTATGTTGGAACAAAAAAGAAACACCAACACTTGCAAGTAGTCTGCAGAACTCATTTGGCCCAGTGATCTGTGCATATCACTGTGACAGCAGCAATAAATCACAAGGCCTGCCACAGTTTGCAGAGAAGGCTTTCTGTGAACTATATACACTTGAAGCCAAAGATTAGGGTGGATCACACTGCATTGGATTCACTCCCTTCAGTAGACAAGTTTCTGGTTATATGTATTACGCAAGGAGCATACATACCATCGGTCTTGGGCATTTATGTGTGTGTGTGGTGTCTACACAGTGAGCAGAATGGAAATAGTCTCTGCTCCTGCCTTCCTGTATTTTTGTGTGAACACAGGAATTTCACTTCTCATCCCCGAGTAGTCTGTTATTTTTAAACAGTATCTTATTACTGCAACCTCTGAAAGCATTTCTGCCTCTGTGCTGCACCTGTTATCTGACCACATGATGTGTTAAATACCTTCAGTTCCCATTGACTTCAGTAGATTTTGACAGTGCGCTGATACTGTAGCAGAACGAAACTTTCCTTTGACTTACACAACTTTGATCCCAGAAATTCCCAATGGGTGGAAAGAACTAATAAAAATCATCCAACATAGCAGTAGGATAGAGCTGTCCATCAGCAAGGAAAAAAGTTATATATAAACATCCTGGTGCTATTTTCGCTCTAAGAAATTTTTATTCTTGTGATGGATTAAAAATCAGGATAGTAACAATGTCATGTCTTAGTTACTTTTCCTCCAACTTAGTACAGACATTTGAAATCTCATGACAAATCTGATGGTCCAGAAGCTCAGATTCTCTCTGGTGAATTATATTACAAATATAACCTGATTCAAAGTCATAGCTAAGAATTTGAGTGAATATAATTAAATTAAATACTATGCATAGAACCACATTCCCTTTTCTGTCATCCTCAAATCTATACCAGCCTCACTGAAGGACTATAATGGTGAATAACACCAACCTTGTGGCTGATGAAATTCTGGGAGGAGTTGGCTATAAGAGTTATCCGAGCCTTCATGGAATCTTAAAGTTTAATTTGCATTTTCTTTGTCATTGGCCTTTTACAGTACAAAAAGAGCTTAAGTTTGACAGGCATTGCTCTTCTCTTTACAAATGTGTTGTTATACTACAGTACAAATTAAATTTATCTGTTCACACACCTAACATGCACCAATGACAAACATTTCTTCTCTGGTAGATTATATTTTAAAATATTTTCATTCCTTTTCCTTCTAATCATACATACACTTATCACCTTTAGTCTCAGTCTGTGTTTCTCTGAATCTCATTAGCACTCTTTATTCTAGCAATCAGCTATTTGCCCTTTGAACTCTGTTGGCCTTTGCTAAATGAAAAGAGAAGGTGGTATTTTCTGCTGTTTTTTTCTATCAAGAGACCACGAACACACTTGCTTGTTCTTTACATATTTTCTAGCTAACTTTGAATAGAAGGAGGTTAGCAAGGAAAAGGCCCACATAAAAGCCCTGAGGATTTCCACAAAGCTTCTTATGCAGACCCAACACTGAAATGTCTTGAGACATTTTCAGAGACTTTGTTGCTAGCTTTTGATGTGCTTCCCTTTTGATGCTTCTCCCTCCAAAAAAGAGATGCTAAATTCTTCTTTACAGTCAGTTGGAAGTGTTCTAAGAGCAACATAAGTTGATCTTTTATCACATACATAGACTGTTAATGCTGTCTCCCATTTGTTTAGGGAGCAGCCCTGAAGTTATTCACAAATTGTATTATCCATTTGACTACACTGCCAGCCACTGGAAGAGGCACCTCCCTCCTCCCCAGATATTATCACTTCATTCTATAATTTAATTGTGTTTTCCAGAGACTGCTAGTTACTGTAGAACCTGTAATTGTTTTATGCGCCTGTGTCAACCCAAAGAAAAGAGGAGCAGTTCCATCTCCTGGCTTGCACATGCCAGTTTTCCATAATCATATGAAGAACAAATATGTTGGAATCAATGGAAACTGCTCACATAGTTAAGCTCTATTTGTACGAAAAAGGTTCGCAAATAGTTTATATTTTTCTTTTTTCTACTTTTAGTTGTACAAAGAATACACATCTTTTCATCTGTTTCATTAATAACTATTGGTAAAGTCATAAGCAAATACACATAAAGAATAGGAAAACAACATTAAAGGGATGGACAAAGCCAGGAAATCACTCATCCTCTTTTGCTTTCCTGCTGCATGCTGTCTTTAGTTTTCTATGTCTACTCCTAATAATGGTAGCTCATTTGCTTGTGTAGAACAGGGGAAGCAGATGGGCAAAAGTCATACATGGAATGTTTCAAAATGTTGCAGTGTGGGATAGATGCCTGCACAGTTTAATTTTCCTAGATCAGGTAACCCTCATGCTCTGTGTATGCTCTGCTCACCAACAGATAGCATAATATATAACATATACATTCTGTAACTGAGGAACACATCAAGCAAGAACCAGCTGTGCCTAGTTCTAAAAGAGCTGCCTATATTTCTACTTAGCTGAATAGCCTGGGGTTAGTTACAGGCAGTATTTGCCATTACTTCGGAGGAGGGTTGGAGGAAGGCAAGGGAAAGATCTACCCATGTTTGTTTAAATATCCTATAGGATTTCTTATGTTTTCTGTGGGTCGATTAAAATCCTGTGCTTCTGCTTGTTCCGTATCCCTTACAGAAGGAGCATGCGGCAATAATTTGCAGCAAGATTTTTATGTAAGTGTCCCCCTTACATGGGTTTTATGCAAAAGGAGAACATATGGTCCTGAAAGAGCAGTAATACCCAGGTACAGCTGGTCTTTGAAGATTTTAAGTCATCTAGATAAAAAGAATGAGCAAATGCCTCCCAAAGGAGACTATGGCTGTTCTGAGACTGTTCTTTATCACAAGTGTTGCACTTACACGGAGATGTCTCTGGAGACCTAAGAATAGAATGGGGACTGTATTGGCAAGAGGAAAATAATATATAAGAAAATAAGACAAAAATAAAACCCTCAACCTGGCCAGCAATAGAGAACTTAATCACTGTCTTGCAGGCTGGCAGCAAAGAAATGCAGGCAAACTGATTAATTGATCTATTGTTATTAGTTAATGCAACAACTTAACATTTCTCCATGACAGCAATGTCTCTGTGCCAGGTTTTTATTACCCTGCGGCACTGGCACTCTTAAAATTCCTATTACTCAAAAAGTTTACATTGATTTAGAATGGAGTTTTGTTTGTTGGATATAAAAAGAGCTCTCACAAAGAATTTGGGGTTAGACCTTAGCTGAAGATTCAACACTTGTCTCTTTAAAGGACTGGCTGGTCTTAAAGACAAGTCCTTTTAAAACAAGGGAAAATCTAAGGTGCTAGATTTGTCTGAGGAGCTGATCTGAAGCAATGCTGAGCAAAGATGCTCAATCTTTATTTTTGTTACACAGAAATATCACATAGCTCCAACCATACTTAATCAGGCTTTGTTATTGCGTATTGCAGAGTCCCAAGCAGAAGTGCCAGAAACTGAGACTAGACAGTGTCATTAACTACTTTTGTGCAGGGTAAAATTCCTCAAGATATATGTTCCTAGAAGGGATTAGATTGCCAGCGGGATAGGGAATAAACTTAACATGGAGAATATGAATATCGGGACAGAAATTTCACAACAGAAGGCTTAGGAAACCTGGGAAAATTATGCTTCTGAAATAAAAAATCAGTTATTCTGTGCCTACACTTCAATAGTTTCATGATTGCAAGAGGTGAATTAAACAAGCAGGAGAAAGTTAAGAAGAAAAGAAAAGATGGAAGAGAATTGCATAATCCAATAAGAACCCTAAGAAGAGGAGCCTTTCAAAGTCTCACTGAGATCAGTAGCAAATCCAAGGCTTACTGTTAATACAAACAACAAAGCTAAACCACAGAATCAGAAGCCAGGGACCAAATCTGGATAAATTAAGTTTTATTTGGCAGCACTACTCAAGGTAAAAATTTCATTACAGAAATAATCCACAGAGACATCTATAGTTCCAACATGAGTGAAAATGAAATTGCTAATACAAGAGGAACAAGCAAAACCGAATAAAACCATCATTTCCTCTGAATTCTGCAGAAAGGGCGTATGTGGCTGAGGGTGAAAATCTCTTCCTGGGTATGCCACTGGACAGCATGTCTGACCAGGAGGATTAGAACTCCTACGATGTAAGAAATCCTGAGCTAATTTGAAAGCAGAACAGCTGAAGAAAGGATGTTCAACAAAAGTTGGAATTAAGCAAGAGGTTAAATTGCTTCAGATTCTTTGTACCTATGCTGATCTTGGTGCCAGATGTGACAGCCTGGGCAAGATAACCATCTTTCCAAGACACCAAGTCTTTTAAAGGCTGGGAAGTTTAGGCGGCAAGATCAGTGATGTTGTATCTCGGAGTATAATAAGAAAAAGTTGCTTTACTACTTCTCATGTCAGGTCATTGCAAGAAAAATGAAAAAATAATACAGAGAGAGATACAACTATTTTTTGAAATGGAGAGACAAAAAACACTGGGTGAGAGTCAAAACTTTAGATTATTTTAGAGTAACTAAGAATTGCCTGATGGATTTTTATTGAGTATGTAGAAAATTTGTCCAAGGACTGAACATATCAATTTGCTGGACTAAGTAATTTCTCATACTGAAAGCGATAGTCTATAGTAGACCTTAAATAGGTCCAAGTTGCAGTCTTGTTCTATAATATCTGCGTAAGTATTTATAATGTTATAGGTTATTAAGCACGTTGATGTATAAAAATAGGCAGAAAGGTTGGCTGCTCATAGATCATGCAGCACAAAGAGATACTAACTACATAACAAATTAGTAACAGCTGGATGATTTGGAACCAGAAGGCCTAATATGACAGTGCAGGGCAAATTTCACTCAGTTTACGAAACAAGACTATTCTACCTAGGGCAATAAAACAATGCCTCTAGATTGGCTTTTGCAGAACCTAGGGCTCCCTTGTGAAACTGTATGATAACTTAGTCATGACAAAGATGCCACAGGATCAGGGAGCCCAGAAGAGAAATTCTGCCACTCGGAAGTATTCTGGCTTGAGAAATTTTGAGTGCTTGAAGAGCTGAAATGAATAAAGGAATTAAGCTTCAGGATACAAAATTAAAAATGGAAGTCTATGCTTTAGTATGTCTTTATGAATACTTTTGTTTCTTTAAGCAATAAACCTGTATTCTATCATCTTTTACCTTTAGAAAGATCTCATTTAATGAAGTGCATAAGATTTTCTGCTTTTAAATTCTTTTTTGGAAGAGGTTGTTTTTTCAGTGGAAAGACTCTTTAGTTTTAATATCATGTTTTAAAAGGAATTTTCTTGCTCTCTTTAGCTCTTTCCCTTTGACAGCAATCATTGCTGAGTAATGCCCAAGGTCATACTTTTGAAAGGCAAATTCTTCATTTGCAACATTGCTTCAGGACCTATGGCAGAATGTATATCCAGAGGACTAGGCACTTGTCCCTTTATAAGATATAGGTAGAATTTCGTAATGGATCTGTCTGGCACAAAGAATTAGATGCAGATCCGTAAAGAAATATGTAAAGAAAATTCAGCAGCTGTAAAAATAGTTTTAGGGATCTGTATACATACACACACATGCATATGCAATTTGGGAATGATAGGAGATAAATGCATTAAATGTAATGTAATTTGTTCCACCAGAAAACATACTGTGAGCTGTTAGTCCGCGTCCTTCTTTGCTCGGACAAAACTCCGGACTGAGCCAAAATCTTTGCCACTGAGTACAGACAGCTTCAACTGAAGTCAAAATAGTTGACCCGAAGTATCAAAGATAAATCTTGTCTAGATAAAAAGTCCTGAAATAATGCATGGATAGCAATTACTTTGCTAAAAGAATTTATTACCAGAACAAAACTTATTTTAAAAAAAACAACTTCTCACATCTCTTGGCAGAGTATCAGATACTTTAGCAAAGTAAAATAATCTTCTCCTGCAACAAATTTCTGCCCTTAAAAAATTTTAGTACAAAAAGTCACTAGTGTTCAACTCATATTTAATGAAGAAATTGCCCCATTGTCTTTAATGAGACCCTACGCATAAATATGGCATTGCAGAATGATTGTCCAATTCTTTTGTTGCTAATCCTGCTTCTATAAAATTAAAGAATTAATTCTATTAATTGCAAGGAAAGCAGAAGGGGACCTTTACTCACATGATGACTCAAGAGATAATCCTTGTTAAAGAGCAGTTTTGTTAGCACTAAGCTGGTGGATTAACAAATCCTGACTTTGATGGTTACCGTTTTTTTCAGTCACATCGCAGGTCATTTACAAGGACCTTAAAGTCTTCCTTACTTATAATTTGATTTCTACTCCCTAGTTTTGTTGCAGCATTTTAGTTCAACTGGTTTATGGTTGTCCAACAGAAAAAATGACTAGTTGGTGTATGACATGTTACCTCTGCAGTGTATGAACATATTGTGATTTCCACAGCACTGAGTCAGCATTCTGATGAGTTAGCATTTATATTCCCGACAGCTGTTTATTCCTCTCAGTGTAATTTCAGAGATAAATGTCCAGAAGGGATTTGCTGCCCCAGATCTATCAGAAAACATATTTAAGATATTCTGTGGTATTTAAATCATAAAAAACCCTATTATTCAGTAATCTTAGGACAAAAACTGTTTAATTTTGAACATTAAATAAATAATCTAAACCTCATTTTATTATTTTTAAACATAGGGTGATAAAAAAGTCAAAGTTGTTTCCCTTTTCCTTTTTATTTCCCATGCAAAATCGCATCGATGGTTTTCAGAGACATTATAAAATGACAAAACATACTACAACTTCCAATCTGTATTTTTTCTTTACTCCTTGTATTTGGAGTTGAGAGAGAAGGTAGCCTTGAGAAGAAAAGAAGAGAGAGGAACCGGCGCACATAGGGAGCCAAACTGTTCCTGGAGTACCTGGTGGATTGTACCTCGTTAAAGCCAGGGACTGGTTGGCACGGTGGAATCTGAAACTTAATAGAAGCCAGCACCAGTCTATGAGAGGTCATTGCATTCTGAAATCCCTTCAGTGATCCTGAAGGGATGTTTTGGCAAAGGTGATGTAAGCTATGATCATTTGTATGCCATCTTTATCTACAGTATTTTTGCTTGTAGACTTCTGGTAAAGCCATGCAGGTGGTATGAAGTAGTACAGATTTTGTTTTCCTGCATGAGCCCTAAAGACTCTAGAGAGGGTGCACTGAGTTACTACAGCTGCCTTATCTTTGGATTTTTGCTAGTGGGGTGCCATAAATATCTGTACTAAATTCTCCCCAGGAGATCTTTCTTCCTAAAACGCTTCTGTTAGGCTTGGCTTTCCAATATGGGGCGGGCAATTAAAGTTGCTGTTAATGTGATTATAGATGTGTGCATTATCCATACAAAAGTAAAATCTAGTTCTGAATCCTACTGAATTCTTGAATTTGATCATGTCTGGTGGCAATGAATTCTACAGAATACTTAGTTTTTGATAACAAAATTGAAAATACAGTTAATTGTTCTGTGCTTTCAAACTCCTTTTTTTCCTCATCTCAGAAAGAAAGGTAAAAAGGGACTCCTTATATGGCTACTCCAAAATTTCAATTCATGTCTTCTGTTACTTACCTTTTGCCTTTTCCTACTCTCCAGTCTAAATCAAACAATCTCGTTTTTCAGTGTCTCTTCAGATAGAAAAAATTCTATGCTTATTACAGTAATTATATATATTGCCTGATAATGTTAATTTTATTTGTATTTATTTTATATTTCTTGTATATGCTTCTGTGATACAGTAAAATCAACAGTGAACAGTATTACACAAGAGAGTTTTCTACTGATTTGAGATAATATTTTCAGTGCTATTTTCCAGTACATTTTTTCTGCCCCCTGACGTTTTGCTTGCTCTTTTGACTGCCACTGACCACTAATCAGTCCTCACTGAGCTCCCCACACTACTGGCAAGTGCTTTTTTCCCCATATGGTAACTTTAAATTTAGAAATAAAGATAATAGGCCAAATTAACTTGCAGGTACAGTAGTTCCATTCATCTCAGTTATAAATGTAGCCATCAGTGCACAGACAAAGCAATGAATAAGATCATCATTGCTACTACTCCAATAAAGTATAGAACATTTAAAGCACAAGCAGTGCTTTTGATGCTAAGCTTTTTAATAAAACACCAGAAATTGAATGTCATTATCCTGGGACTGTTTCCTCAGGCCTTACTCATGTCAATAAGCAATGCATTTAAATAAGGATTACCGATATAGATATGGGTGTAAAGGATTAAACCTTAGCCTGGAAGATTTCTGTCTAATCCCGTTCATAAAAATCAAAATCATGATGTGAGGCTTTTGTTAATACAGTGATAGCACATTTTATTTGCCATGTGAATGGATCCAGTAAGGGTTTTCCCTAAAAATCGTACAGTATAACAGCCTTAGCAAATTTTCATTCTTTTAAACCTTTGCCATAGTACTCCATGCTAACAACTTAGTTGACACCTTCAACTGTAACATTGTCAGGAAGTTGTAATAGGGAAGAGAAAAAAAACTATTCTGAAATGTCTAACTAATCTCCTCTCCTTCCATCTACACTGTGTTGCTGATACTAAGATCCAAAGTGTGCAGAATTGTGCCCAGATGGAAAATAAGACACAGTTTAGGTGGAGATTTTACAGTCTGATATGTAATATAATATATAATGCAGTTTTAAAAAGATTACAATACTAAACATAGGCATGCCTCAGACATGAAGTTAAAATCTTCATCCATATTTACAATTAAAACCTAAGCTCTGGGACAGACTTTATTGTAAAAAAAAACTGCCTTGAACCTAAACATTCAAGGTCTTTTATATGGCTTCGATATATGCAACATAAATAAAAATGTGCAGGTAGAAGATGATACTCTCTAGGATCTATTTCTGAAAATTATTTGGGCCATTTCTGTGTGGAAGTTGCATTTCCAGTGTAGACTAATGTATAGCTTTCTTAACAACTATTAAATGACTCTTGAGAGCTGAAGGTTACAAATTACTTGATCCCTTTTAAACTCAGTTCATAACTCTGTGTCTACTCTGTCCATTTTGTTCTGACTCTGTAAAACATCCCTAAGATTGCAGTGCATGTATTGTAATTTTGTATCTCTTGGTATGTTCAACATTCCACTTAGATTTAAAAGTGTAGAGAAGAATGGACATTAGGGTCAAGATACTTGTCTAAAAGACATTCCAATTGTAATGCCTTACTCTATTCCTACATTTGTGGACAGTGCAGTTTCTTATTTATAGCTCAGTTTTGTGAAAGATGTAAAAAAAAAAGCAATTTGATTGATTGAAATGTTGCTTTAACAGGTTGTGTATCTAGCTCTGTCTACCTCTTGAGAAATCATCAACTTGCATAGTAAATACCTACATATACTTTCACTGCTAGAACTCTTCACAAATTAGCAGAGATTCACTTTACTGTTCATGCAATATCCAATATAAGAATCTCCAAAACGGTGTAGCAATACAGACTGTGAATACAAAAGCAACAATAATAAATTTATTTTGCGTAAACTGAGTATCAATATTTTGATATTAGTGTTATTTGTATGACTGTACTGCCTGGAGGTCCCAGGTGACACTGGATAAACATGTGTTCCCACCTAAAAATGTGTGTAATCTAAATATGTGTTTATGGAAGTATTGCTATGACAGAAAGGTCTAATGATGTTATTACATGTAGTTTAGTAAGTTTTTTCTCATTGTGCAAGCCGAGCATATGCCAACAGCACTCTGAGGTGAAATATTTCTATGGCAGTTAGTTTTATGATTCATTGCTGTTAGGGTGGAGCTGTAGCAAACAATATGGAAATTTACAGAGAGGTAATTAGATTTCTAAATATAGTCAGTTCTTGAGACAGAGTGCTTCTGTGAGAAGTTTTTGCTGAGATGTAGTCATTTTGTTATGATCTCTTACTGAAGGACTGGTTTGAACGTAAAATAAGTAAGTTGTGGCAGAAACATACCCATATTCCAAGTGACTGATCTGTAATCAGAAAAGTAACAGTGGGGATGCATGCCACCAAGTTCACTTCCTCTGACACGTACCATTTCTCAAAACTGACCCTTCCTTTTTATCAATCTTTACCAAAAACCCTTCACTTTTAAAAGAGTAAAAG